>NW_024080683.1:11202-53106 GCF_003009895.1 Hyaena hyaena | reverse complement strand
GTTTGCCTCTCTCCCTTTCCCCCACCATTTCCGCCCTTCTTCTCCCCCTTGTTCCTCCGTCAAGTTCCTCCTAATCCTCCTATACGTGCAAACATATGGTATTTGTCCTTCTCTGCCTGACTTATTTCGCTCAGCATAACACCCTCAAGGTCCATCCATGTTGCTACACATGAAGAATGCCATTTTTTTAATGTTTATTTATTTTTGAGAGAGAGAGAGAGAGAGAAAGAGTGTGCGCAACCAGGGGAGGGGCAGAGAGAGGGAGGGAGACACAGAATCTGAAGCAGGCTCCAGGCTCCCAGCTGTCAGCACAGAGTCCGATGCGGGGCGCGAACCCACATATTGCAAGATCATGACCTGATGTTGACCTGAGCCGAAGTCAGACGCTTAACCGACTGAGCCACCCAGGCGCCCCTACTAACGCTATTTAAAAAACTCTAGACATTGACCGTTGAAACCCCATTCGATACTTTTAAATACCCAAAAATTTCTACCCTTGTGGATCTGAGTCGACGGAATAAAAAAAGAAAAAGGCTCGTGAATCCTCTACTTCATTTCATTGGATCTTAAGACATTTCATAAAATATAAACAAGTGCGAGCTTATTAGCAAAGTGAGAGATTTTACAGTGTTTCTGCTTCACCTCAATCCTGGGCAGAGTGGTTTCTATCACTTCCTCGAGAGCTCCTAAAATGAGAACTCCACATTAAGGTTTAGATTTAGAGACTTACAAAGTTGAAAAGAAATCATAACTCCTGCACTTTTAATCATCCATTCTCCTCGTCGTTGATTTATCCCGTACTTCCCACCAGGAAATGAAGAAAGTTTTGAAGAACGAGTTATTCCCAATGTAAATCTCGAGTCAGCCTCTGTCAATCATGTTAGCCTTTCCCTCGGTTAGCCTCTCTCCACCTCCTGCCTGAAAACTACACTCCTGTTTAATTGCTTTGTGACTTCACATTTTATTAAGGGGCAGAAAAACATAAAGAGTGAAAACAAGGAGATAAGCCCATGGCCATAAATTGTCCCCCTAAGCAATGAAACTTGCCTCTCTGGTGCCATTAAGGTGGGCATGGAGCAAACCCCCGGCAGGGGTCCCCTGCCCAAGCCCGGGGTCCCCATCACTTACAGAAACCCCTCCAGCTCTCCGGGGTGCCGTGCCATAGATCAGAGGCCGGGCGGTCAGCAGCTCGCCTCCTCCTGCCCCTGTGAAGGGCAGAGGTCTCTGCCCCGGTTCACCCTACACTGCCTTCTATTCTCACAGCCCCCCCCCCCTTAAAAAAAGGCAGAAGAGAACAAAACAGTGGTGAGAAATTTTAGAACGCAGAACACCCCAATCTGTGAGCCTCTTTCCCCAGAAATCAGCTTACAGCATGTTCTATCATCCAGGGAAAACATTTTCGCTTAATGTTCATTCCCGTGAACGGAGAATTTCTCCTTCCCAACCCCACTGGCTTCCCTTCTAAGTCCTTATTTCTTCTTTTACAGTGAGAAGGAAGTCATTATCAGATGATAGCACATTCCTGAGGGTGCCCGGACCCCTGCCCTCTGGAAGATTACCTCCACTGACACACACAAACTAAGCAGGACCTGGTGATTAAAGCCCTGGGAAAAGATCAATTAGTAATTTCTCGAACATGCTGCCAGCTAGAAAACAAAGGCTTCAAGTGTTTTTGAAGCCCACTGATGTATGTAAGAAAGTGGGTTCATGATATTGTTCAGAAAAGGCGTGCAAGTATTTGCAGGGGATGGGGGAGAGAGAGAGTGTGTATGTCTGTGTGAATGTGCAAAGATCAAACATATTTACGAAGCATAAAAAAATCCTGGGGGCGCCTGGGTGGCTCAGTTGGTTGAGGATCCGACTTCGGATCAGGTCATGATCTCACATGACATCCAGCGTCATCCAGGGTTCAAGCCCTGGACTGGGCTCTGCTGACAGCTCCGAGCCTGTAGCCTGCTTCAGATTTTGTGTCTCCCTCTCTCTGCCCCTCCCCTGCTCGTGCTTGGTCTCTCAACTATAAATAGATTTTAAAAAAAAAACTTTTTTTAAAGCTTGACAGGACACACAAAAAATTTAGAAGTGTCTCTATTAAGGGCTGATTCAGAAGATGAAATTCAACTGTCCGTTTTCTTCTGTATGAAAGTGTTCTGCATACATGTTTCATGGCAATGGCTAGGTAGTTTTTGTTATTAATTTTAACAATGAAAGGTAAAATCAGGAAAAGAACAGTGGCCAATCTTTCCAAACCAAAAATCAGGAAACATGGTCTACCAAGGCATATTTGGCTCTTATCTAAATGTGAGCGGCAGTTAAGGAAAAGTAAATTTAGTCAGTGGAACGCTGAAGTTTCAAGATTTTACTAGGTTTTTCTTTTTTTAAATGGGAGACAGCACATCTATAACAAGAATGCCTAAAATACGCAGCTGATTGAGTAGCATTTGATACTGAGCAAATGCAAAAGGTCCCTAAGTTGGCGATATTATGTCTTCCTTCCTCCTTGGAAGAAAGGCCATGGGAAGTGACCCCAGAAACATCATTCCTGCTACGGGGCCAGCAAGTGCAGGAGGAATTTGGCCCAAGTCAATGAACCGTTTCTCCATTTACTTTTTGCAAAAGGACTACCCAAGGAGACACAAACAAACCAAAGAAACAAAGAACAGCATCAGAGACTCTAAGGAATTTGGGTCTGGACTGTCTTTAAAAAGATTAAATACTGCGGGGCACCTGGGTGGCTCAGTTGGTTGAACGTCTGACTCTGGCTCAGGTCATGATCTCATAGTTCACAAGTTCGAGCCCCGCATCAGGCTCTGCACTGACAGCTTGGGATTCTCTCTCTCTGCCCGTCCCCTGCTTGTGCACACTCTCTCAAAATAGATAAACTCAAAAACAAAATAAAATAAAATGTGCAACAAAACCATAAAACAATCAAAATACAACGTAGGTGAATTTCTAAGCAGTCTTGTGGTTCGACATGTTGATATGCATTCATTCTTTCTCCAAATGCTCGATGCAAAACACCAGAAACCTCGCTGTGGATACAGCTAAGCCCCTAGCCCTAGGGAGCCACAGGCTAGAGAAGAAAACAGGACAAAGTAAGTCAAACCAAAACCACTTGCATACTGGGGTGCCTGGGTGGCTCAGTCGGTTAAGTATCCGACTCGGTTCAGGTCATGATCTTATGGTTCGTGGGTTCAAGCCCTGCATCAGGCTCTGGCTGACAGATCAGAGCCTGGAGCCTGCTTCAGATTCTGTCTCCCTCTCTCTCTGCCCCTCCCCCACTTGCACTCTGTCTCTCTCTCTCTCCCTCTTAAAAATAAGCATTGAAAAATATTATTCAAAAAAAAAAAAAAGAATTGTGTACTGATAGTCTTAAGGGCAAAAAGAGAGGCTGGGGGATGGAGAACACCCCGGGGAACGCCCAAGGCCGGACAGCACAGCACTGCCTCCCATGCAGCGTGCACTGAGAACTGGCAAATGACAGTGACAGTGAACCCCTGGTGTGCACCCCTGTGCATGGGCTGGATTTCTAAGAACCCTGCATAAACCCACCCCTGTACTCCTCTCAAGGCCTCTGAGATTAGTAAAGACTGTTCCAGTGGTGACTGTGACGTTACAGGTGAGGAAGAGGTGACCACGTTCCAGGACACGGAGGCGGTGAATGGGGAAGCCAGGTGACCCCACGCAGCCCGCTCCAGGGCTCTCTCTCAGGAGCTGCCTCTTTGCACGAGATGGAGTCAGCCAGGAGAGGGTGTGTGTGTGTGTGTGTGTGTGTGTGTGTGTTCAATGTGCACATGCACATGTTCGAAGCACAGGAACAGCACCCGCAGTCCTGGGGGCGGGAACGGGCTCTGCGTGTTCCATGCATTGACAGGAGGCCAGGGGTGCTGGGACATGGGGTTCGACGGAGAGTGACAGAGGTGAGGCTGGAGAGCAGGCAGGGAGGGACAGAGCAGGTGCAGCCTCACAGGCCTTTCTAAGGAGGCTGCTGTGACCCCCAGGCAGGGCTGTGCCCAGATGCGACACCCAAGACACGTCCTTCTGCTACATGAAGGGCCAACTGCACGGGAATAATTAAAGGCATTCCTGCCTCCTAGTGAGTCTATATGGAAACCACGGGGAAAAGATTCCACTACCTAAATTAAGTAGTTACTTCTTCTTTTTTTTTTTTTTTATGTTTTTTTATTTATTTCTAGGAGAGAGAGAGAGAGAGAGACGGCGTGAGCAGGGGAGGGTCAGAGAGAGAGGGAGTCACAGACTGAAACAGGCTCCAGGCTCTGAGCTGGCAGTCAGCACAGAGCCCGACGTGGGGCTCGAACCCACAAACCACGAGATCATGACCTAAGCGAAAGTTGGACGCTTAACCGACTAAGCCACCCAGGCGCCCCAGTTACTTCTTTTTTTAAAAAATGTTTTATTTATTTCTGAGAGAGAGAGAGAGACAGCGTGAGCAGGGGAGGGTCAGAGAGAGAGAGAGACACAGAATCTGAAGCAGTTTCCAGGCTCTGAGCTGTCAGCACAGAGCCCGACGTGGGGCTCGAACCCACGAACCGTGAGATCATGACCTGAGCCGAAGTCGGACACTTAACCAACTGAGCCACCCAGGCGCCCCAGTATTTACTTACTTCTAAAACCACCAGACAGAGGGTGCTTGGGTGGCTCACTAGGTTAAGCATCTGACTCTCGATTTCAGCTCAGGTCTCGGTCTCACAGTGTGTGGGATGGGGCCCTGCGTTGAACTCTGCACTGACAGTGTGGAGCCTGCTTGGGATACTCTCTCCCTCTCGCTCTGCCCTTCCCATGTGCTCTCCCCAGACCCTGCACAAAATAAATAAACATTAAAAAAACAACACCGTACAAAAGGTAAAGGCAAACGACATAAAAGCTAATAATATTCTTATAATAAAAGAAACTTTACAATAAATACACTCTTACAGGGGTGCCTGGGTGGCTTGGTTGTTGAGCATCTAACTTCGGCTCAGGTTATAATCTCACCACGTATGGGTGTGAGCCCCACATCGAGCTCTGTGCTGACAGCTCAGAGCCTGGAGCCTGCTTTAGATTCTGTGTCTCCTCTCTCTCTGACCCTCCTGCACTTGCACTCTGTCTCTCTCTCTCTCTCAAAATAAAAGAATGTAATAAAAACAATTTTTTAAAAAAACACTCATACATGGGGTGCCTGGGTGGCTCAGTCGGTTAAGTGTCTGATGTCGGCTCAGGTCATGATCTCACGGTTGGTGGGTTCGAACGAGCCCCCTGTGCTGGGCTCTGTGCTGACAGCTAGCTCAGAGCCTGGAGCCTGCTTCAGATTCTGTGTCTCCCTCTCTCTCTGACCCTCCCCTGCTCACGCTATCTCTCTCTCTCTCAGAAATAAATTTAAAAAACATTAAAATTTTAAAAAAAAAATCATTCATACAAATCAGTAACAAAAAAGCACATATCCCTTTGCAGATATGGGCAAAGGACACGAACAGAAAATTCACAGGAGAAATAGAAAAGGTTCGTAAATATATGACAAACATTCACTTGTCCAGAAAAGTGGATAAAGGTTTTGGTTTTTTTCCTAATTCTATTCTCTAATGTTAAGAAGAGTATGAGGAAGATAGCTCCTATGTGCTGTCAGTGGAATTTGTCAACTGGTTCAGATCTTTCAGATAATACAGATCAAAAATCTCTTTCCTGAACAAATATATTAAATATTATTAATAGAAGTCTCAATAAATAGGAGGGTATGCATTGACATCTATGTCCAGAAGGAATTCATTAAGTACATTCCTAAACCAGAAGCCTCAGCAACCTTTACTAATTATGCTGATGACGACATTACAAACAGAAAGAAAACTACAGGGCAATCTCTAATGAACTCACATGCAAAACTCTTCAAAATATGAGCAAACTGAATTCCTCAATACAGTAAAAGGCTCATTTACCATGATCAAGGAGAATTTATACTGAGGATTCCAGGGTGGTTCAATACTCACAATCCAATCAATGTGATACATCAGATTACCAGAGGAAGAATAAAAACCATCTGATGATGTCAACAGATACTGAAAAAAAGCGTTTGACAAATTAACAGTATCTGTTCACGATCCAAACACTCAACAGAGTAGGTTTAGAGGGAATCTGTCTCAACATAATAAAGGCCATATATGAAAACCCCACAGCTGATACCATATTCAGTAGTGAAAACCTGAGGAGAGCTCTTCCTGTGAGATTACGCAGAACACAAGGATGTCCGCTCTCACCACTTCTATGCAACAGAGCACTGGGATTCCCAGCCACGGCAATCAGACAAGAAATAAAAGGCATCCAAATTGTAAGAAACTAGTAAAACTCTGACTCTTTGCAGATGACATGATCCTCTGTACAGAAAACCTTAAAGACTCTGCCAAAAAGCTATTAAAACTAATAAATCAGTAAAGGTGTAGAATACAAAATCAACACACAGAAATCTGTTGCATTTTCATAACCTAATAATGAAGCATCAGAAAGAGAAATTAAGAAAACAGTCCCATTTACAATTATACTAAAAAGAATATAATACCTAAGACTAAACCTAACCGAGGAGGTGAAAGGCCTGTAATGTGAAAACTGTAAGATGCTGAATGAAAGAAATTGAAGACAACACAAATGGAAAGATTAGAAGACGGACATACTACCCAAAGCAGTGCAGATGCAATGCAATCCCTATCAAAATATGAACAGCATTTTTCACTGAACTCGAACAAACAATCCTGAAATTTGTATGGAACCACAAAAGACGTTGAAGAGCTAAAACAATCTTGAGGAAGAAGAACACAACTGGAGGTATCACAATCCCACATTTCAAGACACTACAAAGTTGTAATAATCAAAACTGTACTGGAATGGTACAAAAACAGACACACAGATCAATGAAGCAGGACAGAGCCCAGAAGTAAATCCATGTGGCCGGTAATATGGCCAATTACTACTATATGACAAAGGAGGCAAGAATTTATGTTGGGGAAAAGATAGTCTCTTCAATAAATGCCATATGCACAACAAGGAAACTGGACCACTTTCTCACACCATATACACAAAAAAACCCTCAAAATGAATTAAAGACCTAAATGTGAGACCTCAAACCATAAAACTCCTGAAAGAAAACATAGTCAGTCATCTCCGTGACCTCAGCCTTACAGCAACATATTTATGGAAATACCTCCCCAAGAAGGGAAACACAAGCAACAATAAACTACTGGGACTACACCAAAATCAAAAGCTTTCGCACGGTAAAAGAAACCATCAACAAAACACAACCTACTGAATGGGAGAAGCTATTGGCAAAGACACAACCAAGAAGAGGTTATTACTCAAAATACATAAACAACTCATATACGGCTTACTCCCCCCCATAACAATAATCTGATTAAAAAATAAGCAGAAGACCTGAGGAGACACTTTCCCAAAGAAGACATTCAGATAGCCAACAGATACTGTGTAGATATGAATGTGTGTAAATGTATGTGTGTGTAGATATATATGTGATATATGTGTGTATATACATATATATACACATACGTACATATAACAAAATATTACTCAGCCATAAAAAGGAATGCAATCTTGTCGTTTCCAACAATATGAGGGACCTAGAAGGTATCATGCTAAGTGACAGAGGTCTGAGAAAGACAAATACTGTATGATTTCACTCATATGTAGAATCTAAAAACAAACAGCGAAACAAATAAAAAAAATAGACTCTTAAATACAAAGAACAAACTGGTGGTTGCCAGAGAAAAGGTGGCAGAGGGATAAGGCAAAATGGAAGAAGGGGATTATGGTACAAACTCCTAGTTATCAAATACATAAGTCATGAAAATGAAAAGGCACAGCCCAGGGTATAAAGTCAATAATACTGCAATAATGTTGTATGGTGACAGATGGCGGTGAGCACAGAGTAGCGTGTAAAACTGTCAAATCCTATATTGTACACCTGAGACTAATATAACACTATGTGTCAATTATACTTCAATAATAAAAAAACACAATGCAGCAATGACTAAGGACATAGAGAGAAGTTTACAACGTATCAAGAAACCAAGTTGCATTTCTGTATTTAAAAATCGTATTTAGGCAGATGCATATGGTAAAATCCTGGAAGAACATTAACAGTGGGTGTTTAATGGTGGCAGATTATGCGTGTTTAAATAGGTGTTTTTTATTTATCTACACATCTTCAAGTTTTCTACAGTCCACACACATTGCTTTTAATAGTAAGCAAAGAAAGGCTCTAGACCACAATATAAAAAGGCTGAACTGTCTAGTAAAGGGGGTCAGAGACAGGAGACGCAGGGTAGACTGAAAATGAATCAGGAAATGGTGCGGTAGAAAGGGACTTCCGGAAGCATCCATGGAAGTCTAAATCCTCATTCAGAGAATAAGAAACCAGCTACCCCATCCCTACTTCACTCACCCACCGCCGGATGACAAGCACAGCTCTGGACAAGGTTTCTAGAACCTTGTTTGTCCAACTCACCCTAAACCCTGCACCGCACAAGAGTGCGTATATATATATACACGGCCACCGCAGTGCTCAACTTCTGAGCAAAGGGTCACCGCGCCGGAGCCCACACACTCCCTGGGTCCTGCCTCTTCTGCCGCAAAGGCCTGTGGCAGCCTTCCTGGTCCCTGGCCCACTTCACACACGGCTCCTCTCAATAGCTCCTCTTCCTCAAATCAAAACCCATAAACCCACTGCTCTTTATCAGGCCAAATACTTTCTTCTTCATTCAGGAGTCAGAGCCAAGCCTGAAGTTTTGAGTCCCCTCTTATGTTCCTTTCTAAGTCAAAGCACCTGTGTCTTCTACCTTCCTCCTCTTCCTTCCCCGCTTCCTCCTCCCTGGAAGGATGAAGCCCCTCCCTCCTCCGCCGCCCCCTCCCCCCCATCTCCTCACTGGGTCCCTGCCTCCTTGTCAATATGTCCCGTTTCCTTATTCCAATATCAATACGTCCAAGCTCCCCTCCACCGTCACCCCGCCCCCAGTGTCACCCCACTTCCTTACTTTTCCAGTACATCCTAGAGCTGGGTATCTACGCCTGTGCCTCCTCAGCTTACCATGATGTCCGGAAGCCTGGGGTACACACCCACCTCTGCCAATGTCCTTCTCCGTGACCTTAAGTGAGCAAGTCACTCAACCCCTCCTTCCCGTGTAAAACAAGGTGAGGAATAGCTCCCACAGCTGTGTTGTGAGGATCCGGTGAAATAATGTGTGAGAAAGTGCTCTGTGAGCTCATAAAGCATCATCCCTGGGGCGCCTGGGTGGCTCAGTCGGTTAAGCGTCCGACTTTCGCTTAGGTCATGATCTCGCGGTTCGTGGGTTCGAGCCCCACGTTGGGCTCTGTGCTGCCAGCTCAGAGCCTGGAGCCTGTTTCAGAGTCTGTGACTCCCTCTCTCTCTGACCCTCCCCTGCTCACGCTGTCTCTCTCTCCTAGAAATAAATAAAACATTAAAAAAATAAAAAATAAATTAAATAAAATAAATAAAGCGCCACCCCTTTCTATTGGCTTCACATTCTTGTTATTATGGTCTCCTCGTTACCTGTGACCCATCAGCACTGACGGAAGCAGGGATGGTGATGTGTGACCCACAGGCTGTGAGCGGCGTTAACATTAACGATACAAATTTGAACAATAAATTTGATAATAATCATGCCATTCAAAACAAGTAGAACCCTTATTATTCTTTTTCAATTTTTAATGTTTGTTTATTTTTGAGAGAGACAGAGACAGAGCATGAGTGGGGGAGGGGCAGAGAGAGAGGGAGACACAGAATCTCAACCAGGCTCTAAGCTCCAAGCTGTCAGCACAGAGCCCGAAGCAGGGCTCGAACTCCCTAACTTCAAGATCACTACCTGAGCCAAAGTTAGACACTTAACTGACTGAGCCCCCCAGGAGTTGGCCCCTCCCCCCACCTTTTTTTTTTAATTATTGGAGCATGGACTTCGGGAAGATGGTAGTAGCTAACAATTAACTGAGCACATCCCAAGAGTCGGGCACTGATCCCAAGTACCTTCCATCAATCCTCACCTCCCAACGTTACAAAAGAGGTTTTAGTATCATTTCCGTTCTCTGTTCTCTTGGGGAAGCTGAGGCAGAGGAGTACAGCCATGTTTGAACTCAGGCGTCTAGCTCTAATTCACTCTCCTGTAAATCCTCCGTGACAAAAGGAAGCCTGGGGCTGGGCGGGGGGGTGGGGGGGGTGGTGGAGACCAGGCAGGCGGCCGCTGCTCAAGTATTAGAGGCAAGAATATGGATCTGAGCAAGGACACCTGCAATCTTTTAAAAAGACAAAACTATTCAAACTGCTAACTACCCGTACTGCTGAGGGCTTAGCGTCACCAGATACCACCAGTGAGAATATAAACTTTTGAGACCATTAGCAGAGTGAATCATACACCCAAACATTCCCACATCTCCAAGGACTCAGCCAAGCCACGTGTAGTGGTTTGTCCTAGGTAAATAATGAAGGTGCACAAAGGTTGCACATCAGGAGACAGGGAATGGACGTCATTCTATCACCGTGTAAGTGAATAGCATGTGCTATAGAAAAAAAAGGAATAAGCATCTTCTTAAGGAAGAGAAGTATGCGGAAAAAAGCCCACTGATATGTTCAGAGGGGGTTACTAGCTGTGTGAGACCATACAAGTCATTTAATTTACCTCACCTCAATTTTCTTATGTTTAAATGGGGATAAGAAAAAACCCGCTTCAGGGGTGCCTGGGTGGCTCAGTGGGTTAAGCATCCAACTTCGGCTTAGGTCATGATCTCACGGTTCGTGGGTTCAAGCCCCACGTCGGGCTCTGTGCTGATGGCCAGCTCAGAGCCTGGAGCCTGTTTCAGATTCTGTGTCTCCCTCTCTCTCTGACCCTCCCCTGCTCACGCTGTGTCTTACTCTCTCTATCTCAGAAATAAATAAAAAACATTAAAAAAAAAACTTAAAAACTCAAAACAACTTTGAAAAAAAAAAAAGAAAAAACTCGCTTCACAGAGTGGCAAGAATTCATAAATTAATATATATCAAGTACTCAGGATAGACCCTAGCATAAGACAGGTGTGTGATAAATGTTACTTGCTTGCAAATATCTAGCAACTTAACACACGACACACACACACATCATTATAAGCATCTGTAATATAAATATTGTAAGTCATGCAGTAAAATTTTCATCTGCATTAACCTTGGAAGTGGAATAATAGATTTTTTCTTTTAAATTCTCTGTATTTTCTAGATTCTCTTTACTTGAAAACAGCCAGCAATATATTAATATTTAAATATCTCCATTTTTTTCCAAGTAGCCTTAATAATACTCCTTTCAATCTATTAAGTTTCTCTAACATAATCCACTTTCTGCATAGTATGTTTATGGAAATAGGGTATTTTATTGATTTAATCTGAAGAGTAATACATTTCCCCTTTATTCTTTAGAGCCAAACAGCTTGCTCATATTTCATCCCATAAAAGTCCTTTCTGCCCTCATACATTTACAGATGAAGAGTACCCCGAAAGGATTATTAGAGCATAAAAGGTAGGGAGAAAGAATGGATTAATGTCTCCACAGAGCAAAGTTAAAGGACACAACACGGCAAGTTAGGGATAGTCATACGGTAGGAGTATACCTTACCTCTATTACGTAAGGCCAGAAAATTACTGCAATCAATATTTCAACACCATGGATAATTCCCCTATCGTGTAGCCAAAAGATGGAGGCAATTCAATAGTTCGGCAGTCCGTCCAGCGCTGCGACCATCATTCTGGAAGAAAAGGAATCTCGATGAGGGGGACGTGATGGAGAAATATCTTTGCCAGTCCCGAGCCCTCCAGGAGAAGAGAATCAATTACCAGATACAGCTATAGAGTTGAGAAACGCAAGCAACGTTAAGCCATTTTCCATGGTTTGGGGGGGCAGGGGTGTGTAAGGGACGGGGCCAGAATGACAGAAAGCCTATGAGATCATGCAAACTTGGGTCCCCCTCACTCTCGGTAAAGCTGGGTTGCTTGCTCTTGGGGTATCTATCTCCCCATCACTTTGAAGACAAGGGCTGGTCCCTCTCCGCCTTTCACTGGCACTTCCATTGCTGTTCATGTGTTTGTCAGCAGGTCTGGAAGCCAGGTCACGAAGGCCACCAATTTTCATATTTGGCATCTCTGTCATTTTAGAGTCAGACTACTCCGTAAGAAGCACATGGCCTTTCCCCGAAAACCAGCTCCACTGAGGATTTTCTCGGCATGTGGCAGTTCCCTGGGGTTAGAATTTTGGGATTATTTGCAAGCTATTCCCCATCCCAAGATCCCACTGCCCTGTGCCTCGCCTTTTTCACTGCGGTCCACCGCACATGGCGAATACCAGGGCACCCCCAGCTGCCGACAGCAGCGGCCTCGGAACTGGCCTTTCTCTTCCTGTCCTCCAAACTCTGTCACCCTCAACAGCCCCCTCTCTCCTAGGCCTCACTTTTATGGACTGTAAAATGAAGAATGGATTAAAAGGTCCTCCTTACATCTTCATTGTGCTTCGAAGCTGATCAGACGTCCCTGCACTTAAGTCCCGCCCCAGCCGCTCTGCAAAATTTGGACAAGGCACCTTTCCTCACAACTCAGTTGATCCTGTGTAAAAGGGGGTCGGTTGACATCTACCCTAAGGTTGCTGTAACAGGAAAAACTATGAGACTGTGGGTGAGGCATACAACACACGCTCGAGAAATATCAATCATTCCCACCCCACCTTTTAGGAGATCTCCAACTCTCGACTTCTCTGGTCTCCTGATTTCGAAATCGAGCATTCCTTACATGCAGATCCATGGTGGCAACAATATTCTCTTCCATCAGATATAAACTCTTCACTGGCTTCCAGAGCCTTCCATAATCTAGTTCTACTCATCTCCTCTTCCTCCAGCTTACCACAAATACTTCCCGTCCTAGTCAGGCTGAGTCTTACTATGTTTCAAACAACACACCCTTAGACTCTTTCTGTGGTTCATTCCCCACGCAAGATACTGCTTTTCTTATCCTTTCTGTCAAATCCTCACTGAGACCGTGGCCCCAGCCACACCCACATTCCAGAAACTTGAACCCTCACCCAGCGGCACCATCCATCATTTGGTGGTTATTAAGTATAGTGGTCTAGCCGGAAAGGGATTGTTCTGATTGTTTTAAGTTAGTTTTTGACCTTAGCACGGACCACAAACCAACTGGGCATTTTTTGGATCAGCTGGTTGAATGCTTTGTGAAACTTACATGCCTTTGTGTGTTAAGGTAACAAGACTTTTTTTCTTCTTCTTCTGCTTAGCTCCATTTTCATTTGCCTACAGAAGCTCAAACAGAAGCTTATTCCATCAGCAATGAGCAAACCACACACAGACCCTCCATGGGCCTCCTCGCGGAGCCAGGAGAGGAGTTCCAAGTGCGTCCAATGCCTGTGGGTGTGGTGTCAAAGCAAACGTGTTCTCATTTGAAAAGCCATCATGGGATCACACTCTCAGCAGCGCCAGGACTCACAGCGGAGAAAGATGACCGGCTGCTAGACTTTGACCTCCAGAAAGATGAAGGCTGCAGTTCCAGGACTAAAGAATCTAAGGATGATGACAGAACTCACAGTGAAGGATCGAGGGAGATGGAAGAAGAAGAGTTTATGGAGGAGAGACAGAGCGAGGATAAAGAGTAGAGATTCGCCACACACGTGCAGAGACGGCTGGCCCAGGGAAAGATGAGTGACATCGAAGGCTGTGGATGGGGGCCAACAAGATGTCACTGAGCTGAACACCTAGTGAGGCGGCCACCGGTGACCCCTGAGGGCAATTTGCCATAGGGCTGGTCCAGGATGGGGACCACAGGGGACTGAGGACAAACCAGGAGGGCAAAGGGAGACAAGCAGAGATGCTGCTGCTAAGAACCGTGCTAATCACGCCACAGAAACAGCTGCTCATTTTGTATCCTGAAGTTTACCGGACATAAACCAATGAAATTACCTCGCCTCCTTTCCCTGCTCCTTGCTTCTCCATATGCACAGAGCTCAGTCACCAAGAGTAACGTACCGCAGACCCTTCCAACCTCTCTCCCAACACCAACCACGGGCACCTGTTTTTCGTTCTCTAAGACATCTTCCAGAACCATTCAATAGCCACGCGCCATCAACTCTGAGCATCTAAATTCTATTGCCCAGTTTCAGGTAAATGACAGTTATCTGTCTATCAGAGGGAAAAAATAAACCCAGACGCTAAAATGTGTCATCTTAAAAGGAACAGAAGTCCGGACTCACGTCTGATATCAACTATCTAATTTATGCTCAATTGTCAAAAACATAACTATAAACTTTTTCTTCCTTCAAAGTTGTGCTTATTCTTTAAGTCTAAAAAAATCAAATGTAAATAAGGAAAAAAATGATAAGTAGGAGTCTTTTTTTAATCTTCTACTTTGTTATGGGTGCATGATACATTTATAAACACCATACATGAACGTGTCTCTATTGACCTAAAAAGAAACTCTGTAACAGAATGACTGCCAGCTCTGTTTTCAGTAACACTTCTCTCTTTTTTTAATGTTTATTTATTTTTGAGAGACAGAGAGAGTGTGTGTGAGCAAGGGAGGCACAGAGAGAGAGAGAGGGAGATACAGAATCCGAAGCAGGGTCCAGGCTCCAAGCTGTCAGCACAGAGCCCGACGTGGGGCTCGAACTCCTGAACCTCGAGATCGTGACCTGAGCCGAAGTCAGACGCTTAACCGACTGAGCCCCCGGGCACCCCAGTAACACCAGCAGCACCAGGGGCCACCCCGTCTCCTGCCACGAGTAAAACAAGCGAACAGCTTTTGTTCCATCGGTTCTTCCGGTCTATGTTTTACGTTAGGACACCCTCTTCTCCCTCCTCTGTCATGTCTTTGCTGCTCAAGAGCCATTCTGGCCACAAGACAAATATTTCTGTTGAGGAACCGAGGCCACTTTATGAGCCACTACAAACTTAACCCCTGACAGTTTACTTTCCAACATCCCCAACACCCTCAAAGGGTCCTGCGCTGGTTACAGTGAGTGGCAGCTCGGGTAACAGTATACGTGTGAACCTACGCTTCTGTCGGGGGTTAAGAAGCTCTACTGCATAAATATTTTAAGTACAGCCTGTACTGAAATTCTAGATGAAGAGGCATTCGCAGGTCCTCCCTAACACGCCAGCTGCCCAAGGTAGTGTATTTTTATTACTGCTGTGCGCAAGCTTGGCCATCTGCTATAGGGTTCTCCCAGATTTTGTCCTAAAGTGTCCCCTTCCAAACCAAATGTTTTTATTTTTTTACTGCATTAGTTGCGCTGTGGGCCGGGCGGCACGTGCCACGATGGCAAAGGACGGTGTCTGCTCGGTACTGCTGTCTGCAGTTGCAATCACTCGTCAGGGAGAAGCCTGAAGGGCAAAAGTGCACAGCGGATGTGAGTCAGGTAGAGGAGTTTCCCCGCAGGAATATTACCAGACCTAAGTCATCCATCGCCAGGGAAAACGAAACCTCCCCCTTGCCTTTCATGCATTCCCTGAAGATTTATGGAAACTGCTTAGGAATCTGAAGGCTACTTTTCCAGAACAAGCAGCTTTCCAGACTGCCTTTGGAAAGAGCCTGACAATAAATGCCTCTATCCCCCCTGCTGGTGCGGGACAGACACAGCCACCCACAACACCCACATATCTGGAGCCGTGAGGACGAGCAGGAGATGCTCCCAAGTGGGGATCTGGCCAGAGGTGACCGCAGCTCTGTGAGTGCAGTGGGGACAGAGCCTAGTGGCTGCCCGGGTGCGGCCAGCACGTGGACAGTCCCGGACCTGGGGCAGGAGGCTTCGATGCAGGTCTCCCTCCGCTGCCCTCGTGGCCGGGGCTGGAGGGCTCTAGATTCCCTGCTTCGGGAGGCTGTGGCCACATTTCAAAGGAGAAAAGGGCTTGAGAGGAAAGCAATGGTCCCCAGGGAGAGTGTTGCAGGAGAGCTGAGTGTGAGACCTGGGGCAGGACCTCACCTGCCTGGGGGGGGGGGGGGGGGGGGGGGGGGGGGGGGGGGGGGGGTGGGTCTTCTGGGCCTCATGACATACAGTAATAACTTAGGAGTCTGGGGGTGCCTGGGGGGCTCAGTCGGTCAAGCGTCCAGCTTCGGCTCAGGTCACGATCTCATGGTTCAGGAGTTCAAGTCTGGCGTCGGGCTCTGTGCTGACAGCTCAGAGCCTGGAGCCTGCTTCACATTCTGTGTCTCCCTCTCTCTCTGTGCCTCCCCCGCTCACACTCTCTCTTTGGTCTCTCAAAAATAAAATCAATATTAAAAAATAAATAATACATTAAAAAAGAACTTGGGAATCTGGCACAACCTGGCAAGGGTGTGAGGGAAAGAGCCCCAAGGTTAACCCTTCTGCTGCCACACTGGAGTAGAGGGTAAGTGGATTGAGAAAAATATAGTATTTTTTGCACCCCTGAGTTTGTGGACCAAGATTCATTCTCAATTTGAATTAAGAGCTGAATGAGCAAATGAGCTCCTGAAGCCCAAAGGCTTAGTGGCTCGTAACCCATATATTTCTCTGACACTATCAGTTGAAATTCATCAATCTCCTTCAATAGATCTGAACAGTACTCAGAGGAAACGACTCTGAGAGCAGACACTCATGAGGCGTTTGCATCATGCAGGCGTTTACCGTGAATTGCAGCCTGGCTCACGGCCAGTGCTGTTTTTAAAGGGTCAGCACTGACAGACACAGGTGGCAGCAACGAGGCCGCATGGGGGGCGGGGGGGGGGGGAGTGACTTTGGAAAATTCACTGTCATCCTTGACCCTGATTCCCGGTCCAGCCCGAGAGTTTTCAGGTCCAACATCCAGATCTTCTTGGAGCCAGAGAGGATTCCTCCCCTAGAACGCGAAGTTAATGAATAAGCCCACACAACACGTTCATGGTATGTGTGGGGGGAATGCTTCAGTCATTCAGTAGTCATGAACTACTCCCTTCTTTGGAATTTTTTAATCCAGCTACAGGGTCAGAGGGGACTCTCCCATACCGCCTCCCAGTCCACACACATCTCATCCAGCCATGGCCTCGATGGGCCACAGAGAGATGTCAGACCCGTGCTGAGCAAGATGCTTCCGTCCTAGGGCTTTCGGCCAGGCCCTGGATGCAGGTGGCGGAAAGGTGGGGTGAAGCTGAGGGCAGTCGAGACAACACAGAGTTCTCCAAGTGCCTTGTGCTTTCCAGTTTTGGCCCTAGGTTTTCTGAGGGTCCCAGATTCCTTGGGGTTCTTTGGTATCCTGAGAAAGCCCTCCTTAAGTTGGTTTTGATCCTCACAGCCAAAGATGCCCCAGTGAATACCGTCCATTCCCTGTCACCACGTTCTCAAGCAAATAATCACAAGTGCTGGGGGAGCCTGGAACCAGACCAGAGAAGGGAGAGGCTCGGGGGCGGGGGGTGGGGTGGGGTGGTGCCTGGTGTAGCCCAGGCTCTGAACAGGGAACACCTCCAGATCTAGGCCTCTCACCCCATTTCAGCGTGGCTCCCCTGCTAGACTGTGCCCCCCTGGATCCTATTTTTCTAGGCTTGCACGCTGAATATTCTACTTTAGCTGACGTTTTACTTACACACACACACACACATTCCATTCTACCTCCTGTATTCAGCTATACTGTCTCCAGCTGCGGACGTTCTATAAATCAAGGTACACAGGTCAACCCCCAAGAGTGACCTCAGTGTGTACCCACTTCTGGTACAGGCTTGTCATCTTCAAGGCGGAATTGTTAGCACAGCTTGAGCCAAGTTACAAAGTCAAGTCCCACATCGTACAGAGCTGGGAGAAAACGGTCGTCTACAGTAACATCAGAAAACTGATAGTAACTTCTCCCATAAACACCCAGGTACAATTTCTTTCTCCTTTTTTGTAAGTTTATTCATGTATTTTGAGGAGGGGGGGGAGAGAGAGAGAGAGAGCGAGCGCGCGCACATATGTGGGGGGGGGAGGACCCCAAGCAGGCTCCATGTGGTCAATACAGAGCCTGACATGGGGCTTGGACCCACAAACCGTGAGCTCATGACCTGAACCAAAATCAAGAATCAGATGGTTAAATGACTGAGCCACCAAGGTGCCCCTACAATTTCTTGAGCTGATAAAGATTAGTCCAACTTAGTCGTGGCTATTTTTTTTTTCAATTGTCATACTTGATTTTTCCTTAAAAATGTGCAACGATGTAATAATGTATACATCTTGCTGTTTATATATGTATGTATTTTAAAATAAACAATGGTGAAAAATGCTTTTTTTTTTTTTTTAAGTAGGCTTCATGCCCAGTGTGGAGCCCAATGTGGGGACAAAACTCAAGATATTAAGATCAAGACCTGAGATGAGATCAAGAGTCAGATACTTAACCCACTGAGCCGCCCAGGGCCCCTGGTGAGATATATTCTCCAACTGTGATTCTGTCCTGGGGAGAGGGAGGAATTAAAATATATTTAAATTTTACAGTTTTATATAAAGGGCTCAAGAAAAAAAGCTTTTCTCTTTTAAGATTAACCAGAAATGAAATAGTTAACTGTGTAAACTATTTTCCCCCCTCCATGGTTTGACAAAGGTCAAACAAAAAAAAAAAAAAAAAGAAAGGAAGAAAAAAAAGGTCACACTCAAGGGACTGCACAGGAAAAAAAGCTTTTCTCTTTTAAGATTAACCAGAAATGAAATAGTTAACTGTGTAAACTATTTTCCCCCCTCCATGGTTTGACAAGGTCAAACAAAAAAAAAAAAAAAAAGAAAGGAAGAAAAAAAAGGTCACACTCAAGGGACTGCACAGGGAGAAAGGAGTATTCAGTCATCCAAAGTATACTTCCTTACCTGATAGCTAGATTTTATAAAGGAGGAAGAACATTTCCACTTGAAGCAAAGAAAACTACTTGTACATGTGTGTGACCAGACTGAAAGTGCTTTTCTCTCTGATGGGGTTACCAAACTTGGCTCAGGTCTGCCCTTTACACCGTAAGTCCCCACGATGGAAAGTTCGATACCTTCTAGAGCTTCCTTTTTCAGTTCTCTGGGGAGGAAGTGACTACATCTGGGGGTCACCAGGGGGTGAGGGGACAGGGGACCCCTTTGCTGGACCCAGGGAAGGGTGTGCGAGGAGGTAACCATCAGCTATCAGCACTCTGGCAGGTGCTCCGGACAATGTCACACAGAGCCCCCAGTGTGCCCTCATCCCGACAGTCTAAATGTCAAACATCTTTACTTTCCTAGAAAATTGTAACAAAAGTTACCATTGAAAGAAACCCCAGGGGTGGGGTGCCTGGGTGGCTCAGTCAGTTAAGCGTCTGACTTTGGCTCAGGTCATGATCTCACTTCTCCTGGGTTCGAGCCCTGCGTCAGGCTCTGTGCTGACAGCTCAGAGCCTGGAGCCTGTTTCAGATTCTGTGTCTCCCTCTCTGACCCTCCCCTGTCCATGCTGTCTCTCTCTCCCTCTCTCAAAAAAAAATAAATAAAAAATAAAAATAAATAAAAAAAGAAACCCCAGGGGCACCTGCTGGGCTCAGTTGGTAGAGGGTCTGACTCTTGACTTCGGCTCATGTTACGATCTCAGGATTGGGAGATCGAGCCCTGCAATGAGCTCTGTGCTGACAGCGTGGAGGGATCCTCTCTCCCTCACTCTCTGCCCTCCCCCAACCAACCAAAACAAAAAAACTCAAAAAACCCCAAACACCTAAAACCAGTGGTTCTCAAATCTAAGCATCAGTCAAAATTAAAAGCATAAATCTATTAAAGCACAGACTGGTCCTCACCTCGGAGTTTCAGAGTCACCGGGTCTGGGGTGAGGCCTGAGAGCAAACCTTTCTAACTAGTTCCCAGCTGACAGTGCAGCACTGCTGCTGCGGAGATTGGTTCGGGGGGGGGGGGGGGGGGGTGCCAGGGAGAGGGGAGGACCACGGTCTTAAAAAGAGAAGCAAATGAAGGACATGAGCTCTTTAGGTCAGGACACAATCATTGTGTTAATTTCCATTGTGTTAATATCCGCCGACGTGGAAATTCATTCAACAGCGGTTTACAAGCACCCCTACCTTAGGTGCGGGGAGTCTAACGCCTTCCGAAGACAGGGTCCCCCCTGCCCTCCCGCACGCCCAAGAAAAGCTACTGCTCTAGGAAGAGTAGGAAGGCTCTGTGATTCCGCGCAAACCGCGTGCCCTGCGAGCCAATGCGCGGCCCCCGGAATGAATCGAAACAGAACTCCCAGCGATTAGCCATCCAAGACCAGCGCGAGCGGCTGGGGCTGCTGCTGAGAGGGAGATCCAGCTAGAGAATGCGGAAGCGGTGGCGGCGGGAGGGAAGCCGAGTCCAGGAGACCCCTGCCTCCCAACCTGTCTTTGCTCTGCACCTTGAACAGTCAGGTTCAGGGAGCCTGTACAGGTTTTCAGGGCCAGGGCCACCAAGAGAGCCGGCTACTGCTCCCCACTCTCTCTAGCCTGAGACCCCAAGCAGGGTATCACCCGGACACATCTGCGCACTTAGAACCACATGACAATGACAGAGAGGTGGCACCAAACCGATGCATTTCAAACTTTAGAGTAGGTCACAAGCACGTGAAGGGTTTTAAAAATACAGACTGCTGGGCTTCCACCTCCTGAGTTTAATTGAGTAGATCCGGAGTAAGACCTAGAACTTAAATTTCTAACAAGTTCTCAGATGATGCCGGTGATACTGGTCGAAGGCTCATACTCTGAGAACCGCTTGTTAACCTATTCCTTGTCATTAACAAGAACACTGTCTTCTTTAATTTATTACATGCAAGAGAAACCTCTTCTTTTTTTTTAATTTTTAAGTTTTTTTTAAATTTATTTCTGAGAGAGAGAGAAACAGCATGAGTAGGGGAGGGTCAGAGAGAGAGGGGGACACAGAATCCAAAACAGGCTCCAGGCTCTGAGCTGACTCTGAGAGCCTGACACGGGGCTCGAACCCACGAACCGTGAGATCATGACCTGAGCCGAAGTCGGATGCTTAACCGACTGAGACACCCAGGCGCCCCGAGAAACCTCTTCTGTAAAGGACTAAGACTATGGCTTTTGTCACCAACCACGTGATTTACTTCAAGCAGGTGTTGTACTTTCTCTGTGCTTCCATTTTCCATATGTGAACTGGTAACACCAACCTCCATCATATTGTAAGTCTGGCTGAAGGTTATTACTGTGTCATTTAAACGATGTTACCAAGTTATCAGCTGCTGCCTTGTCTTTTAGAATATTCCTGACTGCTTTCATTGAAATAATTTGTAACATTTAACATAAGTACTCATACCCCTCATTCACCAGACAGGATGGGAGAAATCTTTATCTTTTAAAAAAGATTAAGCCCAGGATATGTGAGTCTTACCAAGCTCCACAATAATCCGAGAAGATGCTTTTGATTATTCCTCATGAAAATAAAAGCTACTTCAATCAAGTTCCATCATACGTATAAAGACAAAGCAAATGAGGCGCCTGGGTGGCTCAGTTGGTTAAGCATCTGACTTCAGCTCAGGTCATGATCTCACAGTTTGTGAGTTCGAGCCCCGCAACAGCTCAGAGCCTGGAGGCTGCTTCAGATTCTGTGTCTCCCTCTCTCTCTGCCCCTCCCCCACTTGCACTCTGTGTGTGTCTCTCAAAAATAAACATTAAAAATTTTTTTTTAAAAAAGCAAATACACACAAGTTTCAATTTGAAATATACACATCAAATTTTTTTTTTAAAAGAGTGTGTACTTTAAGGAAAGAATTATAAAACATAATGTCTTCTTCCCAGGTAGGAACAGAGGGTGGTATGGGGTGCCTGTTTCAATATTAACAATCCAATAAATGCCAGATTTCAATCTTGGGAAATAAGAGCATGAATCAAGCCTCATTTCCCCAGAGTGCCCGACTCAACTGGGTCAAGCAGCTAAGTTCGCCAAGGAAATGCTCTCTCGGCCTCATTAATTATCAGAGCCCAGGCTCTGGAATTTGGAGAGAGACAGCTGGCACTCTGCCCACCCACCATCCTACCGCTCCTCAGCCTTTATGGAATATTACAGGCACAGACCTCCTGTCACCTTTCTCAAGAGAGGAGTGGGCCTGGGGCGCCTGGGCGGCTCAGTCGGTTGAGCGTCCAACTTCGGCTCAGGTCATGATCTCATGGTTCGTGGGTTCAAGCCCCACATCGGGCTCTGTGCTGACAGACAGCTCAGCGCCTGGAGCCTGCTTCGGATTCTGTGTCTCCCTCTCTCTCTGACCCTCCCCTGCTCACGCTGTCTCTCAGGGGAAAAAAAAATTAAAAAAAAAAAAAGAGAGACAGAGAGGGGAATGGGTCTGAAGCCAGCCTTTCAAACACGGGCAGTCCAGGGGCCACACGGCTCAATGCTAGTGAGGATCAGGGAGTCCTGCTCCACAGTACAAAACAACTCCTTCCACTACAAAGGTCAACCCAGGGGGCGCCTGGGAGGCTCAGTCACTTAAACATCTGACTCACGATCTTGGCTCAGGTCATGATCTCGTGGTTCGTGGGTTTGAGCCCCGTGTCGGGCTCTGTGCTGACAGCTCAGGACCAGAAGCCTGCTTCTGATTCTGTGTCTCCCTCTCTCTCTCTCTGACCCTCCCCTGCTCATGCTGTCTGTCTCCCTCTCTCAAAAAAATAAACCATAAAAAAAAAATAAAATAAAAAATGAAACCTCTAAAGCTCAAGTGTGGTGAGAAAGGACAAGATAATGCACATTAAGATGCACACCATGTCTGGCACATAGTCCGTTCAAAGAAACGTAAGCTATCATCACACAGGATCACCTGCGCGGACTGGTCTGTGGTTTTAGTCCACTTGTAATGTCTAAGCGTCGTCTTCCTCTCTGTAAGGTGGGAACGGCCATAGTTGCCTAATGGGGCATGGAGAGGAAATAAAACAGAGAACACCAGTGTGGAGCTCAGGCATTCCGTAAACGCTGGTGCCCTCCTGTCCCTGGGCTTCGGGAGACTGTCGACTTTGCTCATGCTGCACGGTTTTGAGCCAGTTCAAACAAATTAACTCTAAATTCAATACCACTTGGCCACCTGTGCAACCATCTCTATGGGAAGGACGTACTCATCCAAGGTCAGATCATGAGAGGCTCGTGCAGGGCGCCAGGTGGTCACCGGCTTAGTAGGAAGGGGCCTGGGTGGCTCACTGGGTTAAGTGCCCGGAGGTTCTGCAAGGAAGGGGCCGAGGGGGGGCTTTGCAAAAAATCAACACTCCTCTCCATGCATAAATGGCTTTCACGTTCCAAACACGTGCTTCATTTATAGGGCACTTCCCAGCCACAACGCGCTGCTCAAGTTTTCCTTGCTGGCTTCCGCCTCTGCAGAGGGGACTTAGGAGCAAGGAGTTGTGCACTGCACAAGAATCTTTCCAGCCCAGGCTGCATGGGGCGGGGCCGATTGGGAGCACGAAAGAAAGTATTCTTTGCTACTGCAAGAGCTACAGGTTAAGTCTTTAAGATGCAGCTGCTAGCATTTTCTCCCCAGTTAGAACTAGAGAGGAAAGGTAGATGGGTGGGTGGGGAAAATCTTTATAGGAAGAAATCCTCTCCAGCTCCCGTTTCTTTAAATCATAAAGATTCTGCTGAATATGCCTGGTGGTCTTTTAAAGGATGGAGGCAGACATTTGCAAAAGAAAAAGAGGACTTCAGACTTCGGTGTCTCTTCAACACCCAGGAGCATCTGTACAAGGCCGGGCCACCATTCCAGCCTCACCAGGTCCCTTCACCAGGAAGCTGCCCCACCCACACTCTTTGCTGCCTGACGGCCATACCACAACCATGGAGGGTCAGCTATGCTAAGTGTGACTTTGTCTCCCGCCTGCCCCAGTGACCTGCGGGGAGCAGTGTGGACTTGCCACGAGAAGCCAAAAACAATGCTGTTTGTCAAAGAGTCACAGGAGTTGAACTGACAAGATAAGGCAGATCCGGTAAACTGGGAGCCTGACTCTCAAGAACTTAGGAGCGCCTGGGTGGCTCATTCGGTTAAGACCCAACACTTGATCTCAGCTCAGGTCTTGATCTCATGATCAGAAGTTCAAGCCCTGCATTGGGCTCCACACTTGGTCTGAAGCAGGAAGGGAGGGAGAGGGAGAGGGAGAGGGGGAGAGGGAGAGGGGGAGAGAGAGAGAGAGAGAGAGAGAGAAAGAAAGAAAGAAAGAAAGAAAGAAAGAAAGAAAGAAAGAAAGAAAGAAAGAAAGAAAGAAAGAAAGAAAGAAAGAAAGAAAGAAAGAAAGAAAAAGAAAGAAAGAAAAAGGATGTGAATTAAGTGCAGAGAATGAGGAGTTAGCAGCAAGGCCATCACTGGGGAGGGTTAGGAGGCGTGAGGGGAGCCGAGAGAAACCAGAGGTAGGCACAAGCCTAAAATATGAAGAGGCCAAAAGTCGGAATGAGCAGAAATGACTATATAGCATAGCTTTCCAGATGTTAGCCAATGTTAATATGAAGCCATCATGGTTATCAGTACATTAGAAAACACTGTTTTTCACCTTTCGTATTTTAGCACTGCTAAAATCACATTTAATTCCACTCAGTGTGGTTGACATCATCAGTAGAACACAATCTGAGCACATACCCTCAATACAGACACAGGCATGTATGGAATTTATAGTTAAGCGTCCGTTTGGAGGACATGGGCTCCAACTGTTTCGTACAATGGGAAAGTCTAATCAAAAAAGTTTCAAGACTTCTACCTGGGGACGCCTGGGGGGCTCAGTCAGTTGAGCATCTGACTTCAGCTCTGGTCATGATGTTCCTGTTCATGGGACTGAGCCCCTCATCGGGCTCTGTGCGGACAGCTCAGAGTCTGCTTCGGATTCTTTGCCTCCCGCTCTCTCTGCCCCTCTCTTGCTCTCTTTCGCAAAATTAAACACCAAAAAATTATAATAAATGAAGAGTTCGACCTTGACAAATACAGTACACTTTAAAACAAACTTTTTTTTAGGGCGCCTGAGCGACTCCATTGGTTAAGTGTCTGATTTTGGCTCAGGTTATGATCTCATAGTTCATGAGTTTGAGCCCTGCGTTGGGCTCCTCACTGACGGTGTGGAATCTGCTAGGGATTCTCTCTCTCTCCCCCAAAATAAATAAACTTAAAAAAATTTTTTAAATACTTATCGTGAGAGAGCATGTACACAAGCACGTTAGCAGGGGAGAGGCAGAGAGAGAGAGACAGACTGACAGACAGAATCCCAAGCAGGCTCCATGCTGCCAGCAAGGAGCCCAACACAGGATTTGATCCCACAAATCACAAGATCATGACCTGAGCCAAAATCATAAGTCAGACACTTAACCGACTGAGCCACCCAAGTGCCCCCCAGTGTGGATTTTGTAACACTGGGACAGAGGTGAGAAGTTAGGGTGCCAATGAATGAATACAACAGAGGCTCTGTCCTTTAGGAGTTCAGGAACTACAATGTGTTATAGATAAGAAAAAAAAAAAAAAGAACCTCTGATTTTTATCACGTCTCTGACAAATATTTGCATAGCACCTCTGAGTACCCTGCACTGGTCTGATATAAAGTGTTTATATTACTTTCTAGTGACCAAACAAGCTACCTGGGCTGAATTCAATTTGTACAGAGTCCCTAACCCTTCTGGGACATAGACTAATTTGAGATTCTCATTTTTTTTTAATTTCAAAAAAATTTTTAATGTTTATTTTTGAGAGAGAGAGAGAGAAACGGAGTGCAAGCTGGGGAGGGGCGGGGGGGGGGGTGGGAGGGAGACACAGAATCTGAAGCAGGCTCCAGGCTCCGAGCTGTCAGCACAGAGCCTGACTCGAGGGCTCCAAACCACAAACCTGGAGATCATGACCTGAGCCAAAGTTGGACGCTTAACTGACTGAGCCAACCAGGTGTTCCTGATTTTTTTTTAATTTTTTAAAAAAGTTCATGTATTTATTTGAGGTGGTGGTGCAGAGAGAGAGGAAGAGAAAGAGAAAATCCCAGGAAGGCCTGATGCGGGGCTCGAACTCATGAGCTGTGAGATCATTATCTGAGCTGAAATCGAATGCTTATGCTTACCCAATGGAGTCACCCAGGAGCCCTCTGATTCTCATTAAAAACAAAAACAAAAACAAAACACCTCTCCCGAGCAAGGCGCATGTAAGCATAATTCCAGATTCAGTTTCACTGACCCTTCTCACCTCAAGCCCAAGAATAAGACACTGAGGCTCTACCACCTATTTCCAAATACAGCAACGTATGTATAGTTGTATAACCCTAAGCTGAAAGATCGTACGTTTCAACAACGCAAAGCACTTCTGAGGTTTATTCACAGGCCTATCTTTTCACTAACACCCTATTAGTGAGTGGACTGAGAGGACTTCCACCAGAACTAAAACAGCACACTTATTCTCGAACACACTGCATGGGCCTGACACACACAGAACACTCCAGTCACACAATGGCTCTTCAGAGCTCTCAGTTCATGGAATATTCACAGTTTCAGACCAAACACAATGCACAAAGACCAGAAATCCAGACAACGTCGCCCTACTAGAGATGTGCATGACAGAATTAGTTAGCTTCCCGGCCACAGAGACTTCAGAGATGGCTCTACACACACACACACAAAATCATTTTCTATTAGCGGTCACGCAATGAAAATAAAGTGTGACAAAACATTTCATCGGTTTGTTTGAAGTGATTTTCTGCAATGCAGCTACGGTCAGCAGGCTCGCTTCATTTTTCTCCTCAACAATCAAAGAGAGTAGTCCCTTTCCATGCACCAACCTCTACCGGCCATGGGGTCCGCTCCGTTGCACCCTCAGATGCACCTCCTGTTTTCACGAGTTGATTTCTACAGTGTGTTGTTGTTGTTGTTGAAGTTGGCCTCATCCCTAGCAGAGCCCAACGTGGGGCTCAAACTCACGAATGTGAGATCAACACCTGAGCAGAGATCAAGAGCTGGATGCTGAACGGACTGAGCCCCCCAAGCACCCCTCTACAGGGCTTTATGATGAGAAATCTGCACTGCTTTCCTCACAGACCCTTAACACTGAAACACGCCCCCTCTAGATAAAACCATCACCTGGTCGTATGTAAAAACTTTCAAGACCCTTTTGAAGGGATCTTAGATCACTGTCCAACATACAACGAACTCATGGCCAAAATCGCCAATGCACGTCTCCAGCTCAGGGTCATCCAAAGTCTTTAAAACATCCAGTTCTACTGGGGAGGCCATTTGGGCAAAAGAATCCAAGCCTGAAAGAAAGAAAGAAAAGAAAGAAAAGAAAGAAAGAAAGAAAGAAGAAAGAAAGAAAAACAGGACTAACTTTGAGCAAGCTATTTCGTTTCTGAGAATTTGTCTTCAGTAAGTAACTCAACGAGAACACAGTGATAGGAAAATCTCAAAGATATTCATCACAGTGCTGCTGCTTATGATGCTAAAAACCGGCAAAATGGCGATCAGCGAGAGAGGGCCTTAATAAATACGGGAGCGTTCAAACAGTGGAATGCATGCAGCCATTAGAAAGAATTACAGGGATATATAAAGATAAATATGAAATGATGTAGATGAGGTGCTTGGTGGAAGGAAGCAATTACTAATTAGTATAAACACGATCTCTATTTTCTGTGGGGACGCACGGAAAAAAATCTTGAATTAATTGACATAGAAGAGAATGTTCTTAGGTCTATCCTCAAGCTCCCGTCCAGAGAAGTATGATCTCCTTTCTACCCCACAGCCTTTCAAGGATGCCTAGTGGGTCACAGTTTCTAAGCCACTTACCTCCCTGGTTTGCCTCTTAAAATGCAGAGCTCAGAACTGAAAGCAAGCCCTCAGAGGCTGCCTGGCCAATGCAGGAAACAATGGGATGATTATTTCCTTTGTTCCCAATACTGTGTCATTAATGGTGCTGGTGATGGCCAATCTTGTCCAAAGGGTTGGCTAAAACCTTCAATCTTTTTACCGAGAGCTGCTATGGACTGAGGCCTCTTCATTACACAAACATGCAATTTTCTTTCCTATCCCGGGGATAAGGAAGTTGCATTCGGTAGAGCTTAACTGTATATTTGTTCTTGTTGATTGCCTTTGGCTTTTAGAAACCTTTTTCTATCCTGATGCTGCACTCCCTAACGCGGAGACAGACACATAGGTGACCCACCTTTCTTTATCAAACACCACTGTCTTAAACCTGGATGCCATGTCTTTTTAGAAGGGATACGTAAGCTATTTATCTTACGACAATTTAAAATGTTTTTATATGAAAACAATACAGCCAGTTAAAAAATCAAATACAAAGTGGATTCATCTTTGTGCAGAAACAACCAATGTCAAAGGCACATAGCTCCTGTTTGCTTCCATTCACCCCTACACTCCTACCTCCAATCGACCGTGTACCTTCCACCCCTTCTCCTAAAAAGTATAAACTCTCCTCTTCTTAAAAGAGTACTTTGATGGGAAAATGAGAATAGCACTGGCAAGGTAGTGAGCCACACAAAGTCAAATGAGTTATCAACCTGCAACACGTCTTTGTAAGCCCATATTTTTCTTTCTTTTTTTTTTTTTTTTTAATATCTTTACTTCTAGGAGAGAAAGAGAGACAGCATGAGCAGGGGAGGGTCAGAGAGAGAGGGAGTCACAGACTGAAACAGGCTCCAGGCTCTGAGCTGGCAGTCAGCACAGAGCCCGACGCGGGCTCGAACCCACAAACCGCGAGATCATGACCTAAGCGAAAGTCGGACACTTAACCGACTAAGCCACCCAGGCGCCACTAAGCCCATATTTTTCTAACTTATCCACAAAAGGACCCTAAGAAACTTAGTCAAACACCTGGTTTTATTCTGGTATCCCCTAACAACAATACTACTCAAACTCTCTCTTCAATAACTAACTGATTTAAGAAAACAAAAAGAAGAGGAAGAGGAGGAAGAGGAAGAGGGAGGAAGGGGAATAAAAGAAGGTTAGTTCAAGAAAGGTTGGTCCTTGGGAAAGCCATGCTAACTTTCCTAGGTAATCCCAAACTATCTCTTCTTCCCTGTATTTATTCCATCCCAAAATCATCTCACACCTATTCTTCTGAAGGCACTGAACTAGTCTACGAGAGATGATACAATGAGTAAGACAGACAGGTAGAGAGAGGACACAAAGGCCAACAACTCCAACACAAGGTAAAAATGCTTGAAGAAAGTTCCAGAACAGGGAGGCACTGGGATGCAGTAGGGAAGAACTCTATCTAGTGGAATAAAAGTAAGAAAGGGGCCCACAAACATTCTTAACCTGATAAGATTCTGGTTTTGCTAGGAAATCACCTAGCAAAGTTTTCCGAGCCACACCTGGAAAAATCTATCGTGTTCTATTTCATATAATTCAAATGTTTTCAATTTCTCAAGAACACCTGCCCATCTCCTCATTCTTTTTGGCCTTTCTCCTGTCTTCCAAGATTGTCAACACAAGCCTAAAAATCAGAAAATATTAGGCCCTTAGACTTTTGACAGCATTTTTAAGTTAACAAAGCATTTGCAGATGGATTACCTCTGGTAGGACTTTCTAAGGGTCCCAAGAGATGAAGACATATGAAGACTCAAACTCAACTCAATTTGGTCACCTTCCCCAATGTGGGCATCCCCTCCAATTTCATGTGTATTTGTATTGCTCTTTCCAATAAAAATCATCACCTGTGAGCTTCCTAAGCCGAGACAAAAATGAAAGAGATCCCCCAAGTGAACAACTATATGATCAAAAACTCTGATGCACAATTAAACTGAATGGATGACCTGCGAAAATATTTGCAAGAAATTCCAGGGGCGCCTGGGTGGCTCAGTCTGTTAAGACTCTGACTTCTCTCAGGTCATGATCTCGCAATTCGTGAGTTCAAGTCCCATATCAGGCTCTGTGCTGACAGCTCAGAGCCTGGAGCCTGCTTCAGACTGTCTCCCTTTCTCTCTGCCCCTCCCCTGCATGCTCTGCCTCTCTCAAAAATAAACACTAAAAAAATTTTTTTAAATAAATTAAAAAAGAAATTTGAGATGGCTACTACCTTTCATATTGAGAGCTTAGAATAAATCTGAAAGACTATGTCTAAGAAGGTAGTATTTCCTTTTTGCCAAGTATTTGGCAAAAATATTCACTGCCTCTGGGCAAGCTACCCAAAAAGGGCTTGTAAAAATAGAGTTGATCCTCGTTATTCACGGACCCCGTATTTGCAAAGCGGCCTGCTCCGTGCAATCTGTAGCAATCAGTACTCACACTCACGGCCACTTGTGGGCACGGGCTGCTTCTGAGTCACTTTATTCACACGTTCCCCACTGAGGTCAAACAAGGTAACACTCTGCCGTCTTCCTTCGGCTCTCCTGCCGGAAACAAGGGCTCTTTCCGCGGTCACTTAGTGCCATGTTGCTGTTGTTTGGTTTTTTTGTATGTGCATTTTTGTGCTTTTTGTTGGTCATTTTGCTGTTTCAAAGGGCCCGCGGTCCTAGTGGCCCACTGCTGTGGGGCAAGAGGGCTGTCATGTGCCTTAGAAAGAAAAGGCACGTGTTAGGCAAGCCTCGCTCAGGCCTGAGTTACGGGGCTGCTGGTCCTCAGCTCATGCTAAGGAGCGAGCACCAGGACAAGGGGCCTCTGAACCAGAGACACATATAAAACAAGGCTTTGCATTCAAGTGCTGGCGGAAAGCCCAGAGGAGCCTAAGCCAGCATTTTCTTCCTTAGGAACAGCGGCGCATGGACTCCGGTGCTCTCGGCACTTAGGGAACCTCAGTTCCCTAAGGTGTGCTCTCGGCCACACCTAATTAGCACCGACCTTGGAACAGTTGGGGGGGGGGGGGCAGGCGGGGAGGGTCCATATTCCCTGTGTTTCCCGCAGTGAGCAGTTTTCGTACCTCGGGTCTCCTGTGGTATCACAGAGCAACCCCAGGTGCTAGGTCTATTTTTCCTTACTCTTCTCAGCCTGAAAGAGAATGCTATTTTTTTAACATGACCACATGCCCTGATCAAACCCTAACAAAATTACTACTCGTTTTATCACAGAGAACTCAGTCCACAATTGAAATTTGGGTAATTACGTCAACGGTGTCTTTCTGCAGACGGTTTGTCAAAATAAGAACCTAAATGCGGTTACGCGCTGCACTCTCATCACAGAGACGACACGCATGAGTCCTACATGGGTTTGGAACCAGACAGGAGGTGCTCGTACAACAGAAAGAATTCAAGTAGGAGGCAAAGCCACAAAAAATGGGCAAAATAAACAAATAAAACTAACACTCTAGTGCCAAGTAAAACACAGGGCAATAGCCAGAGATAAATCCCCAAGGGGCTTTGTAAAGAGAATAAGTGGATAAATTATTGAATTATCTTAATGGAACAGGGACATTGGAGTTTAAAATCCCACTTTAGATCAACAGAGTAGTGGAAAATCAGCTATTAAAAAGGAAAACCTGGTCATGCGAGTGGCTTAGCTGGTTGAGTGTCTGACTCATGATTTCAGCTCAGGTCATGATCCCAGGGTCGTAGGATTGAGCCCCCCATTGGGCTCCATGCTGAACATGGAGCCAGCTTAAGTTTCTCTCTCTCTCTCTCTCTCTCTCTCTGCCCCTCCCCTGCTCGCAGGCACACTCTCTGTCCAAAGAAAGAGACAGAGACAGAAAGAAAAAAGAAAAGCTTACCATCACTCATTTCATTTCCCAAACCTTAGTTTCACCCCAGCAGATTTTTACATCATGATACCTTACTAATGACACTATCAGCTTAAAACGATCTTGGATAGAAGCTTATATTTTATTTCACAGGGACCAAAACAAATGTAAAACGCCATATAAGGTCGTGACATTGATACAACTGACTATTCCTACTTCCTGGATTCTTATCCAAATCACTCAGCAAATTCACAGTGTTTATTTTATTTTATTTTATTTTATTTTGCAAAAAGGAAATAAATATAGTCATGCAATTTCTCAGGGTGACAGTTGACCGTTCAGGTCATTTACCAAGCCACGCTCCCCACAATGGCGTGAGGTCGATAATGTAAGTGCATCGAAGAGATGCAGAAGATGAGACTTCATGGTTAAATGATACTGTGAGGGCCACACGTGGAAACTGGAAGCTCTGGGACTGGAAAGCCAGCCTGGCCACTGGAGCTGGACTCCGGCCACATGCAATCAGAGGACAGCACACGTGACAAACCACTGTTCCCATGCGCTTCACCAGCAATCGCTAAACACACATGGAACTTCTCTCTGTGCAGCAGATACAGACATAGTACACAAGCAAGGGAGTTTTTTTTTTAACCTAAGCAAGACGTGTTCATGAATTTAAAATAAAACAATGAAGCAAGATAAACTAAGTAATAAATTCTAACAAGTGCTGGCAAGGATGTGAAGAAAAAGGAAAGCACACGCACCTTGGGTGCAAACCGGTGCGGCCACTGTGGAAAACAGTATGGACGCTGCTCAAAAAATTACCCAAAGAATCCCATATGATCCAGGAATTAATTCCGTTACCAGGCATTTACACAAAAAATACAAAAAAGCTAATTTGAAAAGATATATGCATTCCTACGTTTACAGAAGTATTATTTACAAGAGCCAAATTATGGAAGCCACCCAAGTGTCCATCAACATGTGAATGGATAAAGAAGATGTGATGTATACATGCAACGGAATATCACTCAGCCACAAATAGAACGAAATATGGCCATTTGCAACGACACGGATGATCTAGAGAGTATTATCCTAAGTGAAATATGTCCCTCAGAGAAAGACAAATACCCTGTGATTTCATTTACATGTGGACTTTAAGAAACAAAACAAATGAACAAAGAAAAAAAGAGACGAATCAAAAAACTCACTCTTAACTATAGAAAACAGATGGTTACCAGAGGTGACCGGGATTAAGAGCAAATATTTGGAATGAGCACGGAGTAATGCACAGAACTGCTTAACTACCATATTGTGCCCTGAAACAAATCTAACAGTGTGTTAACTCTACTGCAATTTTTAAAAAATTCTAATGTATCTCAATTTTTTGAGGTTCATAATCAGAAGTGGCTCCAAAATTTCCCTTCCTCCTTAAAACAAGATTTTCTAAAATGCCTTTGTATTTAGTGTTAATTTTTATTTTCCCTCCTCAAACTAAAACAGACTCTAGAGAAAGAAGAAAGAAATGTTAACTTAGCACCCCCATCAACTCTGAAATATTTTAAGCAGAGGAAGATGATGTAAAAAGGAGCTGCCTCTAGTATAGCTGTGAAAAGTTTAATCATTATTTTAAATATGATCAGTGATGTTCATCTACACACAAATTAATGCTGTGACTGTAAGTAACATCATGAAAGTTAAAACTTTTGTATTTTTTTTAATGTTTATTCATTTTGGGGGGGGAGAGAGGGAGAAAGAGGGAGAGGGAGACGGGGGTGGGGAGAGGGAGAAAGGGAGAGAAAGAATGAGTGGGAGAGGGGCAGAGAGAGAGGGAGACACAGAATCTGAAGCAGGCTCCAGGCTCCGAGCTGTTAGCACAGAGCCCAACCCAGGGCTCAAACCCACAGACCGCGAGATCACGTCCTAAGCCGAAGTCAGACGCTCAACCCAAGGAGCCACCCAGGGGCTCCATTGTTTTATTTCTTCTTTTTAATGTTTTATTTATTTCTAGGAGAGAGAGAGACAGCGTGAGCAGGGGAGGGTCAGAGAGAGAGGGAGTGACAGACTCTGAAACAGGCTCCAGGCTCTGAGCTGGCAGCCAGCAGAAGCCCGACGCGGGGCTTGAACCCACGAACCGCGAGATCATGACCTAAGCGAAAGTCGGACGCTTAACTGACTAAGCCACCCAGGTGCCCCTCCATTGTTTTATTTCTTAACAGAAGGGTTGACAACATCTTCATCACCACTAGAAGGTCATTTCAGCGTTCCAAAAGATTTGTCTTCTAACTGTATTTTGAGAGACGCATTTTAAAATACATTTTTGTACTGGGAGCCCACAGATCTTTTGAAATCAAGTATTTCATATCCCGGTACAAGTCTGGACACATCAAATCTGAAAGAATTTTCTTCAGGCTTACTAACTCAGCCCATGCGATTTCATTTCCAGCCAAATAGGAACCTTAAACCTTTTGGTTACTGCCGGTGCTTCTCAATCCCCGCCAGGAGGGAAGGAAAACCCAGCAAAGCCTTTGACACTAAAACATCCGCAAGAAGGACCATCTCTGTCATTTACAAAGTACAACATTTTACCTATTGGGTTTCTGAATCCTGATTTATCTTTACTCGTTTGAGTCACCTAATGTATTAGCAGTACGGACAATTATGCCGAACACCCAGGGGCATGGAAGAGGCCCGTCCCTCTAGAGATGCCCGACACCGCCTCCAGGTGGTGCATCTAAGTCCCGGGCCATCATGTACATGGTGTTGGGGGGACAAGAGGAGGTGACTCCCTCGTTTTCCCGACAGTGAGGACGGTCGCACGGTGTGGCTGTCTGTCCCACCCTTGACCCTGGTGGACAGGACGCCACTCTGATTCAGCTTGAGGCTGAGGTCAGGGGCTGGAAAATGGTTCTCAGGGACTAGCTATTGGCTCATCTAACTTCATCAGCATTTATTACTGTCCCCATCCCAGTGACTCTCAGAGTGTGGCCCGCAGACCGGCTGCAGGAGCATCTGGAAACGTGTCAGAAACGCACTCAGACCCGTCCCACACCTCCTGGCTCACCACGCCTGGGAGTGGGGCCCGGCAATGTGTGCTTCCCTTCTTTTTTTTTTTAAATTTATTTCTGAGAGAGAGAGAGCATGAGCAGGGGAGGGTCAGAGAGAGAGGGAGATACAGAATCTGAATCAGGCTCCAGGCTCTGAGCTGTCAGCACAGAGCCCGACGTGGGGCTTGAACCCACGAACCGTAAGATCATGACCTGAGCCGAAGCCAGACGCTCAACCGACTGAGCCACCCAGGCGCCCCTCTTCTCTTTTTTTTAATATTTATTTTTGAGGGAGAGCACAAGGAAGGGAGGGGCAGAGAGAAAGAGGGGGACAGGGGATCTGAAGTGGGATCTGCGCTGACAGCAGTGAGCCCAATGCGGGGCTCGAACTCATGACCCACAAAATCACGAACAGCACTGAAGTCTGACGCTCAGTCGACTGAGCCCCCCCAGACGCCCACTGAGCCCCCCAGACGCCCCAACAGGCTGTTTTAATACAGCCCGCAGGGGATTCAGGTGAGAATTACAATTTGAGAACTGCCGCAACAATTTTTTTTTAAGTGGTCATGGAGGTTGCCATTATATTTGGGTTCAAGTCCCACAAAACCCATATAAGCGCAATTAACTGATCTTCCAACATTCCTACTCAAGTACAAGCAAACGCAGGGAGGCTTTGACTTTACCACAACTTTTGAGTCAGAGAGTGACTCACGTCAAAAGGATCCTTTTTTCTCATCTGTGGTCCTTACCACAGTAGGTAAGAAAATGTCACTACTTCACTCAGATTCCCGTGATCTGCTGGTACCCTCGTTGCCAGCATTTGAGGGAACTCCCAGCAACTGCCTAGAACAAGCCAGAATTGCGCGGGCCTGAAAAGCAGGGACCCTGAGAGGGCCTGAGGTCAGGGCTCAGCTCTGCCATATTTAAGCCTCAGTTTCCCCAAATGCTACAGTATGACCTTCATCACAGGGAGGTCACCAGAACCAGAGAGATTCTGAACACACTGTCTTTGCACAAGGTGGCCCTGCGTGCACGTGTCTTTTTCTTATTTCCTAACAGAACTATTCAACTTTAAATGCCTCAGAACAAGCTCACGTCTCTGGAAAAGAAAGGATGCCAAGGTCTAAACCACTTTCTCTGGAAAAGCGCCGGGTTCATGATTTTTTTTTTTAAACAAAGGTGACAAAGTACAACCACGTGCATTCCTAACAAAGACTCCCCGTGAGAGAGAAGCTCATTCTGCACCGAGGGCAGTGTACGCAGGGTCTGACCGCAGACACCGGACTGAGAGAAAACATTTCAAAATATTTTCTTTAGAGACCCAGAAGCTGTGACGGGGGTGAAGCCAAGGCCCAGTAGAGACTTGTGCGGATTTGTCAAGAATGCGATTGGATGCATCCTGGCAAGGCTGAAGCAGAAGACAGGCATGATTCCAACTTTCCGCTGGGGGATCCAAGTAAGGCCTCCTCTTCCTTTCTGCAGCCGATAACTTAATAGTAAAACCCAGTTCAGGTTATAAATGACAAGATCAATTAAGCCACATGGAGACACAGCTTTCACTGAAGAATCTTTTAAATAGGCTGGGGGTTGAGGTGACGGTCATGACTGCATGCCGTTTAACAAAATGCTCAGGAGAAGATGCGTTTAATCTTCATACAGTTTTGGATTTGAGTCCTGGCTTAGCCATTTCACCAGCCAGCGGGCCTCGGGCAAGTCTCTGAGCTTCTCAATTGACCTTCCTGCTTCAACTTTTGCTCTCATCCTCTCCATTCTACACCAGTCACAGAATCCTAATCTGTTCCTCAAGCAGGCTAACGACCCTTCCTACCTCAGGGCCTTTGCACATGCTGTGCTGTCCCTGTTCACCCCGCGGAGCATCCATTCCCAACCTGCACCCAGGTCATCCTATCAGTCCTCAGGTCTCAAGTCACTTCTAGGGAAAGTTCTCCTCACTGATGTTAGATTAGATCTTCTTGTTACCGGCTCCTTTTACTTATTTTAATTCCTGTCACAATTATAACTACACTAGTCTTTTTTAAAAATCTCTGTTGAATGTCAGTCTCCACAACTGGACCACAGGCTCCATCCAGGCGGGGACCACGTCTGCTCACTGCTGTATCCCTGACGCCATGTGCAGGGTCTAGAACACAGCTCAGAGACCTCATTATAAACAGTTCTCTAAGCACGGCTTCAGAAAACAGAGTGACCACCTAACTTCACAGAGTTCAGGGGTAAACACAACTGCGAATCAGAGGGGTGGGTAGACATGCAACATCGTCCTATGAGAAAGTAATTTCTTTCAATATCCTTCTGATTTCCAAAAGCAGAATCAGGAAAAAACAGACAAACTACAAACAACTTTGGACCCTCTGAGTTCAGACAGACAGACAGACAGCTAACTTCCTATTCAGCCTCCTGAGAATCCGTCTTATAAAACCCAGCAGCCCAGCATCCTGAAGCTGGTATGAAAGCCCTCATGGGCCAGGACCGTGTCTCCCATTTTGTCTGTCTGCGTGAAAGAGGGAAACAGGCAAATTCCTCCGTTTTCCCTTTGCCCCCAAGGCTTGCCTTTGCTCTCCCCACAGTATCTTTTCACCTGTATTGTAACAGAGGAAAGCCGGGGGTGGGGGGGGGGAGCGCTTCCTCCATCTTCTGGTCATGAGGCTGGCTGAGCCAGGCCACACAGGTGCCATTACTAAGAAATCATGAACTGTCTTCCCACTTCATGTCGTCTTCTTCCTCTGCCTCCTGTTCTGCACGTTGGCTTTCCTCCTCGGCCCCTCATCTCTTCCAGGGCTTTCCCTTTCCTCTCCCGCGTGAGCTCCTGCCAACACACAGGGACACAGTGACCCAGCAGCAGGCGAGCTGCATGATCTGGGAGACACTGATCATATGGTAGGAGATTAAGCTAGAGTCCGAGAAAAGAGGGGAAAGGGTTCGATCGAGTCCAGAAATAGTTCAGGGAAAGAAAAAAAAAAAGGCACCTGGATATCAAACAGTGATCACAGGGAATTCTCCACCACTGCGGGTCCCTTTTCTCTCGAGCCCCTCCCGCCCCCAACCCCAAAGACCTAGAGCTCAGACCCAGCAGACCAGGCTGCCCGTGGCCTCTCACTCCTTAAAGAATCTGCTCTGATGAAGGAGCAGTGGTGTTTTAAGAGGTCTCACTACTCCTGCTGCCCAGCCCCCCCGGAACACAGCGCTGAAGGTCTGCGGTCAGGCTCACGTATGCACGTGGAAGGAGAGGTGGCCACCGCCGTGTCATTCAGGTAACATGAACAAGTGGGTTTTGGGGGGGCGCCTGGGTAGCTCGGTCCATTAAGCCTCTGACTCTTGATTCTGGGTCAGGTCGTGATCTCACGGTTCACGAGTTCAAGCCCCATGTCGGGCTCTGGGCTGGCAGTGCAGAACTCTCTATCTCGGGGCGCCTGGGTGGCTCAGTTGGTTAAGCGTCCGACTTGGGCTCAGGTCATGATCTCACAGTTTGTGAGTTCGAGCCCCACATCGGGCTCCGTGCTGACAGCTCAGAGCCTGGAGCCTGCTTCAGATTCTGTCTCCCTCTCTCTCTGCCCCTCCTCCACTGGTTCTCTCTCTCTCAAAAATGAAAAAACATTAAACTCTTAAAAAAAAAAAAAAAAGAACTCTCTCTCTCTGCCCCTCCTCTGCTTGCACGTGTGCTCTCTCTCAAAATAAACAAACAAAATGAGTGGGTTTTTGTAACGGACACCCTAATGGCTTCCATAAAACCCAAAGATCAGAGCGTCTCTTTAGAATCACCGGTATCTAAAAAAGCATTAAAGATCACAAGAGAATTTACCACATATTCAGGCTGCATATTTTTCCTACCTGGAATGTGATTTTTTTTTTTCCAATCTGGAACTTATTTTCTGAGTATGTGCATTCAATCCGGTGGTACTGAGGCCGCTGACATTCAGACACGCCCACATGGAAACCAAGTTCCCACCCCGGAGGGCCTCAGAGAGACGCGGCTAGAGAGAAAAGACCCCAGCCCACCAAGGAGGTCTTCCCTAGGGGATGCTCAGACCCCAGGGCTGTGTGTGCACAAGGCCCCAACCCTAATTAAGGATCATTTTCCCCTCCAGAAGCTATGAAAAGATGAAAGCATCCCAGGAAGGACCACGCTCACTTCCTCCAGATGGACAATAGGCAGCCACCTGCTCGGGGATTTATCCACCGGCTTCTGAGTTCCTATGTCATGGAGTCACTGCCGCTCGCACCCCCGATGCCAAGGAGGAGAAAGAAACAAAGGGGCCAGGTGGCTGGGGCGCCGGGAGGAGGGGGGTGGCCTCTCTCTCACACCCCCGCAAGGCAGCCTGGGGTCGCTCCCCATCTCCAACTGTGTGCACAGACAGCTGTCCGAGCCACAACAGGAAAAGGAAGGGAAAAGGGTCCTTTCTAAGGACTGACCGGGTCTTTCATTCTAAAGGAACAAAAACCGGTAAACACGAAACACAGACTGTCTCGAAACACTACAGAGCTTCCTCTACCAGTCAGGTTTGGTTTGTCACCAACAACTCCCTGACAATTGTCTTCACTAATAAGAAGCTTCTAATGAACCAAGCCAGCTGCGGAAGGGGGTACCCTCGCTATTTACTAAGTGCAATGTGCTCTCCCGCAAGACGCAGTGGGATCACACCCACTGCGGGAAGAAGTCAGGGGGCAGACCTCGCGGAAGGGTCTTGACTGGGGACTCTCTACTCTCCCTACGAGAAGGTTCTGGAATAAGAACCATCAAAACTAGCACGAAGAAGAAATAAAATCAGAGAGAAGGAAAAGTTGAAAATTCATATATGTTTCTTCCCTCTTATTTTCCAGGGGAGTAAGTGGAAAAAGAAAATAAACATCTCTGCAAATATTGGTGATATTAAAATGAAAGTAAAAGGAGCGCCTGGGTGGCTCAGTTGGTTAAACGTCTAACTTCAGCTCAGGTCATGATCTCACGGTCGGTGAGTTTGATTCCTGCATCGGGCTCTGTGCTGACAGCTCAGAGCCTGGAGCCTGCTTCAGATTCTGTGTCTCCCTCTCTCTGCCCCTCCCCTGTTCATGCTCTGTCTCTTAAAAAGAAATAAATGTAGGGGCGCCTGGGTGGCTTAGTCGGTTAAGCGTCCAACTTTCACTTAGGTCATGATCTCGCAGTTCATGGGTTCGAGCCCAGGGTCGGGCTCTGTGCTGACAGTTCAGAGCCTGGAGCCTGCTTCAGATTTTTGTCTCCCTCTCTCTGTGCCCCCTCTCAAAAATAAATAAATGTTGGAGTGCCTGGGTGGCTCAGTCGGTTGGGCGGCTGACTTCAGCTCAGGTCATGATCTCGCGGTTTGTGGGTTCGAGCCCCGTGTCAGACTCTGTGCTGACAGCTCAGAGCCTGGAGCCTGTTTCAGATTGTGTATCTCCTTCTCTCTCTGATCCTCCCCTGCTCACGCTGTCTCTCTCTCAGAATAAATAAAAACATTAAAAAAATTTTTTTTGATAAATAAATGTTAAAGCTTTTGAAAGAAAAAAATTTCAATTAGTATAATTCCAAAAAAAAAAAAAACACACCAAAATTTAAAAAAACCTAAAACCTTTACCACTGCTAACATGTTAGGATATGTTTTAATATTTTTTTCTACACAAATGCAGACACATAAATACATGGTGAGTTAGGTGAGAGGGGGTGGATATTTGTTTATAAAAACTTCCTTATACCTACTGGATTTTTTTTTCATGAATATCTGTTCATATAAATACAGATTTGTTTGCCTCCTGTTTGCAAACGTTCTTGGCAAATATTCCTGCTCTTTACCATCAAAACGGTCCGAGAAAGCAAACGGCCATGTGCACATGCAGCCGTAGCTGAACTTCAGCCGAGAGTTGCCAAGTTCGCCCGCCACAATCACAAAATCAGGAATCCTCCATACAGACCTTTAGAAAGCCTTCCTGGGTCGGTAACTAAAGTAACACTGAGAAAGGAGTTTGGTTCCTTCCCTAGATAATCTCCCACTGGTTGCCTCAAGTGAGAAAAACCATTAATCGTCATTTCCACGGAGGGTCTGTAATATGGTTTCGAATGACTACTGGCATCACACAAGCTGAGGATTAGCCTAATTACGGTCCCTTAGTTACTCATCCATCAAAAACACCGTTTCCTCCAAGGAATTACCATAAAGAACTTGGAGCACCCATAATGAAAGAAATTGGGCAAACCCAGGGTCTTTCCCCTTTTCCCAACCGCCATTGCCTTGCCCTTTTGCAGCCGGGGCTGGGCCAACACAGAAACTGAAGAGCCACAGTGTGTGTCACTATTCCGTGACACAGACCGAGTGTCGCAGACCGAGTGCCACTTGATAAACTGATCCAAAAAAGTACGCCTGTGTCATGGGTCTTGACGCTCCACGTGCAGGAAGAGAATGCTCATCAGCCCCATATCTTTAAATTACAGAAAAGGCAATTTAGTGGAGATCTGTACATAAACTGATTCAGAAAGAACACGCTCACAACCAAGGCTTATGGCGCAGTCAGCCTGGCCAGCGGCTCAGTGCGGACCCTCTGCTTTACCAGCATCTTCAAGTGAAGACTTTTTAGGTGTGAGCCACACATCAGCCACCTCGGGCACTCGTGGCCAACACCCGACAGGAAGCTCCTTTTCATTGCTTTCCGGGGCTGCAGACTGACCCGCTGTCAGACAGTCCTGAAAGCACGCAGGACAGCTTGGCCCCTCAACGTCACCCCGGACGCTCTGTGAGCAGGGGAGCCCGCGCCCCACCTTGCAGCCAAGGCTGCTACTCAGGGACCCGGGACGCCGCCAATCCCGCCGGCGACCCGCCGCCCCGGCCGCGCTCCTCAGCCCCAGCCGGTTCAGCAACCACCACCGGGAAGGCAGCGCGGGCCCCGCGGGTAGCGCCGCCCTGGGCCCCCCGCGCCGGGAGGGCGGCCGCTCGCCCCTCCGCCCGAGGCCGGGCTCGCTTCCTCGCCGCCCTTCTCCACGGCCGGGGGTCCGGGGCTGATGCGCTTGGCATTCAGGCCTCGGCACCCTGACCTTGGGGCAACACCCGCCGCTCTGGGGCCAAAACAGACTCTCTGACCGAACGGCCTGAGAACACAGAGGTCTTACAGGGGCCCGGGAACAACACGAGGACGCAGGGGGACGGCGGGGGGGCGGGGGCGGCGCAGGGCCGCGGCGGGTGACCCGCGGGAAGGCTGCGGCCTGACGGGGAAGGGGACGCGGGTGCGGCGCGGAGACCAGAGGAAGTCTACCACACAGGGGGCGGGGGGGCCGGGGGGGAAG
>NW_024080683.1:0-10918 GCF_003009895.1 Hyaena hyaena | reverse complement strand
TCTCCCCTCCCCCCTCCCCCCTTCCCCTCCTCCATTAGTATATCTCAACTAATGAATGAGTTAAATGTCACAAACTTGTGTAAAAAAGTGGCTTAGGGAAATAGGAAGTCCTGCGTTAAAACATGGTGAAGATGGCATATTCCCGAGGGAAATAGAAGCAGCGTCTCCAAAGGACCCTCGTGTGCCCATGTTCACAGCCGCTTTACTCACAGAGGCCGGCCCGGCCCAGTGTCTGGTGAGGGATGAGCACGCAGGCAAACGGGGTCCACATACAGCGGGACGTCGCTCGGCCATAAAGAGGCGCCTGCTACCGCACGGCCGAAGCTGGAGGACTTGGCGCCCGTGAAACGAGCCGGCAACAGCGACGGGTAGGAGGTCCCTGGAGCCGTCAGAGCACAGGGAGACAGCAGGGGCCGGGGGGGGGAGGACGGCGGGGGCCGGGGGGGAGGACAGCTGGGGGGGGCCGGAGGGGAGGACGGCGGGGGCGGGGGGGGAGAGGACGGCGGGGGCCGGGGGGGAGAGGACGGCGGGGGCCGGGGGGGAGAGGACAGCTGGGGGGGCTGGAGGGGGGGCTGGGAGGGAGGACGGCGGGGCCGGGGCGCAGGACGGCGGGCACTGCTCCCACACCCACCTTTGGCTCCCGCCGTCCCATTACCTCCCCTTCAAAGAGGATCCTGACAGGCTCACCTCCACCAAGCCTTCTCAGCCTTCGTGCACGTGACATTGTGGGCTAGACAACCCGTGATGGGGCCCGGCCTGTAGAAGCAGCACCCCGGCTTCTACCCACTAGATGCCGGCAGCCCCCACCCCCGCCTTGGTTCAGCAGCAACCACCGAAAACGCCTGGCAGATCGCCAGACAGCCGCCTCCGTCCCGCCAGCACAGCGTCCCAGACGGAGGGCTGCCGAGGCGCCCTGAGCCCCAGCTAAGGGACTCACACAGGGTCCGCTCGGGGCTCACCTCCAGGGGCTGCGTCCGCCCCCAGGGGCACACCTGCTCCTAACGCCCTCAAAGGCCAGGGGAAGCGCCGCGTCTACACACACTGTCCCCCGTCCTCACGTCCCACCCACGCCGCCACCCTGGTGTCCGGCCCGGCGGGCATCAAACCCCGGAAACGGCTCTCGCTGCCAGATCGAACAGGCCACTCCGTTCTCGTGGTGCCCCAGCTGGGACGCCAGTACCGAGCCCCTCCTTGAAACGCACCCTGGCAGGTTCCCCTGACCCTCTGAACGCCCGTCCTCAGGCTCTCGTGCAGGCTGCTCTGGAGGCCCCAAGCCCCCTTCTCCCACCCTGCCCTCACCCCTCTCTCAGCCATCTTACTCCTCTGCGGCCCCCATCTACACGTGGAGCCCCGTGGAACGTGACTCATGGTGCCCATTCTGTTTTCTGAACGTGAAAAGCACAGTTCCGAAAGGCCCTTCCTTCTGTGTTCTGCAGACCCTAGAAGCCAGCCTGGCCCCAGCTGAGCTCATCTCCCCTCACCGCCTCCCAGGCTTCTACTCCCTGAGGAGCAAGCAGCTGGGGCTCCCGGGAAAGCTGGGCCCTGCCCCGGGCTCTTCCCTCCCGCACCCAGTCAGCTCCCACAGTCCCTCCTCACAGCTGTCCCTGCTGTCCACCTCCCTGTGGCCCCCGGGCCCCTCCCAGGCTAGGTGTCTCTCACCTGGGCACCACAACAGGTGGCCGCGTCTTGGCCAGCTTCCATCTTCCTCTCCCCAAGCTGCGGGGCATTTCCCAATTGGTACTTCTAGTTACACGACTCACCTGGCTTCAAAGTCTTTAGTGGTTTCCCACTACCCTCGAGGTAAAGTTTAAAATTCCTTAACGTGGTTTACCAGGCCCTTCACCTCATCCCCAACTCGGCACGTCTCCCCTACCCCCTCCCCGACCCCACGCTCCAATTCAAAATTGAACTCAACCCTCCTGGGCTGTGATTAAAAGATGCCTTCCCACCTCTGCCTGGCACAGCCAGCCTCTTTCCCAAATCGGCCACCTCACTGGGCTAACCGCACCTCACGTAAGAGGTCTCAGGGCTGGAAACTCTCTGCCCCTCGCCCCCCCTCTGTTCCCAGTACTGCGTGTCCCTAACAGCCTGCACTTCCCTTCCCACATCAGAGCACTTACTCTGCCCGTGTGCCTCGCCCCCCAGCCAAACATGCCCCATCTCGGTCCCCACCACCCGTCAGCTCCCCCCTCCCTCGCTCCGTCACACAGCGTTCGCTGGTCCTTCTGCTCATCGCTAACCTCAGCTCTGCTAGGGCTCATCATCAACAGCAAATCCAGTACCAGATGCCGTGGTGACAGGAAAATATACATGTGACGCAGAACTAGCCTCAGGAGAAGTATCCAGGCAGGGAAATCACGTAACACCAAGCGTTACGCTTACTGAACTACTGAACAGCAGGGCTGTGGAGGTGCAGCCCCAACCGGAGCCTGGCGAAACAGGTTGTTATTTTCAGAACTGAGACGCAGAACTGAGAAATGATCGGGACGAAGGGGAGGGACCGACCGGCACATCCTGCGAGGGAAGGACTCACACTCAGGTTTTCAAAGTGGCAAGGGGCAAGTCAACAGGCTCAGAAATTAACCAGAGAAATGGCAAATTCTGAACGATCAACCAGCTTTCTTTTTTAATGTTTTAATGTTTATTTATCTTTGAGAGAGCGAGAGAGACAGAGCATGAGCAGGGGAGGGGCAGAGAGACAGGGAGACACAGAACCCGAAGCAGGCTCCAGGCTCTGAACTGTCAACACAGAGCCCGATCGGGGGCTTGAACTCATAAACCATGAGATCATGACCTGGGCTGAAGTCGGACACTCAACCGACTGAGCCACCCAAGCACCACGCGATCAACCAGTTTTGTAATCAGTTGTGTTTATCGTGTTTTTTTTTTTTTTCCAAATGAAAACATCATAGGCGGTCCCTCCACCCACCCCTAGTTTTCTGGTGGCACCAAAGGAATGAGGGACGTGGAGTAGTCACACTTTGGTGGCACTTTTTTTTTTTATGTTTATTTCTGGGCCTCGATCCCACAAACTGTGAGATCATAACCTGAGCCGAAGTCCGATACTTAAATGACTAAACCACCCAAGTGCCCCCAGATGTCTTGAAGAAAAAAAAAAAAGTTTATTGAGAGAGATGGGGGGGTGAGTGGGCAGAGAGAAATAATCCCAAGTAGGCACCATGCTCAGCACAGAGCCTGACCATGGGGCTCAGTCCCATGGCCTTGAGATCATGACCTGAGCTGAAATCAAGGGCAGGACACTTAACCGAGTGAGCCACCCAGGGGCCCCAAGGACCAGATGTCTTAAAATAAGCTCACCCTCAATTCTTCCAGGCATCCTCTAAGACAAGTATTTTAATGTCCACTTGACAAATGGGAAACTCCAGCCCTGAATGGAAAGGAGACAGATTTCTCTGTCAAATCTGATGCCTCGCCCCTTGTTCAAGCTATTCTCAACCAAGTAACTGACCAAGGAACCCAACCGCTGAAACCCACCTGCTAGAAGGGACTTTTGCAGGTATCTGTAAATAAGTCAGATTTGAACTTGAACTGGTTCCAACTTGAACTGGTTACTGTCATTTTCGTTTTAAAATTAGCTCCGGCCTGAGGCCAAATGTGCCTTTTAAGGGCCTCAGATTATTTTGTCAATCAGGGACTAACCTTTACCAAAAAGCTGTACAATCTTTCCATCTCCTTCCTGGAGAGTTGAGGAAAAAAAAAATCTTAGAATGCTTAAGATTCCTGCCCATCTTGGGGCACCTGGTTAAGTGTCTGACTTTGGCTCAAGTCATGTTCTCATGGTTTGTGAGTTCAAGCCCCACATCAGGCTCTCTGCTGTCAGTTCAGAGCCTGGAGCCTGCTTTAGATCCTTTGTCTCCCTCTCTCTCTACCCCTCCCCTGCTAACGCTCACTCTGTCAAGAATACATCAAAAACATTTAAAAAGGGGGAGGGGCGCACCTGGGTGGCTCAGTCAATTAAGTGTCTGACTTTGGCTCAGGTCATGATCTCGCAGTTCATGGGTTTGAGACCCGCGATGGGCTCTGTGCTGACAGCTCAGAGCCTGGAGCCTGCTTCATATTCTGTGTCTCCCTCTCTCTCTGTCCCTCCCCTGCTCACACTCTGTCTCCCTCTGTCCCTCAAAAATGAGTAAATGTTTAAAACTTTTCTTTTTTTAGAAAACAGCTTTCTGCCTCTCCTTTATATGCAAATATAAACCGAAAAAGGGGATCCTGGAGCGCCTGGACTTTGCACACTGTCTCCTGATGAACTGCCTGGAAAAGATGACATGTACTCTGCACTTATTACACATCAAACATTTTGCAGCACGGTCTTTCTTAAATACAATCATCCTCAACTGGGTGTTCTGGTCACCTCCACGCTTCGTGCAGGAGAGCGGAGGCTGAGAGAAGTCCCAATTCCGTGTTCTTTTTACTCCGGCGGCGGTGCTCACTGGACCCTAAACTCTGCTCAGAGACGAGGAAAGATGAAGATCTTCACGCGGATGGCAGACTCTAAGCCTACTGAGGACAAAATGCTGCGGTGAGTGAGAACATAGAAGGAGGAGACCCTCAGAGTACAGTTCAACCTCCGTGCAGCGTTAAAGGCACATCTAAACTAGTGGAGAGAAGACTGTCCCTCTAAAGGCTTCTCAGCCTCGGCACCACTGACATTTCCGGCTGGATAACAGGGATGCCCGGGACACTAGACGGTGTTGGGCAGCATCCCTGGCCTCCAGCCACCAGACGTTGGGAGCACCCCCCCCCCCCCGAATCACGGTCATCAAAAATACCTCCCGACACTGCCAAATGTCCCTACATGGGGCAAAATCACACCTGCCCACCCCACCCCACCCCCGGCACCAAAGGCCCCTGAGAAGCCCTGTTCTAAATGAGGTGCTGAGACACTAGTAACTGGTCCTTGCAAGGCTGTCTCTTAGTGAGGCCCAAGTTTTTCGGAGTCCTTTTCCAACGTACTAAGAAGTGAATCAATCGAGCGCATAATTATAATCTTAAAAGAAAAAAAAGAGAGAGTCCCCCAAATTATTCGTTCATCAGGGACACTAGCGGCACTTAAGAGACAGTGTGTACATTCTTCCAGACGTGTGGCTTGTCGAAAACTTAATCTATCCCATCCATGCTTTGATCTTCAAGCAAATTATTTCCCGAGACAAGATTTAACTCGTGAGGCCCCTACAGGCTACCCAGCTGTCAGCGCGGAACGGGCGGCCAACATCAGGTGGCAAGGGGGAGGGCGCTTCCCGGCCCCCAAGGGGACCCTGCTCAGTAACATGACCAGATACCACCGAGGGGTCCCAGGTTCCCAGGAAACCGCGATACAGCTCAGCTTTGTGTTCCAAGGAGGCAGAGCCCTTTAGGGGGTGGGCCGCTTTTATCCGCCAGCACTCGTGCTTCTGTTACGGAAGGCTGCTGTCGTGCTAGTTATTTCCACAGCAAAGAGGAGAGTCACAACCCAAGGGGTGTCCTTGCTGCTACTGCTTGCTTTCACTGCAAGAGGAAAGGAGGAAGCTTCCAGTCTTCCAGGGGCTCTGGCTCATCTCGCACCTGTTCTGCAAGGTACGCGCTGCCAGCCAGACGGAACAGAGGAGCCCTGAATGAAATACTTGTTGTATCAGCAGCCAGACGTGCGGCCCGTAGGAGTGCCAGTGGCGGACGATGAGCAGAGAGTTAATTTCGCGAAGCGTTCGTGCGTTCCTTTGCATGGTGAGCAGAATAACACACCCCTGCCCTACCACCCAAGACATCCGGGCCCTAATTCCCAAGCCTGAGCAAGGCATCAAGGAGAACTTTGGAGAAGTGCCTAAGGGTCAGGGCCAGAGAGCTGAGGAAAGTCACCTGGGCTATTGACGTGGGGACGATTCATCATGAGCCCTTGAGAGAGGACCCACTTCCCCGGCTGCTGTCAGAGAGACAGAGATGGGACAATGTATGCAGTAGTGGGAGGAATGTGAAGTGCGAAAGGGACTCGGTTTGTCACTGGTGGCTTTGCAGATGGAGGAAATTGGTCTTGGGCCAAGGAATACATGGAGCGCCTAGAGGCTGGTGCAATGAGCAAGCATTCTCTCCCAGGAGCAGCCCTGCCCACCCCTCGATTGGATTCCAGTGAGTCCCGTGCTGACCTTTTAATGCACAGAGCTGCACGACAATGTATTTGTGTTGCTCTAAGCATTAAATTGAAGGGCTTTTGTCATGGTAGGGAGGGAAAACTAATATAGCATTTGGTTGCTCCATGTAAGGTAGTGTTATAACAAAAATCGAGAAGTGTGGCAATGGCGTTGGATTTGGGCGGTGGGTGGGTCCAGAGGAATTGTGTGGAGTGTGGCAGGAAGTCTAGACAGCCTTGAACAGGCCTGTTAGTAGACATCAAGGAGAGCGAGGGAGGGCTCAGAAGGAAGTGAAGGCTAGGGGACAGGAGACAGAAGTTGACGTGGAGTCACCTTCACTGCCAAGGGCAGAGGAAATCACCAATACTACTATTCTAGCAGTCGCTGCCTGCTGTGGACTCAGAAAGTGAAGCCCTCAAGTGAAGGAAGTCTCCTGACCATCAGAAGGGCAATCCTGCTGCCCCACCAATGACCTGGGGCAGACAACCTATCTGCACCACACTCAGGGGACACCAGGGTGGCTCAGTCGGTTAAGTGTCCAACGTCAGCTCAGGTCATGATGTCGTGGTTTGTGGGTTCGAACCCCACACCGGGCTCTGTGCTGACAGCTCGGAGCTTGGAGCCTGCTTCAGGTTCTGTGTCTCCCTCTCTCTCTACCCCTTCCCTGCCTGTGCACATGCTTGCTCGCGCTCTCTCTCTCTCTCTCTGTCTCAAAAATAAATCAACTTAAAGGGAAATAACCATTCAGGGATGATCGGAACACCACCGCACAGGACTATAGGGATGAGACGAGGTCATGTATGCAGAGCCCTCACACCTCTGTGCCTAGCACAGAGCAGCACCCGGAAAACGGGAGCTATTCCTTGGAGTCTAGAAAGAAAAAGGGTTGGAAGGGAATGTATCCCTCCTTTCTCCCACGGGAAAGCATGTGAGGAGTCTTTCCTAGGGAGGACGGAGGGCCTAAGGAAGCAACAAAGAAAAAAGCAGAGGCAAACCTGGATGTTCAGGAAGCCGGTGTTACATTCATCACAGGCAAGATCTGGGAGCTCAATGGGACTATTCCAAAACGCAAGAGACAGATGGACTGAGGCCTGGGGAAGACAAAAGGGGGCTGAGTGGTTTCTTCGGGTGACTCTATCACTGGAAACTTGCCAACTACAGTCTGAGAACACTGGACAGAGATACTGTGCCCCGCTCGGTGCCAACTTGGACAGGAAGTGATGCGGCCGGGTCCCACGGTCAAGCAGCCAGCGGGAGGGGGGGATGGGGACGTCCTCAAAGAAAGACATCATTTTTAATTCTCCAGCCTGGCTTCCTACTCCGGCCAGCCTCCCACCCATGTCCATCCATGAAATTAGGATACACAACAAAACTTAAAAGACCACAATTGTTCCTAATGGGCACGCGGCAAAGCACAATTTCACAGAAACTCATGGAATTTTCTACGGAGGAGGAATGACAGGTGTCTTCCTATTGTAACAATTCTGTAGTGCTGGCGCTTTCACAAGGTTTCTGGGAGAAGACATCACGGGGAAAGAAAAAAGAAAGCACCGAGGGCATCTGAATATCCCTTCTGTCTCTTTACATCTGCCTGGCCTATAAATTACAGTAGTTCATTTCCCCAGGATTAACAGTCAAGAGTTCAATGTCAGCCAGCAGGCTACCGCACAACTAAGAGGGAGGGAAAAGTCGCCTCAGGGATGATTAAGATACAAGTAGCAGCGAGGAATGAAATCAGTCTCCCCTGGGAGATACGCATCTGCTGACACAGTCCTCTCTTTCTGCGTCAAAGGTCACGTTTCTTCTTCCAGGAAAAACCTCCCGGCGCCTGGAGGGAAGACCCCACTTTCCGGTGCGGGTAAAAGCCCCAGGCCTCGCAAGCACTGTGATGAAGGCGCCCGTGCTGAGGAGCCAAGCACGGGCACCCACTGAACACAAAGATGCTTTCAAAAAAGAACAAGTTTCAAGAGCTGGGCCAACCATCCCATTGTTCTGGATCCACCGCCTGGAAGAGCCTACGTTTCTGCACGACATTTTCCGAATTTCGCCAAGTGGAGTCGGTCTGAAGGCTCATTCTTCCCACTCCCACGACATGTCACTCGGTGCCCTTTCCAAGTCAATCCAGATAGGCAGTTATCAGAGCAGAGGCATTATTTGGGTGCACAGTACAAGGGACTGGGTCTTATCTCTGCCCACTCCTTGTTCCCAGCTCCTCGGGCTGCAAACCTCCGCTATCCCCCTTTAAAAAAAAAAAAAAAAAGGCAGGGTAGTCGAGGGCTGGGGGACTTCTATTCTCTTTATCTCAACCCCAGTCTGTACACTCCGGGAGTGTCACAGGTATGTCCCCAGGCCCTCCTAAAAGTAGGATGTGACTAGCCTGCCTAGGGATTTTGTTTGTCTTTTCATCAACTGGGGAAAAGGAGATAGGGCGCCGAGAAGGTAAGATAATGAACCTAGCTACTGAAAACAAGTCCCAGCCCGCTGTTTGAAGAGGAAAGCGACACAATGGGGAGGAGCTGTGCGGAGTCCCCGTGACCTCTGCGTCTGCCTCCCTCCCTCCCATCGGGAACCGGCAGTGCTGCCCCAGCTGCTTGTGTTCTTTGCTTTTGTTTTTGTTTTGTTTCTGAGATCACCAGCGTGCCAGCGGGGAAGGGGCACGGAGAGAGGCGAGCAGAGCCCCACACAGGGCTCGATCTCACGAACCGTGAGACCATGACCTGAGCTGAGACCAAGGGTCCAATGCTCCACCGGCTGGGCCACCCCGCGCCCACCACAGGCTGGGCTGGGAGAACGGGCCCCCGTCAGCCAGGACTTCTCCCCAGGATGAGCCAGACACCTGCCCGTGATCCTGTAAAAGTGATCCGCCACTCAAATGAGGCAAATGGCTTAGGACCGGGAGATCTTAACTGCCTGGGGGAGGATAAAAATACACATGTACCAAACATTGCATTCTGCAGGCCTCTTCCAGGAGCCTAAGAGCTCTCCTAGGTGTTTAGACTGTGCCAGACACTTTATTTATTTATTTATTTTTTTTGGTGCCGAAACCCGGGAGTGCCAGACACTTTAAACGCATCGTGCATTATTTATCGTTCCTTACAAAGAACCAATAATAAACTCTCTGCGTTCATTCTTCACTTGACTAAACGGAGGCTTGGAAATGTTAAACAACAGGCCCGAAGTCACAAGTTAGCAGATCTAAACTCTGAACCCAGATTTAAGCTCTTGCCCCAGGATTAACGCTTAAGACGCACCGTGATCAGCCACAGACTCTGAGAACAGCTCGGGCTCCTCCAAGGTGCCCTGTGGGTTCGACAAATTTTACTGACAGGATTAATGATTATCCCCCTTTCTCAACCTTTGTCCCTGCCTGTGAAAACCTCACATCCCCAGCCTTGCCCCTGACGGGCAAGAAGTCAAAGTAGCTCCCTGGCACCTTGCCTTCAGAGCAATGCAAATATTCCCAAGTGCCTTCCTCTTCAAGAGTCACTGTCCCTGCCTGACAAACTCCCGATTCCAAACCTGCTCTGAACAGCACATGCAAGGTGCCCGGTGTCTGGCACATTCTGTTCTAGGAGTCGCCCTTCTCTCCATCGCAGCCAGCGCCCAGCTCGCTCCTGCAGCTCAGTACACAGGGTTCATTGTACCACCACAGTCAACTCTGCTGTCCGGCCAAGAGATAAGAGAAATACGGGTGATTCAGATGCATCTCTGATCCACTCCCGAAATCTGGAAGTGCATCTCTTCAGAATAAACTCGGGCAGTTTTACCCACTTCCAGCATGTTAGCATGTTTCTAAGGGACTGCATTAAGACTGCATTTTCGTCTTGAGCTCAACCACCAAATTGTAGGCTCAAGCCAAGTAGATTGGTGAAGACTTGCAACTAAGAAATGTTTAGCTTCGGAGTATCAATTATATATTTAAAAATAAAAACATTAAAATAAATTATGAGGCAGAATGGTGATTGCAAGGGTTAAGTGGGGAGTTAGTGCTTAATGAAATTAGAGTTTCTGTTTGGGAAAATGACAGAGTTCTGGAGATGGATGGTGGTGATGTGGGCACAGCAGTGTGAATCTACTTAATACCACCTGAAATAGCCCCTTAAAAATGGTTAAAATGAGGTGACTCAGTCGGGTAAGCGTCCAACTCTTGATTTCAGCTCAGGTCATGATCTCCTGGTTCATGAGTTCGAGCCCTGCATCAGGTTCCGTGCCGACAGTGAGCAGCCTGCTCAGGACTCTGTCTCCCTCTCTCTGTCCCTCCCTCACTTGCTTTCCTTCAAAATAAATAAAAATAAACTTTAAAAAATGGTAAAAATGGTAAAATACAAAAAGAAATTACACTGACATTCAAGTGAATGCTTCTTGTTGAAACCTCTCACTTATATAAGGAAAGGAGGCCATAGCTCCTTATATTAAAAAAAATTTTAATGTTTTATTCATTTTCAAGACAGAGGGAGACAGAGCATAAGTTGGGGAGAGGTAGAGAGAAACACAGAATCCAAAGCAGGGTCCAGGCTCTGAGCTGTCAGCACAGAGCCCGATGCAGGGCTTGAACCCACAAACAGTGAGATCATGACCTGAGCCGAAGTTGGACACTTAACTGACTGAGGTGCCCAGGTGTCCTGACCATAGCTCCTTTTAAAACAAATCACGGAAGAGGAGAGAGGGCAAGATGGCGGAGAAGTAAGGAGCTCCGTACTTGCACTCGCGCCCATACATCACACAGAAAAGATCTGAAGCCATTGGAAACCTTACAAAACCTGAGAGATTGGGAGGAAAAAGACGCAGAACCCACT
>NW_024080682.1:4760354-4855017 GCF_003009895.1 Hyaena hyaena | reverse complement strand
GGGAGAGAGAGAATCCCAAGCAGGCTCCCAGCTGTCAGCACACAGCCTAATGTGGGGCTGGATCTCATAAACTGAGATCATGACCTGAGCCAAAGTCAAGAGTCGGATGCTTACCCGACTGAGCCAGCCAGGCACCCCTGAAAGAAAGCTCTTAACTGAAGTATATTTGAGACCCCGTCCGTGCTGTGCTCTCACTGCTCGTGTGCTCTCACTGGACGAAAATTCTGCCACGTGGGCACCCGCTCTGCTGCTGAGGGATTTGGGCTGCTCCCCGCTTGGGGTTAGGACCAGGTGTGCTGCGACGACCATTCCTTTTGTGTCTTGGAGGAGACACAAGAAGTAAAAGGAGGGCCAGAGGCTGGAGAAGTGAGTGACCCGCTTTAATAGATAGTGTCCAACAGTTTTCCCAAGTGGTTGGACCAATTTCCGTTACCACTGGCAGCTCAGGGGAGTTCCAGCCGCCTCGTTCTCGGCAGCCGTGGATCCCGTCTCACCCGTAGCCATCCGGGTCAGCGTCATGAGTTTTTACAAGACCTCCAGGGAGGGACCTCACCGCGCAACGTCAGAGAGCTTTAAGTCTCGCTCTGGGAAGAACGGGAGCAAGGAGGTGGCGAAGTGGCAGCAGTGGCAGGGGCCAGGCCACGCGCGGCTCTAGGGGCCACGTGCTGGGTTTCAGATTTGACTCTGTGCGCCGGGAGCTAGCGAGGAGCTTTCTGGGAACGTCTGGGGTGTCCTTGGATTGGAGCACGGATTAGAGAAAGCCGAGATAAAGGCACAGAGATCAGAAGCTAGTGCAGCAGATCTGGGAGGTGCGGATGAAGGCTTGGACTGGAGTGGGGGGTGGAGAGAGATGGATCAGGAGCTTTGGGTGGAAGACTCCAGGCATCCTGGCGACAGATGGGACGCGTGGAGTGAGGGGGAGGGGGAGCCCCACGGTGCTCCGTGTGCCTGGCTCAGTCAGCGGACTGAGCGGGACCCGTGACTAACACTATACGGAGCAGGGTAAGGAGGAGACGGGACCAGGCTTGGGGATGTTGAGCGAGCGGCACCTGAAGTCGCCCGAACGGAGACCCCAAACCAGAGCTGGGGTCTGCTGCTCTCCAGTCTGGGCCTCTCCCGAGGTTGACGACAAAGACAGAGTTGGGAGTCAGAACCATGGAATTAGACCAGTTGCGTAGGAAGCTGGCTTAAAATGGGAACAGGGCATGGGCCTGAACGCTGAGAAAATGCCGCGCTTGATAAACGCAGGAAAGCCAGGAAGCTACTGCAGAAATCTAGGGGCCGGACGGGGGGGGGGGGGATAAAAAGAAAGAGATGCCCCAGCTCTTCAGGTGAGAGTCCGGGCATCCTGGTGAGGGGTGAGCCGTGGAGACCGAGGGTGGGCTCTGGAGGGGATGGATCTGGGCCAGCACAGGGGTCAGAGCAGGTGCAGTCAGGGAGAAAGGAGGAAAGTCAGGGACGGGAAGTCACGGATAGAACTGTCCTTTTAAAACATCTAGATCATCCACGTTTTTGTCCAGAATCATCAAGTGACTTCCGTCTCTGTACCCGTCTCCCACCGACCACACGTCTGCCCTAAGGACCCACCCTGCCCCCTGAAGGCCCCAGGCGATGATGAAATTCTTGTTCTAGACTGAAGATTGCTAATGGTGGCCCCAAGGTCAAATTCGCTCCGGATGCCGAATATCTGGGCCTGGAAGAGAACGTCCTGTTCTCTTTCACAGACGCACATCCCTGAGTCTCTGGGCTGCAGCCTGAGGCAGCTGTGCACCCGGGGTCTCGCTCTGAGAGAAGCGAGGACAGTTCAGGGAGCACGGAGAGGAGGGAGCACCCGAGTCCAGCACGCGGAGACTGTTCTGCCAGCCGCTGGGGTCTGAGGGGAGCAGAATTCCCAAACAGCCAGAGTTGGCCTCCTCACAGAATTAGCCCCTTCCAGAAGTGTCCTGGTCCCAGAGCGAATGTCCACACCACCCCCCTGTTTCTTTGCCGCAGATCGGGGGGGCCGGCCGGCCAGCAGCGCCCCGAGTCACTTTCCGTAGCCATCACCCACTTGAGAGGACCCGATATGGGGCCAATAATCGAACAAAGACGCACGGAAGGAACCAGGCCAGACCCAAAAGCCAAGGTTAACGTCTGGGTTCCCCGCGCCTGTTCCTCCCTGACCCAGAAACCCAAGCTGCGGCGTTTCTGAAGCGGCTAACTGATGAAGCCGGAAACTGGGGCAGCTCATTTGTTTGTGCGATGTTGATTGCCAACAGTTAATCACCAAGGGTAAGTGGAAGAAATCATTCCTGTTCATTTGCAAATGGAAATCAGATGGGGACTGGGCTGAACTGCATCAGCGTTTTCACTTCCAAATGAAAGGGTTTCAGAAAGACAGCTGACCTTGGGTTGCCTGGCAGGCACCTGCCCCTTCTCAGAGCGTCCTGTGCTTTTCCCAGACATTCTCAGGCCCTGTCGCTCCTCTGGCCTTGAAGGCAGCCCCTCTCCGTTTGGAAAGCAGAGAGCATTTCGGATGCTGTGAAATCATAGGCACATACAAACAGCCACGTCTCCCTCTTTATTGCTCTGCAGAGACCGAGGGATGCATTTCACCTCGCTTAAGGAGCCCGAGCAAATTATGCTGAAATCCTTCCAAGGGTTGAGATATGTTTCTAAATTCTCCTTGCTGAACTGTTGGCCCCGAGAAATCTTACAATAATAAAGCACTTACGTGTTGGGTGGGCTCTTTCCCCTCCACCCCCTTAAACGTGCAGTGTTTTCTGTTTACGGGGTGGTGCGTTAATGCTGCATTTTCATCCTGCATTTACCACCCTCAAGCCCTGAAGTGATAGCCCCATGTATCAGATGCGTAATGAATTTCTCCCGCCGCCGGTGGACTCGTTCCCGTGATTTATGGCTGGTTTAATGGACGCAGCCTTCCTAAACAACTTCCAGTCGATTGTTCTGGAACCAGGTCTGGGTCCCAGATAACTCCCTGGAGCGGTGCCATTGTTCGGGAGAGTTACTGGAGTCCCGGGCAGGTAAACAACCTTGGATCAAAGGCTTTGGGTTACCCACAAACGCCATCGATTGCAGTGGGAAGCCCGTGCACAGGGGAGGGCGCAGCTGTAATAGTCCCTCCCAAGACCCAGAGCGACAGGGAAGTGCGTCCCAGTCCCGGGCAGAACTGTGGCTCCCTGTGCGGGACACGGCGACAGGTACCACCACTGTAGAGGACGGGTCGGGGTTACTTCATGCAGAAAGATGCCCCCTTTTTCCCACAAGAACCTTTGTGGTTTGGTTTTTAATACTTTTAACTTCGTGATCCTATGAATGGCTTTCACACGTTGTCCACTATTTTGACGTACACCAAGCACCTGCCGGCCGATTGGATATCACGGCAGGTGTTTCTCCAGAGGGTGGGAAACAGAAGCCTCGGAGCGAGAGTACCAAGTTTTGGAGGCATGCAGGGGGGGCGGGATCCCCCGTTTTACATCAAGTCACCAGGGACACCTGTTGGAAACCTCATCGAACAATGAAAGAAGGTTCCAGAAGGGAGTGGGGGCTCTGCAGACAGAGGGTAACATTCTGAGAGGCACTGCCCGAGGTCGGTGGGAGGAAGGGGCGGTGCTGGTGCCCAGGAGAGACTCCCCCCTCCCCCTGCCAGGTGGGAGCCCTGGCCCCCAGGGCAAGTCCCCGGCGGGTGGGCGCTTCCTTCCACCCACCAGGGGAGCCCTCGGCTTCACCAGCTGCCCGTGTCCCCGTGTGAATGGGACCTGCCATTTCTAGCCCTGCTCATCGCACGGGGCCAAAACCTGCCAACTAAGAGGCGCTGAGTTTTCATTACTGTTGGGACAGAGTCCATGTCACACCATCCTGTGTCTTCTGGCTTGTTTTTCTGTGATTGTTTCATGTGCCCCTGGTCTCCGCCCCGGGCCCGACCGCCCGGGGACCACCATTTATGGAGCAGCGGTTTCTACCACATCTGATTCAAGTCACACCAGCCCGGGAGGTTCTCCTCATTACGGCCACTTATTTTACTGGTAAAAAAGCAGGGGCACCTGGTGGCTCAGTCGGTTAAGTGTCCAACTTGGGCTCAGGTCATGATCTCACGGTTCATGAGTTCGAGCCCCGCGTTGGGCTCTGTGCTGACAGCTCGGAGCCTGGAGCCTGTTTCAGATTCTGTGTCTCCCTCTCTTTATGACCCTCCCCTGCTCACACTGTCTCTCTCTCTCTCTCTCAGAAATAAATAAAACATTTAAAAAAAGGCAGATAGTCAAGAGGTCATCTAACTTGAAGGAATACAAGTAGTTTCAGGGCACCCGGGGGGCTCCGTCGGTTGAGCGTCTGACTTCGACTCAGGTCATGATCTTGCAGTTTGCGGGTTCGAGCCCCGCACTGGGCTCACTGCTGTCCATGCGGAGCCCACTGTGGATCCTCTGTCCCCCGTCTCTGCCCCTGCCCCACTTGTGCGCGCACTCTCTCTCTCTCTCTCAAAAAATAAACATTAAAACATTAAAAAAAGAAATACAAGTGGTTTCAAATATATGAAAAGATCCTCTTCCTCACTGATAACAACAACAAAATGCAAATCAAGTCCAGCTGACTGGCGAGGACGAAGTTCGGGGCTGCGGGGACTCGGGGGTGGGGAAGCCAGATCGGTTGCACACGGTCCGAGCGGGGTAAACGGACACAATCTCTTCGGCGGGCAATTTGGTATTATCTCTCGCAATTTTAAATGAACATACCCCTGACCCAGGAATTCCCCTGTAAACGTCCTTGTAAGTTTGCACACAGACATCTTTATGGGGATATCCATCACGGCATTGTGTTAAGTAGCATCTGGGGTCAAGGGCTCTGGTCTTTGCTTGGCATAAGAGACGCACTTGATAAATATTTAAGTTATGTGGCCTAATCACTGACTGTATCGGGCGGAGGGAAGGGTAAAAGCTAAGCGTGGGGACACTGAGGACGGTGCCCGGCTCCCTCACCAAGTTGCAAGCTTCGTCATTGCCCAACAGAATGACAAGCGGACCGCAGGGTCCCCTGTGCCTGGCCGGCCCCGCCCACTGGCACCGAGATACTGAGGGAGAAACGAGCTGTCAGGGGTGATCTGTGCTCCTTGAAACCCATGGCCAAGTTTCCTCTGCAGTCGTGGCCTCCATTACCTCACTCGCTTATGCAACAATCATCTCCTAGATGCCAGTGAGCCAGGGTTCTTGGCTACAAAGAACAGGAGCCTCGGTTAACTTAAGGAAAAAGGGAATGTACTGGAAATACATCGGTAGTTCTTGGGATGGACTGAAGGCTTGAGAAGAGGCTCGGAGAAGGGCCAGCAGCCGAGGCGTGGGGGCGGTTCCAGCCGGGGCAAGAGCAGAAACGGCCAGGGCTGCCTGCTGCCGAACGCGTATCGAGCGCCAACATCTATTGGGCCAGCCTGGGTACAGGGCTGGGGGGAAGCGGGACTGGAGCCCGCTGGCTTCCGCGGGGGAGGGGAGGCCCTCCCCCACCTGCACGCAGGAAGGGGCTCAGACGGCAATTACCTGCCTCCTCACTTTGGGGATTCCTCTGTTCAGTCAATCAATAAACATTTCTGGAAATGCAAACGCAGGTGGCTCCCTGGGCGCCCTCCCACGCTCATCGTGGAGAGTTTGCTCCAGCCCTAGCTTCTGCCCTGGCTTTTGAAATGTTTTCTCCTAAATTCCTTCTACACCTGACTACACCAAGGATATACACCTCACCCAGAGAGGACCAGCCCGCGCCAGCGCAAGCCAGTCAATCTTTCCTCTCTCTCTAGACAATGTGAATTAAGAGACCAGAAGTCCGCAGTGGACGATGGGTCCTTAGGTGCAAGGTCAAGTAGAGCCAAACCAGTCAGTGCGGAGGCAGCCAAAGGAATGTGTGCACGTGTGCGTGTTCACGTGTGTGCGCGTGTGTGTGCATGTGCGTGCAGGCCATGTTGTCCAGCTCTGGGAGCCGTATGGCTGGGCTCTGTTCTGCCCCTGCCTCGGGCATCCGTGAGATGGCCTGGGAATTCCCTTGGCAGAGCCCATGTGCCCACGCCAGGCTGGGGGTGTCTATTCCCTGCACCCAGACAGCCGCTTCATAAGACAAATGTGTTGGGGGGCCTGGGCTGGGCTGACACCCGGCCGGCTCGGAGCGCACCTGGCAGGTGGCCCTGGGGCAGCCATGAAGACTGGAGGGGCCCCACCCTTGTGGGGCAGATGGGGACACTGAGGCCCCCGGGGGCCACAGGGCATCACCGTCATCACACTTCAGTCTGTTCGGACCCGGCCCTGGAGCTGACTGTGAACGGTAAAAATGAGCCGTGTGCAGAGTCTGTGCTCAGATCAGCGCTTCCTCCGCCGAAGGGCCGCCTTGAGGGTCGTCATGGAGAAGATCACAGCTGTGTTGCCACCTTCCCTTTGGGACCGGAATCTACCCCAGGCAACAAGGTAACCCGCCTGAACAGCAGGTGTTAATTGGCTGAACACAGTGACAGGCAGCGGACTGATGTGCTGGGGCCGAGCCGGGGCCACGATGCTCCGGGTAGACAGCTCACCGCCCGGGCCGTGACCGGAAGGAGCTTCTGGGACACGGACAAAGCTAGTCAAGAGCGTAGAGGGAAAGAGTCTATTTCAAGGCGTCACTGGTGCCGGCCTCCGCCGCTCCCATCGTGGCCGTGGGCCTGAGCCCGGTCCGGGCGAATCTGGCTCAGCTGTGTGACCGTCCTGCGCTGAGAAGCTTCTGACGTATTCAGAGGCGATATGCGTGATGAGCTGAATCATGTCCCCAAAGTCGCACGCGGGAGTCCTAGCCCCTGTGTCTCAGAACGACACCTCGCTGAAAAACAGGGTCTTTGCAGACGTGATCCCGTTACGACCATTAGGGTGGCCCCGCTCCCATGTGACCGCTCGCATGGAGGCGGGAATGTGGCCACCGACACACGGAACGCACGTGAAGGAGCAGCCGGAGATGCGGTGACAGGCCACGCGACAAGGGGCACCAGGATCGCGGCAAATCGCCGGACGCCAGAGGAAGGCCGGGCCCGCGCCTCCCTCCCCGCGGCTGAAGGAGCCGGCGCCGGCCACGCAGGGTGCCGCCACCCCCGGCCACGCAGGGTGCCGCCACCCCGGACCCGGGAGGCAGCGCTCGCCGAGGGCAGGGCGCCAGGACCTCGCTGGCACACTGCGCGGCAAGCTGCGCAGCAGGGACCCAGGGCCCCGCGAGGAGAGCCGGCGACACGGTCCACACACGCCTGTCACGATGACCATTTTTCACCCGACCAATTTCATTAAAAGGGGGAGAAAGACACCCGAGCTGCACAACTGGTCCCACCGATGTTTCCTTTTGCCTCCTCAGCAGTCTGCGTGAGCCGGGCGCTCTTCCCGCCAAGGCCAGGGGCAGGGGCGGCCCACACCCCGCACCGCCTCCCCGCACCCCCGCACTCAGACCCCCCGAGGAAACGTCTGCGTCCGACCCAGTTCAGAATCCCAACGAGGCCGAAGACACGCGCACAGGACTCCATTAGGAAAAGAGTCTGCTCGCGCCTCAACTGACTGATGGCTTGTTTGGGGCCAGGAAACTGTCTCCTGTGCAGAAATATATTATTCTATCATTTCCCTAAAATATTAGAAGTGGAGTCCAGCCTGTGCTCATTCACACCCCCACCCCCACCCCGAGGCAATGGGCCCGAAGAGCTTTGGGAGTTGAATGGAGGCTTTTGTGGTCTCAGAGGTGGGATTCTGCCAAGTCCGGCCGGTGTCCGGGCAGTGGGGCCCGCTAACGACGCCCAGTCTGACACCAAAGGACTTCAGCTCAATGAGGAGGCGGGGGAAGGGGGGTAAGGCCACGGCATGGCCCGACACCTGGGGGACAGAGGAAGCATGGCCCCTTGGAAGCCCGGTAACCACGGAATGGCCAGCTGGGGGAGGAAGGCCCGAGCCTCAACCTGGAAGCCAAGGGCTGTTTGCCCGACCACAGGAAGGGCTGTCAGCTGCATTTCCTAGAGCCGTGGAAGACTGTGGATACAATTCAGGAGGCCACGAACTCGGATTAGAAATGTACTTATATCTTTATTTTCACTAACCTCCACCTAAACTTTGGGTGCCCTTTAATTATGTCACTGTCACCAATACAAAGCATGCTTTTTTAGACAATTGAAATATAATTAACAGGGGTGCCTGGGTGGCTCAGTCAGTTGAGCCTCTGACTTCGGCTCAAGTCATGATCTCATGGTTTGTGGGTTCAAGCCCTATGTTGGGCTCTGTGCTGACAGCTCAGGACCTGGAGCTGCTTCAGATTCTGTGTCTCCCCCTCTTTCTCTATCCCTGTTCATTCTCTCTCTCTTTCTCAAAAAAAATTTTTTAAGACATTTTAAAAATTGAATATAGAGAACACACAGTGTTATATTCGTTTCAGGTGTACCAAGGCCCCTCTGTGATGTGCGGACACGTCAGGAGGCACCACATTTGTGCAGAGAGCCCGGGACGTTGGGGAGAAACGTTACTCCTTCGGAAGGAGGGAGCCTCGCCGCGTAACGCACTGACGAAGAGGGGTGCTTACTTCTCTAGCATGTGTTCGCCTGAACGCTGGACAAGTATGTTCCAATACAATGGCCTTCCTTGGACGCCCACATATTTTTCATTATGCACAGAAAACCTTTCTTCCAAGACGCAGGCATGGGCTCCACTGAGTCGCAAAGCGATGCGTGGCACAGGAAAGATCGTGGACCCTGACCTGGGAGTGGGACTGGAGTCCGGCCCCGCCAGGGCAGCAGAAAACACTGGAAAGCATTTAAACGGAAGGAAGCGAAGAGGGCGGAAGGGCAGCTAAAGCAGGCGGGGCCCGAGGGGCACACGAGGAGCGACAAGGGGCCGGGAGCCACCACCGGTCCTAAAGCGGAAGGGACGGGGGGGGGGCGGGGGGGACAGCCTGGGGACTCCAGCCTCCAGCCCCGCTCCGCCAGCGCGCCTGCTGGGTGTACTGAGCCTGGGGGGGGGGGGGGGGGGGGGGGGAGGGTCAGGCGCCGAGGCCCCGAGGGGCTGAAGCTGCGGCTGGAGGTGCGGGACAGGGCAGGGGTGAGGCAGGGATCGGAGAGCAAGCGGCCAGGGAGCCTGCGGCCTGCCCTGGGAGCGTCTCCCCCAGTCTAGACATCTCACGGCACCGGGACCCGTGTCCCCACCGGGCCCACCCTCGAAGCGGCCGGTGTGCGCTCAACACGGGGCCGCGGGGACGCCCAGGAGCCGCGTCCCCCCAGCGCACGCGTGCGCGCGAACGGGGAGCGCCCCTGACGTGCGCACCCACCGCCCCGCAGTTACGGCGACCCGCGCGTCATCCTGCCGCCGCCCGACGCGCTGGGGACGCGGTGCGGGGGCGCCCGTGTGAAGGAACACCACCGGGTCCGCGTTAGCGCGTGGCACCAGGGGCGCGGGCAGGATGGACGCCCCGGCGCCTGCCGCTCCTCCAAACGTGTTCCCAGGGGCGCCCCCGCCTCCCGGGCGCTGCGGGGCCGCCCGGCTGCATCAGTCACGTTTCCGACGGCTGTCGGGCGGCAGACGCACAGAAGGTCACTAGTTTCTGTCGCTTCGTGATGCTAATCCCTCCGCGGGCAGCGCAGGCTCCGAGTGGCCCACGGTGTTCACACTGCGCCTGCACCTCCCGGGTCGCATCCGGGCCCCGCGGGCTGTGCGCCCCCCACGCCTGCCGCTGATCGACCCCGAGGCTGGTGGCCGGCTGGAGACCGTGGCGGCTTCCGTGGCAGCTTCCGTGGCAGCTTCCGTGGCGGCTTCCGTGGCGCCCTGACAGTTCGCGCACGGTACCACCTGCCACGTGTGCGCACAAGTCGCCTTGCTTCCGCCCCGCACGGTACCACCTGCCACGTGTGCGCACAAGTCGCCCCGCCTGCCCCCGCGACCCCCCGCCCCCCGCCCCTGCCCCCTCGCCCACCCCGCCTGCCCCCGCGACCCCCCGCCCCCCGCCCCTGCGCCCTCGCCCACCCCGCCTGCCCCCGCGACCCCCCGCCGCCGCGCCCCCGCGTCCCCCCCAGCGTCAGGGCCGCCCGGGCTGCGGTCGGGAAGTGTGTACGCAGATGCCCGATCACACGCGGGAACGTGTTTCCGGCTCCCGATCTGCCCCGGGGCTGGAGCCGACTCTGCCCACGGGCCAGAAACGTGGGGGCAGCCGGGCTTTCCCGCCCGGCCACGGCGGCCGCCCTCCGGCGCGTTCCGTGTCCTGCGGGCCGTCTGCCTGCCGCCTCCCGCCAGCCCGGGGGCCACACCTCGGGGGGGCGGGGCGAGGAGCAAAGAGGAAGTGAGGCTCCCCAGGGAGGGCGGGGGGAACGCGTTCCCAGGGCCGGGATCCCGGGGAGCACGCACCACAGCCCCCCCTCCAGGCGAGGGTCTGCCGCCTGCTCGGCGCCCTCAGCTGCAGGTTCGGGTCCAGCGGGGGGGGGGCCGGGGGGGTCTGGTGGCATCTGCAGTGCGGGTCCCATGAGGGGCCCGTGTATGTCTTCTCCCGAGTGTGTGTCCCCGGAGTCCGCCCTCCCTGACGGTCTCCACTCCTTCCCAAACGCCCCCCCCTCCCACGGGCGCACCGGCCCCCTTCCTCTGACGCTTTGCTGCGCGACCACCGCCCAGCCCGGCCGCGTTCCACGCGCTCTCCTGCGGTTCTGCCTCCCGCACATTAGACGTGCGTCCTCAACACGCTTAAGCTCCTTACGGAGGGTGTATGGGATGAATTGTGCCCCCAAAAGACATAGGCTGAGGGCCTCACCCCCAAGACTTCAGAATGTGACCTTATCTGAAAAGGCGGCTGTTGCGATGGAATTCATGAAGAGGAAGTTGTGCCGAGCGGGGTGGCCCCGAGCCGAGATGACTGACGCCCTCCCCGGGAGAGGAAGGGACGCAGCCCCACAGCAGAGACCACGGGACAGTGGGGGCACAACTTGGAGGGGCTGACCACCCCCCAAAGTCGGCGCAGCAAGGATCCTCTGCTCGGCCTTGTGACCGCAGCCCCGGGAGACCCACGGAGCCGGAGTGTGAGGGTCGGTCTCCTAACGTTCATCTTGCTGGCTCTTCAAGGTGGCTGCCTCCGCAGCGACATTTCCTACATTCTGAGTAAATGTCCTGCCCCCCATCTCGTGTCCCGGGATAACGGGGTGCCCACATGCAAAACGATGGATTCGGAGCCCTTCCTCACACCGTACAAAACACTAACTCACAGTGGATCACACACCTAAACTTAAGAGCTGAAATTTGAAGATTCTTAGACTGAAACACAGGAGCAAGACTTCGTGACCTGGGATAGGTCCCTACTTCTAAGACACGACACTAAAAGCACGAGTGACAAAAGAAAAATCTGAAATTTGTCCTCATCAAAACGAAACACTTTTGTGCTTCCAAGGACGCCCTCAAGAGAGTGAGACGGCAGCTGCGCAGAACATATTTGCAAATTGCTCATCTGAAAAAGGAATTTGTCTGTAGAATATGTAAACAGCTCGCATAATCCAACAACAGGAAGACAGATTACCTATTAAAAGTGAACACAGTTGGGGCACCTGGGTGACTCAGTCGGTTGGGTGTCCGACTTCGGCTCCGGTCACAATCTCTCAGTTCCTGGGTTCAAGCCCCGTGTCGGGCTCTGTGCTGACAGCCTGGAGCCTGGAGCTGCTTCGGATTCTGTGTCTCCCTCTCTCTCTGCCCCTCCCCTGCTCATTCTCTCTCTCTCTTCTCTCTCAAAAATAAAATAAATTTTTTAAAAAATGAGCAAAGCATCTGAACATTCTCCAGAGAAGATCTACAGATGACCCAAAAAGATGTTCGAGATTATTAGCAATTAGGAAAACGAAATCAAAACCGCGACGAGACCCGGTGTGACCCTAGGATGGCCAGGATGGAACGACAGGGAGTGAGTGTTGGAAGGCGAGGGGGAGCCTCACGCACTGGACGTGGGAATGGAAGATGGTGGAGCCACTTTGAAAGACGGTCTCGACTTTGTATTCATCGGCATGGTGGCCCTAACACGACACCATCAACTGCCTGGATTAAGGACAGAATTGCACTTCTAGCGGATGGGACGTCTACGATCGATCGAGGTACCAGCACACCCAGCCCCCGGCTGGTGGACCAGCACCTTCTCCACATGGCGGAGAGGGCGCCCTCTGGTGTCTCTTTCACAGGGGCACTAACTCTACCGTGAGGGTCTGCAGTGGAGTTGTCGGAAACAGAAGCATAGTGGGTGTGCGTGTGCGTGTGCACGCGTGTGTGAAGACACTTGTGGGAAGGAATCGGCCCACACGGGTTTGGAGGCTGAGCTGGAGACCCGGGGAGCCGGTGCGTGGTTCTAGCCGAGTCGACGGCCTCAGAAGCGGAGGGCAGACGGTGTAAGTCCCCGTCCGAGCCACAGGCCCGACACCTGAGAGGGCCCGACACCCCAGGCCAAGTCCAACCCCCCCCCACCCCCGTCAGTCAGGGGGCAGAACTCCCTCTGTCTGGGCTTCCAAACCACCGGACGCGCCCCTCCCCCCAGGGCAGGGAGGGCCGTCCGCTGGGCCCGCTGCACTTACCAGGAGCAGCCTCATGAACGACCGAGCGGCGTGTGGCTGTCATCTGGACGGGCCAGTCGGGCTGGTGCGTGCACTTAAGCATCACACAAAACGCCACACGCAGAGTCACCCCAGGGAATTAAAACACACTTCCACACAAGAACTTGTACACAATTGTTCAAAGCAACATTTTTCGTAAGAGCCAAAAGATGGAAACAACCCAAATGTTCATCAAGTGAACATCCACTCAACGGAATATTATTTGACAATAAAAAGAAGGGAAGCACTATGGGGGGCGCCTGGGCAACTCAGGCGGTTGAGCGTCCAAGTCTTGATTGTGGCTCAGGTCGTGAGCTCTCAGTTTGTGGTTCAAGCCCTGCATCAGGCTTTGCGCTGACAGCATGGAGCCTGCTTGGGATTCTCTCTGCCCCTCCCCCACCTGTGCACACTCTCTCAAAAAACATTAAAAATAAATAAATACATAAATAAACTTTGAAAAAAAAAGAAAAGAGGGGAGCCTCAGTCAGTTAAGCATCTGATTTTCACCCAGGTCATGATCTTGCAGTCTGTGAGTTCAAGCCCCGCGTGAGCCCCGCATCGGGCTCTGTGCTGACAGCTCGGAGCCTGGAGCCTGTTTCAGATTCTGTGTCTCCCTCTCTCTCTGTTCTTCCCCTGCTCATGCTCTGTGTGTGTGTGTGTTTCTATCTCTCAGAAATAAATAAAGCATTATTTATTTAATGTTATTAATTTAATTATTTATTTAAATAAACATTAAATAATGTTTTATTTATTTCTGAGAGAGAGAGAGAGAGAGCATGAGCAGAGGAGGATCAGAGAGAGAGAGAGAGGGAGACACAGAATCTGAAATAGGCTCCAGGCTCTGAGCTGTCAGCACAGAGCCTGACGTGGGGCTCGAACTCACTAACTGTGAGACCATGACCTGAGCTGAAGTCGGCTGCTTAACTGACTGAGCCACCCAGGCGCCCCTAAAAATTTTTTTATCTCCTGAGCGAAGCTGTTCCGCACGGAAGGGAGACGACGTCATCTGCGGGGTGTAAGGACTCACAGTGCGTGTAGTTTGGAGGCTGAGCCCCGAGAGAAAACGACGAGCTCTGCGTCTTGCCCACCCCGCTGGCGCAGCTGCTGTGACAGGCCCTGTGGGCTTCGAGGAGGATTCTGGGCAGCAGGCAAGCTCCGCGCCCAAGCCGGCCTCTCCGGGCGTCGCACTGGCCGAGCTGCAGGGCGCTGGGGGTCGCCTTCCCGCGGGGCTTCCGAGCGCCAGGCCAGGTGCTGACGCAGCCGCAGACCCGGCCTGGAGCCAGGCCGTCGCGGTCCTCCGTGGCTGCGGCTGCCCCTCTGTGAGGGGTGAGACCTGCTGCCGTGCGCTGGCCCCAGAGTAAGACAGAGGTCACCGTCGCTGGCCCCTGAGAGCTCGGGGTCCGGCCCCCCAGACACAGAGCGTGCACGTGTGATCTGAGGCCACTGGCGTCACATTCCACCGCCCCGCACCCCGGGCCTGCCGTCGGAGACGCGGCGGAACAGGCCTCCCAGACCGGGGCCCGGACCCCCATCAGCGTCTAGGCCCGCGGGATCTGGAGCCCCCAGGTCACGGCAGAGCCGACGGGACATGCCTCCACAACCCGGACCCGAGTCCCGCATGTGGAGGGGACACAGGAGAGGACCTCACGATCTGGAAACGGGAAGTCAGTCTTGGAAGGCGCCAGAACACACGTTTATCTTCCCGCAGTCCTGGAGGCCAGGGGTCTGAGATGGAGGCCACCCTCCTCCCAAGGTGCCTCGGAAGGGCGTGTTCCGGCCCCGGGTGGCCCTCGACTCCCGGCAGCAAAGCTCCGGTCTGCACACAGCGTCGTCCCTGCGTCCACGGCTCTGGCCGGACCTCCGCGTTTCATGAGGATCCGGGTCATGGGGGACGGCGCCCCTGTGATCTCTTCTCCGCCCCGTCATCTGTGAAGTCCCGTCTCTAAACCAGCTCATCATCCGAGGTGCCAGCGGTGAGGACTTCAGCGTCTGCATTTTGTGGGGACGCAACTCAACCCACGCCACGGGGGGGAAGCGGGCCCACGTCAGGAACGGGTGTGAATCGCAGCCTTTTGCAAAAGAAATGCAGATAAATACAGACAAACACGCCAGGGATGAATAAGCTCTCGTATTTACGCACAAGGCTGACCCAGGTGGGCAGGCTGCACAGAAATGCACAGTGCACGCCTCGAACGCCCACACCCGTCTACTGGGAGTGCACGGACAGATTTACCTCCTTCTTTCCCCCAGTTTCGCTCACACAATTGAGGCAATCGATTGGATATACAGCTTCAGGAAAGCTCAGTATTAAACTGTCATTTTGTCAATAAAATGTCATTTCATCAATATGACGTCTGTGTGCTTGAATGTTTCTGCATAATTAATTCCGCTGATGCATTAGGGAATGTTATACACAATATTAATCAAAAAGTAGTGTCAATAGAAGGGTAATATATAAACCTAGATAGAAAGATTACAAACCCCTCTGAAAGCTGAATTCCCACTGAGACATTTCTCATCTAGAAATATTTGGATTTTTTTTTTCATAAAACTGCTATTTAAAAAATTAGTCAGTCAAGGAAAAGCAATTAGAGTAATATAGAGGAACCTCCTGGGAAATTAATTTTTTACAAAACATTTTTTAATAAATTGTATGTAGTGTTTGGAAAGTCCTCAAAGTCGAGAAGACCCCGGGCCCCTGACGCCGGTGCCCACAGACACGGGGACCCTTCTCTGCCCGCGGCTGTTTCAATAAACAGCAGGGTCGCACCTTCAGACAGGCCCGGAGGGGTCCCCCGGCCCCGGGGCCCCGGCCGGAGGACAGGGCAGAAGGCGGAGCTGTGACACCCGGCAGTGCCCCCCCCGCCCGGGCCTGTGCCATGCCCCCCCCCATCTGCCTCCCGCCGGTGCTCTCAGCTCCGAGTCGGGTCCGCTCCGGCCCTGGCGGCACCCCCTCAGCCCCCCTCCCTGCCCTGCTCGCCGTGGCCACAGCCCTGCAAGCCCTGTCTCCCCACCAGATGCTCATCACACCGGTCACGGCTCTTGGTGACCACACAGAGGACCCGGCCGTCCTCGCCTGGCCGCACTCTGGGCAGGGAGGGGGGTGGAGGGGCGCCCAGCAGGTGAGCGGGAGGGCTCGGAGCCCCGAGGCGTCTCTGCTCTTGGTTGGTGCCTGCGAGCCCGCTGGGCGGCAGAACGGACGCCAGCCAGGCCCGGAGCCCACAGTGACGTCATCGAGAGGACCCTCGAGCCCTTCCGAGCCTTCCTGTCACCCGCACCCGGGGCCGGGCCGGGGTAACGGGGCTTCTGCCTTCGACTCCGGCCGCAGCCCTGCCCCCGCCCCGGGACCAGGCCAAAGACGCCCGTCGGAGTGTTGCAGGGGACGGCCTGGGCTCGACCCCAGCTTTACCACCGCGCGCTCTGTCGCTTTGCGCAAGTTCCTTTCCTCAGTTTTCCATTCTGAAAAACAGACTTTTGTTGTCATGAGCGTCAGACGAGAGAGGCGCTACCCAGCGCTTCCGGCCATGCTGGGCCCGCAGTGTGACGCTCCCGCGTGCCAGCCACCATCCGGGTGGGGGCTCGGACACCCTGGTCTCCTTCTGGCTGCTGCCTTGTGCGGGGGACCCGGAGCCCTGGAGACCGTGATGCTCACAGACGTCCGCGTGTGGTCCCGGCCCCGCCGTCCACCAGCTCTGTGGCCGCACCAGTCGCCTCTCCGAGCCACTTGGCTGGCAGAGCCCCGCTCTGCCCTGCTTCCCGTGACCCTCAGTGCCTGGAAGATGCCTGAGCTGTGGCGCCGGGGGCTCAGTCGGCAGAGCGTCCGACTCTGGATTTCGGCTCCGGTCATGATCTCACACTTCGTGGGTTCGAGCCCCGCATCGGGCTCTGTGCTGGCAGCATGGAGCCTGCTTGGGATCCTCTCTCTCTCTCGCCCCTCCCAGGACCCGGGACAATATCCTCGCCCACCAGACGGGCGAGAGCCAGGGACCTCTCGCAGCCAGAGAGCCGCAGCCTCCTGCGAGCTGGACCCCCACCTCCACCCCGGCCTCTCCAGGGCATCGGCATCTCCGAGACGCAGCCCGATCCCGACTGACAATCAGCCGCGAGGCACCGGACGCCGGCAGCAAATCGGGCCCGACACGTCGGGGAGGGCGTCACCCTCCTAGTGTGAACCACAGTACCAGCTAGCAGATTTCAGGCAGGTTACCGACCCTCTCTGAGCCCCCGCTTCTTGATCTGTGAAATGGGACAACAGGCTCCATCTCAGAGACCAGGGGAATACGTGAGCTCACGTGCAGGCCGCAGGCTGCCAGGCCACAGGCGCGGGCTCCGGGCTCAGGCCCTCAGCTTCGGCGCTGGGGACTTTCTCAGCTCCGGCTGCCATCACAGTTACGGGGACTCGCGCAACAGGCACGTCTTTCTCACGGAAGTCCGGTGGCGCCGGCCGATCCCGCTCCTGGTGAGAGCTCCCTGGCTTGCCAACCGCTGCCCCCTCCCTGGGTCTTCACGCGGCAGGAGGGACCGCTCTGGTCTCTTCTTGTAGGGGCATGAATGCCGCCATAAGGACCCTACCCCACAACCTCCTCTAAACCGAATCGCCTCCAAAGCCCACGTCCGTGTACCATCCCACGGGGGGGCTGGGGCTTCAAGTGCGAGTTGCGGGGGGACACAAATACACAGTCCGTATAGGAACTCACAGCAGTCCCTGTCCCCGCGAGCACCGCTGGTCACAGTCACTTGATAGCAAATGGCGCATATGCCACAGAGAGGCCGAGTGGACCGGCATGCACTTACTGTGTGCCAGACGCTCCACACGTGTATTCTCATTAACGTTCCCCACATCCCTGTTAGGACGGACAGATGTTTCTATCCGCAGTCGACAGATGAGACATGGCCACGAAGGACCTGCTCACTGGTCCAGGGTCACATGACAGCAAGCAGGAGGGAGCCGCCGGCCCCTTCCCACGAGCTGCTGCCTCCCCCACACCAACTACCACACCACACGTTACCTACAAATTACAGATATGTGCTTTCTGAACTTCCCACGGGCTTGTAAGGTCCTGTTGGGAAATGCGTTAACAAGGTGTAGGTATTTTTACCTCCATTGTGCGATGGATTTCCAGAAAATCAAGTAACATTAAAAAAAAATGTTTATTTATTTTTGAGGAGAGAAAGAGAGCACAAGTAGGGGAGGGTCAAAGAGAGAGGGAGAGAGAATCCCAAGCAGGCTGCACCTCCCCGACGCAGGGCTCAGTCTCACGAACCACGAGATCATGACCTGAGCCAAAGTCAAGAGTCGGACCCTCAACCAACCAAGCCACCCAGTTGCCCCAGTAACATTTTGTATTCACGACAGTAAAATAAGGATATTGTTATGAACTATATTATATTTGTTTTTTCCTTAGTATTTTCAGAGCCTGCGCTTAAATGCATTTTAATATAAAGGTTAATGTTGCATTAATAAAGGGGCAGCGAGGCGCTGTAACCGTAGATGGCCCGATTCAGTCTTTTAAAGCCTCTTTAGCTGCAAGAGGGATATTATTAGCTCTGTATATCATTAAAAGGCCCATGTTTGAATCAAGTAGTTCTTATTAATTTAAATAATTAAATTAAATTTGCAATCATTACAACCCCTTTCAAAAGAAAAATTGTATTATCAATATATTTCCCATCAAGTATTCCTAGGAACTTACAATTATCTTATAGATATATTCATGCTCTGAACGAGGTCCTGAATGCTAAATATTTTATCTTCTTCATCTGATATCCTTTCTCATCGAGAGATGTTTCGTAATAGTTTGGGAAAACCGAATTCTCTTTATCTCAAGTTATAGGGCATCGGTTCACAGGAAGGCTATTTTGAGGTCTTAAGGCATGTCGATAATTCCCATGCAGACTTTTTCTGGCCTGTGTAAGAGCCCAAGCAGACGCTTCCCCCCCGTGGTAACGTTAAGCGTGAAAGATTCACTAACTAAAAATAAGCGTGGCTCGGTGATCATCGAGAATGATGTGGTAAAAGCGGGAAAGGTTAGGGGATAGTGATGCTGATGAGGAAGATATTAATAAAATGTGTCCTAAATTGCTCTTTAACTAAATCAATAAATCCCAACCTCGCATATCCAGGCACCAAGGAAGGTAGTCATGGGGAGGGGAAGACAGCGTCCCTCATATCATTTCAATATATTACAAGCTTAATAGAAATCTTGCATTTTTCTCCCCACGAGGCTGCCTTTACTCAAGCCCGCAGCGTGTGTCTGGCGGGGGCGGAATTGGCTCCGGCCGCAGGTGTCACCCCTCTCCTGTGGGCCGGAAGTCAGGCATCTGACTACCTTTAAAAAAAAAAAAAAGCAATGTATTATTTTTAATATGGTCAAGAATGCAAGTGTGAGGTTTATAGAGTAAAATGAGAGGGACATTTCCTGCTGTGAAGTTTAAGAAACAATGGACTAAAGAGGGGCGCCTGGGTGGCTCAGTCGGCTGAGCGTCCGACTTCAGCTCAGGCCCTGATCTTGCGGTTCGTGAGTTCGAGCCCCGCTTCGGGCTTGCCGCTGCCAGCTTGTCAGCACAGAGCCCGCTTTGGACCCTCTGTCCCCCTCTCTCTGCGCCTCCCCCACTTACGCTCTCTCAAAAATAAATAGACTTTAAAAAAAAGGGGACTAAATAAATTATAGGAAGATTATAAACAGATAAATCTATTAAAATAGATTCGTCACGAACACCAAAATGCTTAGTTACAAATTCTCACGACTAGATATTTGGTCAGGAACCAGAGGACAAGAATATACACTTTCAAAAACGCCAAGTCACACTGACAGCTGGTAGTGTGGACATTTTAGTAGGGTCCCTGTTCGCACAATTCACCACTCACCTTTGAGAAAATGCTGGCCTGCACCCTAGAGACTATGAGAGTAAGAGTATTACCCTGTTCTATTTTATTCTAGAAGAATAAGATGGATCCTGGTTGTTTGAGAACTAATATGATCTTTGCTCCCAACCTCGAAGGACCCATCGCTGTGCCCTCTCTTCTTCGGTGCCTTAAACATCAAGAGCCACCAGAGACACTAAAAGTTGCCCGTGAAGGGCGCCTAATGGCTCAGTCGGTTAAGCACAGACTTCGGCTCAGGTCATGATCTCGCGGTTGGGGGGTTCGAGCCCCGCGTCGGGCTCTGTGCTGGCAGCTGGGAGCCTGGAGCCTGCTTGCTTTCATGCGTCTCCCTCTCTCTCTGCCCCTCCCCGACTCGCACTCTTGCTGTCGCTCTCTCCCTCCAGAAATAGGTAAACATTAAAAAAATTTTAAGTTGCCTGTGGGTATCGAAAGCCTTCAAAGTTGAGCCTGTGTCCACCAAAACATCAAAACTGAGGGGAACATTCACGATGAATGAGAAACAATGGCTGCAAGAATCTCCTGTGCAATTTGGCCAGCGGGACTCGGCCCGGACACGTGGTGTCTCAGCACAGGTGCTAAGGAAGTCGGCCCCAGCGTCAGCCTCCCGCTAGGATAAGCCTTCCAGCTGGTTCTACCGCAAAACCAGAAAACCCGAAGAAAATGCATGTCCGTAAAGAGCTACCGGATTGTTTAATGGCCTAGGAGGTTTCCATGTAATTCTTCACTTTTGAATCCCAGAAGCTGGAGACAAAACCCCTCCAAGCATTTACTCAGCTGTCTTTCCAGGGCAGTTTCTATGCTCTGGACTCTCTGGAACCCCCAACACCAGGACTTGGGGACCTGATGGCTTTAGGTGAAATGCAAGGTCGTGCTAGGTTGATTTAGTGTATTATTAGCTGTTTATACAGTACCAAAGCGGCACATGACGTATGAAAAATGACTTTCCGATCTCAGCGAATAAATCAGGGCCAGCAAGTGATTCCACTTAATACTTAACTTTAGCCAGTAAAATATTACACCTGTTATTATTCAGGGCAAACACAGCCCCTTCCATTTGTTTATTGAGGAAACAATTTATTTGAGGACATTTAATTGCAATAGTGAAGCCTGACTTGGGGGTTAATCCCAGTTTATCGATGCAATTAAAAGCAGTGTGCGCTGTGTCTCATATTTATTATCTAGAGCTAGAATGTTGACAGAACCCGGGTGTCGAGCCCGCGTGCTTGAGCGTATCTGTGTTGCGTGAGGGGCCCGGTTGGGGCCGCCGGCTTGCGCCCCTCGGACCTCAGTCTTTGTTCTTTCCGTAAGCGTTTGTGTAACCTAATTGGGGAAAAGGCTCTAATTTGATTTTACTTGGAGTAATATGGCTTCGAATTGTTATATAGATCAGCACTGTTTGGTTTCTTGTCAATGATTCATGGTATTTTAACGCCCACCGGACAAACCTGAGAGCTCCTTCCTCCCCACACGCTGGCGGCATTCCACGGCGACCCCGGCCCCGATCCACTCCCCCTCCTTCCCCAGCGGCTGGATGCCTGACCCCCGCCGTCTCCGACTTCACCAGCTCTTGCCTGAGTCAGCATCTGGCGACAGCCCCCCACCCCCCACAGCTCAGACAGCCCTGCCTCCTGGGAGGTGTGCAGAGCGGGAAACAGAAAGTCCGGAGCCTCAACCACGCACCCCGTCCGGGGGCCCGTCATGAGACGTGGCGAGATGCGCAATCTCGGGGCAAACCATCCAAACCCTCTGTTTCCCCGCCTGCCAGATGCATATAAGACAGTTCGTGGCGGCTGTTGTACTAGGTTTCCAAGGATCTAAATTTACCCTTTCTCCACCGAGCTTCTACCATGTTAAAAAAAAAAAAAAACCCAAAAGTTGAAAAATTCCCTTATCATTGAAATATAATTTTCACAGGTGATGAAATGGAGACCCAAGGAAATGAAGCAAACCCCCCAGGAAACAGCTAATTAAGTGATGAGCCGAGGCTAGAACGGGACCGGTCGCCCCTCTGTGGTGCAGCGCAGAGAAAAACAGGATGCAGGTACTGTCTCCCACGTGGCCGGATGGCCTCTTCCTCTGGGGGATTCTGGGAAAGGCGGTCCGCGGTGCATCCAATTACATAAATACAGGCTGTAAGTCTAATTCCCACAAAGCGTTATATTCTTCCTCACTAATTTTTAAAATTTTTCAATGTTTTATTTATTTTGAGAGAGCGTGCACACACACACATATGAGCAGGGATGGGGAACAGAGCCCAAGCAGGCTCTGTGCTGCCAGTGCAGAGCCCGATGCGGGGCTCGAGCTCACAAACCGGGACGTCATGACCTGAGCTGAAACCAAGAATCAGACACTGAACCAACTGAGCCACCCAGGCGCCCCTCTTCCTCATTCTTACACATCGTTATATATGATTTGATGGTGTTTTCTAATTGGTTCACATGCCCACTTTTTTCTCTTCCAAGAAGGATTTGAGCACAGAAAGGATATTTGTGAGAGAGCAAGAGAGAGCACGAGAATCCCAGGCAGGCTCCCCAGTGTCAGTGTGGAGCCTCACGAAGAGGGGCTTAATCCAAGGAGCCAGGAGATCATGACCTGAGCCGAAATTCAGAGTTGGGTCCTTAACCGACTGAGCCACCCGGATGCCCAGGAAAGGGCATTTTAAACTACCCCGTCGTCCCTCAGTATCAAGCTGGTCACACAAAGGGGGTACCTGCTGCTTCGGATCCTGCTAGATTAGCCCACGTGGGGCCGAGACGTGAGGAGACACGCAGGCGTCACCCCACGCAGGGAAGGGGCATGGAGTTCCCAGTCCCCAAGCACGGGGAGACCCCCCCCACAGGTGGTGCTCCGGGGAGCACAGCCTGGGTGAGCTCCCACTCCTCTGTGCAGACACACTCCGGGGCTGCGGGTCTTAGGCCGCTGCTCTGACCACCTTCAGCCTGAGCGGCGCAGGCAAAGACCAAGTGCGTGCATTTTGCTGCAGGTGCAGCCCCAACCCAGGGCCACAGAGCCAGTCCGACCCTCTGCAGAGGCCGCTTCCCCCGCTAACCGCTCAGTGGACAACCTTAGCACCTTAGCGAATAACCAGAAAGACGAGCTGCGCAGATTTTGAGTTTAGCCAGACAAAGGCTTGAAGGCTTCGGGGTGAACGAAAGGCAGTGACCTGCCCTTTGCAGCCCAGAGCAAGGCTGATCGCGTGGGGGCTGGTGTTCGAGAGGCTTTAGAAGCTGCTAGAATCACTCAGGTTGCAGGCTCCTCCCACCTCCGGCTTCACCTGCTCTAAAATCCTCCTCTCCCCTCAAAAAATGCCACCGCATTGAAGACCCACCTGCTCCCTTCTTTACTCACGGCATTAAAGGCCCAGCTGCCTTCTTCCCGGAGAGCAGGGGCGCTGGGCAGGGCAGAAGGAGCCGGGGAGGAAGGGGTTCAAGCCTGGCTCCCTGCACAGCTCTTAAGGTCCAGACTTGAGATGCTCGATTTCCCGCCCTCCCCAAGCCGGCTCCACCCGCAGTGAGCAGGGCCCCCCTGGTTTGGTGGAGCAGAACCCGACTCGGAGGGGAGGGGCTGGGTGGGTCTCCTGTGTTCACTCTCAGGACACTGGGGTCTCTCTGCTCTGGGGGAGAAGCCCGACGTGACTCAGAACCACGTGGAAGGCACCGAATGGTTTCCTGCCTCCTCCGCCTTGGAAGGAGGGAGCCCCGCGGCCTGCGGGCCCTGCGCGCTGGCGGGAGCGGAGGGGAGGGGAGGGGAGGGGAGGGGAGCCGAGGGGCGCGCAGGGCGCCGCTGCCCCGCCCTTGGCGACCGCACCGTGGAGTCCGAATCAGGTTACCGGTCCCTCGCCCCCCGCGGGAGCAGGCCACGACTCTCAGGGCGGCGGCGCGGGCCGCGGGGACCCGGTGCCCACGGTGGAGGGTTGGGGGTTCAGGAAAGGGCGTGGGCGGGCAGGGGCGGGGCTGGGGGCGCAGGCCGGGCGCACGTGGGAGGCGCCGCAGCAGCCGCAGCCCCCCCCCCCCCGCAGTGTTCCTGCGGGGGGGTAGTTGATTTGCAGATGAATTAAAGGTGGCTCCCCCGAAGGGTGAGCCCAGGGGCGGCTGAGGGAAGGTCCCTGCGCGGCTGCCGCAGCGAGGGCACTGCGCCCTGGCACAGGCCGAGGGCGCCCTGGGGAGAAACCTGCGCCAAGGCCACCTTTTCGAAAAGTGATTTAAAGTCTTGTAACACAGCGAGTGTGGGGGGCGGGGGCGCAGTGGAAAACAAGGTGCCAGAGACCCCAGCCTGGAGGCTTTGGCTCGGCGAGCAAGGCGCTGGGCCCCGGCGCCCAGGGGCGTCCGGGGGGCGCACCCTCGCTGCGCCCCAGGATCCCGGGGGGGCACCCAGGGGAGGACAGCCCTCTAGCCCCGTGAACCCCGCGGGGACGCCGGCTCCCCTGCGCGGTGCCCTCACCCTCCGAGGCTGGGACTAGAGTTAAAACAGCAAGAATCCCAAGCCAGCGCCCCGATGTCAGTTGCCGCAGGCGCCGCGCGCTGGACTCGGCGGGCAGGGGGCGCGTCCCGCCCAGATATTTAAGACGGATGAGGAGCGAGTAGTTAAAACCCACATTACATAGTTCTGTCGGGTATAAAACTGCATGTGCTGACCCATATATTCCAACTGGAAACGGACTCGAGTCACTTAAAATATTGCAACGTCGATAGGACTAATTAATTGGAAATAAGAAACGAAAGATACAATTAAACGAGGAGAGAATCATTTTCTAATTTAATAGAGGGACATTTATAAAGATCACAAGCTAAAAGGCATCGAATGATTCTATCGACATTCTATTAAATCAGCCCCCGCGGCTCCTGGCAGCAGGAGGGGGCGCCCGGCGAGCGGCTCGGCGGGGTTCGGGGCGCAGCCGCGGGAGCCCCAAATCCGGGCCCTGTGACCTGCCGCCACCGGCCCTGCGCGCACACCTGCCGCCTCCTCCGCGCCGCCGCCCTGGCCAGAGCATCCAGCCTCCAGGCAGCGAGTCCGGGCTCCCCGAGATATTACAACAAAATTACTAATTGGAAAATGAAATTGTCAATAAAGCATCCCCCCCTCGCGTATACAATATCCTTAAATATTAAGATATTTTATTAGACCCATTTCCTAACAATAATTTATTGCAATAAAACAGACACCACAGGCCCCCTTAAATTGTCTTTTCATAATGAATAAATTTAAGCAGGCTAATTAATATATAAACTAGCCCAATTTGTCAAGTTGATTTGTATTTTAGTTAATTGTGAAAGTAATTACCACACGGTCAAATTAACAGCTTTCTGGAAATGACCAAGCCTGAGGTTTTATTTCCTTCCTGGGTGAAGAAAATTCATTTTTCCAAGCTCTTGATGTGATGAATAAAAGTCATAAATCTGGGTGATTGGTGCAGGCAGAGTCTAAATGGCTTCATATTTCATTTTAGGTTTAATAGAAATATTCATGCTCTGTTTTAATGAAATTAAATTGAGGGGGGATGGGGTCGGAAGGCGACAGTGGCCCAGGGCTTAAAGGGACAGCACATGTTTTCGGCCCCCCCCTCCCCGCCCACCCAGGCCAGGGCACGGAGGTCACCTCCACGGGTCGGGCTGGTCTGCGGCTCCTGCCTGCAGGGAAAGGCCAGGCGGCCGGCAGTTCTGCAGCAGCTCATCTGGGGCACAGGTGGGGGCCGTGACCATGATCCCCCCCCAGGTGCGCTCCCAGGCAGCCCAGCGCCCTAGCCCACGTGCCTGTGGAGGTAACTAGGAAAGATCAGGGTCAGGGCCAGCCTTGGTTGTAGGTGTAACCCCACCCCCCCAATAGCACCCTTCCGCCTACTGTCAGCTCTCGGTCCCCTGTACAGTCGGGAATCTGCACTCTTGTCCGTTCTGTTACCTTGGAGGGGATGCATTGAGACCCCCCAGGCCCTCCAGTTATACTCTGCTCCCTCCCTGCCGCCTGCAACAGCCCACTGGGCCCCGCTGCCTTGGGCCACCTCACCTGGCCTGGCAGGTGACAGGCGTCACTGGGACACCGACTCGAAGCACTGGGCTGCAGAGACCTCTCCACAGAAAGAGGAAGTCTTCAGACCCAGCAATTTGGCGGAATGCATTTGTGCTGGTGCTTGGAGGCTAGGAGGCCATGCTGTCAGCCGCTCTGGGGGGCGTGAGGTCACTCGGGTGTCCCTAGGCCCCCAGGACCGTCCTGGCCCAGCAGCCCCTTAATGGAGCTGATCTGTGACTTGTTGATTTCCCCTGAGCAAATAAGGCTTTGATGCAGTTCCAGCGGGAGTGGTGAGCTGATGGATTGACAAAAACTAATCAGCTTTATTGGGAAACAGGTTAAGGGCACGGGCGTGTCAATAATTCTCAGCCTGACCCCCTCATGCATTAACCGAGGCAGGCTGATTAGAGTAAGAAGACCCGCTCGCATTTTGCACTGAAATTGCTTTCATAAACTCACCATTATTAGCAGTCGATGCGAGCAGCTAATTTAGAGAAGACATCCCAGGCATGTCACATCTATCATCCGGGTTTATGTATCATTATCTCATTTACAGAATGTCGCAGTGTAATATGTGTTTTTGGCAATAGGCTTGGCCCCGCGCCTGGATCGCGCGGCTCTTTTTAGTGGCACGGCGGGCCGCTTCCCCAAGGCCCGGCCTGCAAACGCGCGCTCAGGGCCGGGAGCCCGAGGGCGCTTCCCGCGCGGGCCGGGGGTGGGGGTGGGGGGTGGGCTGGGAGCCGCGCTGCCCCCTCCGCCACCGCACCCACGTGCGCACAGGAAGACGCGCGTGTGCAGCACCCGCACACAGGCTCTCGCACGCGGCCCTCGTGCGCAGCGGCCTGCGCGCCCTGGAGCGCTGCCCGGGGTGAGCGCGTGCGCCCGCTCCGCTCTGCCCGCCGCCCCTCCCCGCAGCTCGGGAGGCCCCGCGGCCCCTCTGCGCCCAGCCGGGCCCGCCTCCCCTCCCCCGGCGGCGGCTCCCTAGCCCAGATGCTCCCGGCGCGGCGCCCGGAGTGGGCCACCTGTTCCGCCGCGTAATTATTTTAATGTAAGGGCCCAGCTCGTCGCCGGGTTCGCGCCTCCCGCGGCGACAGACGGCGGAGGCTGGGAGGCTCTCAGCCTTTCAATGGAATTTCCCAGATGGGCCGAGGGGAGGCCGGGGCGGGTCACCAGGGGCCCTTTAACGAGTTCATTAGCCAAATGATCCTGCCGGCCCCGCCGAGCCGGGTGGCTGGGGGAAGGGGGCGGGAGCAGGCCGACGGGGCTTTCTGCACCCCCGGCCTCGGCCTCGGCGGAGAGGGGCCGCACCCCCGCCTCCCTGGTGTCGGGAAGCAGGGACCCCAGACCCAGCGCGGCCAGCAGCACACATTCCGCCTCTCTGCCACCCCATGTTCCACGGTCAGGAGCCCAGCCGGTCAAAGGCCAAGTGGGAAAAGCTTATTAGACTCCGGGAGCGAGGAGATTATAACACAGTAAGTGACGTGGCTGACCGGGTGAAGCGCAAGGCCCCACACGGGCCTGGCAGCCAGAGCGCCTTTTTGCTGTGCTCTAGGGAGCAAAGCGCCTTGATTTCTCAGAGCCTTAGTTTGCCCATCTGTACGAGGGGACACCACTGTGCTTGCTTGCAGTTATCACTATTGGACCGGACCACGCCAGAAGGTACACTGAGGCACAGCACGGGCTTCCAGTGCTCCGGGCGGCGCCCGCAGAGTTGGGTTCAAATCTGGCTCCCCAGGCGGCACCCCCTGGGTAAAACATCCCCTGTTCACCGGGTGGGGTAGGAGTGGGTGCTTGCCTTATGGACCGCACTGCTGCCCAGGCCCTTGGGAAATGCAGGTGGGGTGTGCTGGGAGGGAGGGAGGGAGGCCGCTTGAGGGAAGGCGCTGTGGATGGTGTCCTGGGTAAGCCAGCCGTGTCCTACTTGCACACAGCACCCCCCCCCGCAAGTCTCCCCAAGCCTGGGACCCTCCCTTGTGTCTTGAGTGTGCACCTGTGAGAAGATGCAGGGGCAGCCTGGGACGCGGAGAACTTGACCCCAGACACCTGGGAACCCCCCCCCCCCCCAGCTCTGGGAAATGAGAAGGAATTCACTCTCCTCTGTCTCGCTCTCTCTCTCAGCAGCCAGCAGCTACAGCTTCTGCTACCTCAGCACTACTAAATAGACCAATTAGCAACGACTTCCTGCCATTATCCGCCGTGGACGTGGCCGTGGCCATCACCAGGCTGCTCTCCAGCCATCATGTGGAGTCAGATACACTCAACAGTTCAGATCCTGAGCAGCATCTGTGCTCATCTGCGCGTCTCTCCTGTTCCTCCCCGCCCCCCCAGGTCGGTGGTGACAGTCCGGGCCAGGGTGGACACGGCTGTGTGGCTGTGACCTTCCCACTGGCAGAGTTGCCGGCGTGAGCTCAGCGACCCTCCCCTTCAGCTGGGTGGGGGAGGGCCTGGGGCCACTCGGTCCCCACAGTGTGGAGCCTTCAGAAAGCCAGCAACTAGACGGGCTTTATAGGGAGCCCGGAAAGCAGGGGTGCGCTGTGCCCCACCCTGAAATAAGAGGCACCCAGGCCAAGGCTCACTCACTGCGAAGTGCAGGCCGGGTGGCGGCTTATGTGAGAGGGGTCGCTCCGGAAAAGCTGACTTCACGGGAAAAGCTGACTTCGCGGGATGTGCGTTCTCTCCTGGTTCCCAACGACAGTGAGAGAGTGAGCCTGCAAGACAATTAGATTAAAATCCTCTAGCAAACATATCGGCTACTCGGGGGTCGGGGGGAGTTCTTCATCTCTGTCGAAGACTGTTGGCCCCCAGCTTGATTAGAGGGGCTCGGGCGAGCTTCCCCACGCTCCCCCGTTTCCCGGGAGGGATTTGTTTCCCTTTGTAACCCAGAGCTTTGAATCTGTGCAATAGAGAGGCTCGAAACGCTTTCAGTGTTCTGGGCCAGAAGGAAACCTGCAGTGGACGAGGCCTGCCTCCGCAGGGACCAGCGCTTAGCCCTGCCCCCCACCTCACCCCTACCCCCAGCACCCCCGCAGCCAAGCCCGTCCTGTGCCCAAGGTCTGAGGATAAAGCAGATATCTTTGTATCTGGAGGAAATTTCCCAAAATAGAGGGCCCTTAGGTTGCTGGAATTTTAGGCATTGAAATCCTGCAGCACCCACCTGACCACTCAGCAGGAGCCCAGCAGTGAGCCCCGTGGGGCCGGCTGTTTGCATCTAGGGCTGGGCCCTGCGGTCAGGGTCAGACCTGTACCTGGGCCACTGGGAGGTGGGCTTGGCCAGGCTCAGGCCTGAAGCAGGCGGTGATCTCTAAAGGGGCACGTGCATTCGGGGAGGGGCCTCCGGAAAAGGCAGCGAGCGAGCCTCTGGCAAGCCCCACCTCTGGCTGGAGAGGCTGGACTGCGGGGTCCCACGCTTTCCAGACTCCTTTAAAGGTGGAGTCCCCGGGTCAGGAAGGCGGTCAGCAGATCAAAGGGCCCCGTTATAACGTGATACCTTTGGCCCTCAGGGCTCTGCTTGGGGCGGGGGTGGGGGCGGTAGGGGACACCTGTAGAGATCCATCCCCGCTCGCCTTCCCGTGACCCCAGCCACCCCCCACCCCAGGCTCCGCCAACCCCTGTGCGAGGGGCCCCCTTGATTGACCCCAGGCCTGGCGCACTCCCCGAGGCGGTCTGGGCGCTGTGCACCTCCCGTGGCTGGCGCACTCCCCGAGGCGGTCTGGGCGCTGTGCACCTCCCGTGGCTGGGCGGGGGGGGGGGGGGGGGGGGGGGGTGCGCACAGGGACCACAGGGCAAGTCCGATTGCACCCTGTGCTCCTGCTGAAGGTGGTATTCTGTGCTTGGCCCACTTCAGGGGAAAGGAGCAATGTGTAATGACAATGATGCCTGCCCCCCACCCTCTGAATATGTGCAGAGACAGGTTTATTTCCCAACCTCATGTGTGTTTAATTCCAGACATGAGCAGACATGGATTACAAACGCCTTTTTCTTTTGCAACTTTTGACTGAAGCCACCAGTCCTTTCTACGGAGTGGGGAAGGACAGCGTTCGGCATCTTAAAGGGAGACCGTGTGGAGACTGGGGTGTCGTGCGGGCAGGGCAGGGGCTGAGAGGGGACACAGCCGTGGATGGAGCAGCAGGCAGGCCTTGGCCACTCGCAGAACGGAGGGTTCCCCCAGGAGTCGGGGGGGGGGGGACCCCCACCCCCACCCCCACCCCGTGGCCACTGGAGAGGGAGCCTCCAGTCCACTGGGTTTGGGAGTGCTGCTGGGGCCAGACCTTTGATCTGTTCTAGGGCCCTTCATGGGGCGCAAGCCGGCTGCCCCAAACCCCCAAACCGTCTTCAAAGCCAGCTGGGCTGGACCCACACACGTGCTGGAGACAGGAAGAGCCCCAGCGGGCTCAGCTCACACCTCATAAACCACACGAAGCCCCCAAGCTTCCGAGGCCTCTCCCCTCTCCCTGTCCCCCTCTTTCCATACAACTGCGCGGAAAACCTCCGGTATGTATTCACTTTTTCTTGACATTCACAGAATATAGGATAATTTTAAAGCCCTTTAGCCCCTCAGAGACCTAACCCAGACTTTGCTAAACAAAGAAACAGAGTCTATAAAAGTAAAAGAGCACCGCCCTCCAGAGTCACACTGCAGAGGGACCAGCAGCCGGGACCAGGACCCTCAGCAGGCGTAGTGCCACGCGGATGCCTCCCCAGAGGGGTGTGGGCTCGGGGGTAGAGCTGGGTGAACCTGTGCCCCCGGGGGGGGTGTTTCCCCCCACATTCCTGCCCAGTCTGGGCTCCCAGGAAGTGCTCTCAGCGGCTCTCGGGGCGGACAGGACGGGAAGGCCTGGGATTTTAAGGGGTTTCGGAGCGTGGTCAGTGCAGAACAAAGACGGGTGAAATGAATTCCTGGGGAGTTCTAATCACCAGAATGATCTTGTTGAGGGAAACGGGGAGATTTATTGTGTGTAGACCGCACACCTGTCCCCAACGAAAGCAGCCCTTGTGGTGGGCATTTCAGGGAGAAGGGAGGCCGGCAGGCTCTCCAGGATCAACCTTGGGGAGTTGCATTAGTTTGTCACTCCTCACCCCCAGCCTCCTAAATCACTGCCCCGCCCAGCCCAGGAGTCCTGCCCCGGCAGATGGAGGAGGGGAGAGGCAGGCAAAGGCGAGTCAGCCTTAGAGCGAACCGCGGTCAGCGGTGGGGGCCACGACGGGAGGCACAGGGCCGGCCAAGCTAGCGTTACTCTCCCTCCAAGTGCGAAGGGCTTCCTGCGCAGAGCAGATGGCTGAGAATCTCGTCTCCTCCGTAGACCCTCCTCCCCCAAGGGGAACGGAGAGGCACAGAAACGGGCGAGGGTCCCCGGGAGCCTGGAGGGCGGCAGTGAGAGCTGTGTGTCCCTCTGGCAGACTTCGTCGCATCCAGACAATGAGGCTTAACGGCTCGCAGGGGACAGGATTCTCAACTTCTTTGACCCTGAGTGTCCCCTCTCTCCACATCGCCGGGACTGCGTTTCCATCACCCAAAGAGACATCATCTGCAGACGAGGCACACGCCACGTACTTGCTGTCATCTCTATTTACAGGTCATGATCGGTGTTGGCAAAGCCGTGTAACATTTAGCTCCGTTGCCGTCCTCCCAATTTCGAACTAGTCTGTGTGTCTGGGAACTACCCTGTTTTAATGAAAAAGAAACTTGCCCCTTTGCCAAGGCAAAAAGCCTTTTGAAGGGAAACTAAGTGATCCCTATACTTACCTTTTTTTAAAAAAATCAAACAAACCTTGTAGCAACCTGATCTGCCAATTTTAAAGTTTACCTGCCCTGATTTTTCCTTCCTCCTCTGCCCTTCCCGCAGCCCCCACCCTGTCCCTTACCGCCCTCTCACCTGCTTGGGAAGCAGGCTTCTAGAATCCGCCCCCCATTCTCTCCCAGCTGGGGCCGGAGAACTAAGTCTCTTGGAGTTACTGACAAAGCCTCTCGCGGGTGGCCGCTGGACTCCCCGACCTGCCTGTTGATTCTCTCGGCTGCAGAAAAGGCCTTGGAAGTGCTTTTACTGTAAATATTTGAAGTGTGTGTGGGGACAAGGGGGTAGGTGTGAAGTCTGGATTCTCACTCCACTACCTTGCTCAGCCAGGGGGCGCAGGCTTCGGCACGACCCCGCAGGCTGCAGGCAGCCGGGGGAGAGAGGCTGCATCTTCCCGCCTGGACCAGGCAGGGTCGGGGCCCCGGCCTCGGAGGACTCTGCGCTCCCGCCGGCTTTCCGGGGAGGGTGCTGCCTCTCCCACGCCCGAGGGTCACCTTCGCAGAGAAGAGGGGCGCTGTCACTGAGGGTCGTCTCAAGGGCAGGTGGGCAAGGTCTCCCTTCGGATCCGGGTCTGGCAGGCCGCGGGCTCGCGGATTCAGCCTATTCCGCCTCGACGGGGCAGGCGCTCAAGGCCAGGACTAGTGGAAGGCGCACGCGCGCGCGCGCGCACACACACACACACACACACACACACACACACAGCACCTGAGACGCACAGAGTAGAGGAGAAGGTTCCACCTGCAGAGAGTTGGCGACAGGGACACGGGCCGCTCCTGGGTACCCTGGAGACCCGGGAGCGGGGCTTGGGGACCCGTATGGTCTTCGCTGTGCTGCGGTCACGGAGCAAAGCAGCTGATCTGCGAGCAACGTGCGCTCCCGACGCAGGAGCGCGGACTCCAGGGCTGGCGAGGCGGCGCGAGGCGGCGCGGGCCACTGCCCCAGGCGACGCCGAGCCCAGAGCGGGACAGCGTGTCTCGGGAGCTGGACTCGGGCAGCGGGGCCCACACCCGGACCGGGGGTGCCCGCGCCCGCAGCCCCTCTCTGTGTTGGCAGGAGGGCGAGCGGGGTCCCCGGGTTGAGGCTCCGGGTCTGGCAAGCCCGGCGCAGTCCCCGCCCCGCCATCGCGGCTCCGCGCCCCGGTTGTTTAGGACCCCGCGGCGCAGGGGCGGGGCGGCAGGCGGCCGGGACGGTGACAGGTGCGCCCCTTGGCCAATGGCGGGGCCGGCGCCCCTCCCCGAGCCCCCGCCGAGCGCGCCAATCGGCGGCCGCGCTGGGCTTCAAGTGCGCGGAGGGGCGCAGGTCCCCAGCACGGCGCCAGCGGCCTCGGCGCGGTCGCCCGAGGGTCCAGCGCACTGAGCCGGGCTCCCCGGCCCGGTGCGTCCCGGCGCTCGCGGGCGAGTTTGTGCAAAGCGCGTGCGAGTGCGGCCCGGGGCGGGGCCCGCACGGAGGAGGCGCCCGGACCATGGTCACCCTCGGCTGAGTTTCCGGCGGCGACTTTGATTATTGGCAAATAATCACCATAACAATACCGAACCCTGGGGCTTGCCACCGCCGCGCACGGACTCCGCGAGCCCGCACGCGGCCGCGCCACCCGGCCCTCCTCGCCAGCCCCAAACAGGCCGATGGAAAAATCCAAAAATTTCCGCATCGATGCGCTGCTGGCCGTGGACCCCCCGCGAGCGGCCTCCGCGCAGACCGCGCCGCTGGCCCTGGTCACGTCGCTCGCGGCCGCCGCGTCTGGCCCCGGGGGCGGCGGCGGCGGCGGCGGCGGCGGCGGGGCGGGCGGCGGGGCGAGCGGCAGCTGCAGCCCCGCGTCCTCGGAGCCGCCCGCGGCGCCCGCCGACCGTCTGCGCGCCGAGAGCCCGTCGCCGCCGCGCCTGCTGGCCGCGCACTGCGCGCTGCTGCCCAAGCCCGGCTTCCTGGGCGCGGGCGGCGCGGGCGGCGGCGCGGGCGGCGCGGGCGGCGGGCCCGGGGGCCCCCCCCACCACGCGCACCCAGGAGCCGCGGCCGCCGCCGCCGCCGCTGCCGCCGCCGCCGCCGCCGCGGGGGGCCTGGCGCTGGGGCTGCACCCCGGGGGCGCGCAGGGCGGCGCGGGCCTCCCCGCGCAGGCCGCGCTCTACGGCCACCCGGTCTACGGCTACTCGGCGGCGGCGGCGGCGGCCGCGCTGGCCGGCCAGCACCCGGCGCTCTCCTACTCGTACCCGCAGGTGCAGGGCGCGCACCCCGCGCACCCCGCCGACCCCATCAAGCTGGGCGCCGGCACCTTCCAGCTGGACCAGTGGCTGCGTGCGTCCACTGCGGGCATGATCCTGCCCAAGATGCCCGACTTTAACTGTGAGTACCGCGCAGCCCCGGGCCTGCAGGGGAAGCAGGGGGAGATGGGGGAGGAGCGTCCCGGCACGCGGGTTTCCCGCGCAGCCCCCGCCGCCCGCCGCCCCCGTGCCCGGCTCTGCGCTCCGAGAGCGCGGTGGAAGCGCCGCGAAGCCGCCTCGGCTCCGCCCGCGGCCCGCGAAGACCCGTGCGGGCTTCGCGCGGTGGAATCGGCAGCGAGTTACTAAAATGGCCACGCGCGGGCCCTGCTTTCTCTTCCTCTCCTAACGGGAAGGGGCAGCTGGAGGTGTGAGACTCCAATCTAATGATTAACCGGCAGGCCAGAGGAGGAAGTGGGGAGGGACGGCGAGCCGAGCCGGAGAGCACCGAGGTAGGCTGGCCCGGGGACGGGGCCGCCGGGACCGGGCTTCTCTCCAGGGACCCGGACTTGACTCCGGTACCGGTTCTGGGCTCCCAGGAGGCCCCTGGCCCCTTCTGGGCGGAGAGAGCGGGCGCCGAGAACACGGACTGGGGTTCAAGAGGCCGGGGCCGCAAGGCCAGGTCCCTGGCGAGGCTCCGGCCCCGGGGGCTGTGCCTGCCTCGGTAAGGACCCTGCGCCGCCCTGCGATGCCCAGGAGGCAGGTGGCCTGACCTAAACTGAGCGTGGACGCTGTGCTCCCGGGAAGGGGAGATGTGCCTCTTTCAGGAACCCCATCTCGGGGACTCTCAGTACAGCAGCAGGTGCCCGCCCAGAATTGGAGGCACCCCCTCCAGAGTGAGCCCCTCCCCAAGGTAGGAGGTAGGGAGGGCTCCCCGGCCCCAGCCCGGAGGAGAGCAGCTGGACTGTGGGCAGAGGTGGGACTCCTCCCGCTGGCCTGGGCCCACTCAGCTCTCCTGGCCCGTGGGCAGGCACCCTGGGCAGGCACCCTGGGCTGGCCCTCTGGGGAGCCTGGGTCCCGGCCCACCCCGATTCCGGAACAGGCTGATGCTGAAGACTTGACGCTTTCAGCTGCAGGAGACCGGAACAAAGAGACCCCATTGTTTCCCTCCAAGTGGGTGTGTTTGGACTGGGGAGAGGCAGGCATAGGAGGGGAAGAAAGCAAAAAAGAAAACAGAAATAAACACTTGGCAGAATTGAGATCCCTCTGCTAGAGGCCGTGGTTGTGACTAAACAGAGAAAAGCCAAGACCCTGAGGCTGGAGAAGTCACAGCCAGGTGAGAAAATCCCTGCGTGCGCACTGCCGGCCTGCAGCCCAGCCCTGACTGCTGCCAGCTCAGCTCCCACGAGACCCTCACGGCCACCACCGGCCTGCTCGGCCTGACCCCTAGCAGGGGAACCTCCTCCTCGCCTCTCCGTGTGGCGGCGGCAGCCTCAGACGTATCAGAAGCTGCTGATCCCGGGTCAGCCAAATGCAGGGCTTGCTTCCTGGCTTCGTTGCCAGAGCCTTGCAAACCCCTGCTCGTGTGAAGCCCCCCCATGGATTTCCCCTTATGATCTGCATTTCCCAGAGCCTGGGATGCTTAGTCTCCCTGGGACGGGGCTGCTGGTCCCCTGGGCACTGGGTCCCCTGCCCCCCTAGGGATGGGTGCTCTCCTGGGCCCTCGCAGAGCTCAAGATCGTTCGGGAGATCGGTGAAACCCAAAATCCTTCACCAGCACACTTTGCCCATCCCCGATTCCTAATCCTGACCTAGAGGGAGCAGAGGTAAAACCCGGCCAGCTTTAAGTTTAGACAGGGAACCTGAACGCCAAATCCTAAAGGGCAGTAATAAAGCGGCCAGGGTGCCGGCATCTGTTCTGAGAGTTCCTCCTCTGGCCGCTGGTGAACCTGTTTGGTTTCCTTTAATAGGTTGTCTCTGCTGTTGGATGGCATGTCCCAAATGGTCCCTTTGGAGCCAGTGTTTTAATTAAAGTTCTAATGTATTGTCAAGTTGGGAATTGGGGCCTCATTTAACTAAAGCTGGGGGCGTGGGCCTTCCTGTAAAGCAAATTGCCCACCCCGGGGGCCTGAGCTCAGCCGCTCCGCTGGCCTCTTTTCTTCCCTTCCCTTTATTGTCTGACACTTGTCAGGCTCCTGGGAAATCAAGGCAAGTCTCATTTTGAGGTCATAAAATTCTCTGTGATGTAACCGTGTGAAATTATGTAAATACAGCCAATGGGCCTCCTTGAACGCAAGGAAGCAGGACCCGCCCCTCCCCCCCACCCCCCGGGTCTACGCCTTCCATTTGCGAAATGAGACCGGTTCTGGAGAGGCTCCCTGTCTCCCTGGGCTCTGCCCCTCCGCGCCCTGGGCGCGGGGCCGTTTTCAGTGGGGGAGCCTGACGAATGCGCAGGTTCGGGCCCAGGATCTGGCCCTTCTCCGTCCTTCTTCCTTTCCCTTCCCCCTTCCCCTCTTAGGTCCTGAAGGAGGTGGTGGTGGGAATCCCACACCGGTCCCGTGCCGGCTGGGACCTGTCTGGATTTGAGCCTGAGCTGGGGGAGGACTCAGTGAGGAGTGGGCAGGAGTGCCCCTCCGGCCTTTGCTCCTTGCCTGTCCACCTTCGTCTACGCCCCCACCCGGGTGCACGGGGCTGCCATGGGCGGTGAGGGGCCAGAGCGCCTCTAATCAGAATGCCCAGCTTTGGGTTAAAAAAAAAAAAAAACTTGGTCCCATTAAACCTACATTCGTAAGGCTCCACCTGGCATCGGGGCCTGGGCACCCAGGCGCCCCTGGGGAGAGGGCGCCCACATTGAAGAAAGAGCGGCAGTGCTGTGGGCTGACGGCTGGGCGGCCCGGGTCGCGTTGGGTGGCAGTGGGGGCCGGAGGCCTCACGCCCCTCTCTGTCCCCAGCCCAGGCGCAGTCAAACCTCCTGGGGAAGTGCCGTCGGCCGCGCACCGCCTTCACCAGCCAGCAGCTGCTCGAGCTGGAGCACCAGTTCAAGCTCAACAAGTACCTGTCCCGGCCCAAGCGCTTTGAGGTGGCCACCTCGCTGATGCTCACCGAGACCCAGGTGTGTGGTCCCTCGCGCCCGCCCCCTGGGGCCATGTCTCCTGTGCACCCCTGGCCCTCGGCAGGCCTGAGCCCCCCGGAGGGCTCGCAGGCGCCCCGCCAGGGCTCATACACCAGGCCCAGAGGCCCCGTTCAGGGGCTGAGACCCAGAACTCTGCATTTGAAGGACACTCGCCCGCCTCCATTCTGAAGCAGTGGTTTCCCAGGCCACATGTGAGGAATTATATTCCGGAAAGAGAGGCGGGGACGTCGGGAGATTTACAGATATCTGCTCCCGCTGCCCAGGTCCCATCTGGTCGATGCCAGAGACCCCTGGAAAAAGACGGGAGTCCTGCAGCCAAGGTCCCGCTCTGAGCTTCCTTGGAGACCCCAGCCCCACCCTGGGGGTTGCTGATGTCTGGGGGGTCAGCCCTTCCCCTGACCCCACTCCTGCCCCCTGAGGGCCAGTGAGCGAGGTGCGGGTGGGACTCCAGAGAGAGGTGGGGTGGGGACAGGGTGGCCAGTTTCTCACGCCCTCTGGTGCCCTCAGGTGAAGATCTGGTTCCAGAACCGGCGGATGAAGTGGAAACGCAGCAAAAAGGCCAAGGAGCAGGCGGCGCAGGAGGCTGAGAAGCAGAAGGGCGGCGGGGGCGCCAGCAAAGGGGGCCTCGCGGAGGACAAGGGGGACGAGGAGCTGCTGGGGCCGCCCGCGGCCGGGGACAAAGGCAGCGGTCGCCGCCTGCGGGACTTGAGGGACAGTGATCCCGAGGACGACGACGACGACGACGAGGACCCCTTTCCCTACAGCAACGGAGCGAGCGCGCACGCTGTCTCCTCCGACTGCTCGTCCGAGGCCGACTCCCCGCCCCCGCGGCCCGGCGGGCCCGGGCACCAGCCCCAGCCCCAGTAGGGGCCCCGCGGCCGGGCATCCGCCCCAGGAGGGGGCCCCCGCGCCCCCAGGCAGCCCCGGCGTGAGGCCCCGCGACCTGGGCTGGTTCAGGCACCCGTCTGCTCTCCAAGGGACACCCGACGGGTGCACACGTGAACTCCTGTCCTTTTTAATTTAATTTTGGTTAGTGTTGGGGGTGCCGTTTGTGAGAAGCCCTGAGCACCGCCAGGGGAAGCCCCCACCGCCCCCCACTTCCTGAACGGAGAAGGCCGGGACCTGCAGTGTTGGACGACCTGGAAAACTTGAGTATTGAAAACGGGAAGATGTTTTGTGCTTACCTACCTAGGGGCGACTTGATGTCATGCGCTTTCAAACTGCTGGAAATCTCAAAACTGTACCGTCTTTATTTTTGTATATTGTATTTATATATATATAAAGAAACGTCTACGTATGCATGCTAAATTATTATTCAGCTTCTCCCGTCGCCCACGATGGAATGTAAAATAAATTGGTTTTTTACTGCATGAGCGTGCAGGTCTTTGGGGGTGAGTTAGGAAAGCGGACTTGACAATTTTTGTCGTTGCAGTGAACGGGGGGGGGGTCCCTCCTCTGACAGCAGAGGGTGCAAATCAGAATCGCAAGTCCGTGTGAGGGTTAGGGTTAGCCGCACGTGCGGGATGTTGGCACAAATCCCTGCGTCCGGACGCGGGGTCCCCGGAGGGCCGCTCTCGAGTCCGCGCATTTATTTCATTTCCGTGAGGGTCTTGCTTCACTGGCGCTCGGGAGTGAAAACACGATTTGAACGTTTCGGCAAATCAGCCTTCACACAACTGGGTGGCTCCGCCGGCGGGCGTCGGGGTCCGGGTCCTCGCGCAGCCCCGCCCCGCCCCGCGGAGCCTCCCCGGCGGGGCCCCCGGGTCTGTGCGCGCCGCCCGGCGCCGGGTCAGCAAGCGTGGCGCGCGCGCCCTCGGTCACCGGCCGCCATGTGCCGCACACATGCCCGCGGCCCCTCCTGGGCGGGGGGGGGCGGGAGCAGGGCACCCCCCTCGGGCCCCCTCCGTCGCCCTGCGGCTCCCCGTCCCCCCCCCCAGCCGCGCGGGAGCGCCCCTCCCCCTCCCCGCCCCTCCCCCTCCGGCTGATAAATGAGCTCCGGAGGCCCGGCGTTCCCTCGGGGTGCTTGGCGCGGGTTGGCGGGGCCGCTCCTCCGCCCCGGGGCTGCGGAGAGATTGATATCCTCCCGGGCAGCTCGTTCTCACCCAGGGCTCGTTCCGTAAAACGCAGCGTCAGCCGAGGCCGGCGCGGCGCTGCCGGAGCCGCGGGGAGCAGCCGCCGGCAGGGCGCGGGCCTCGGCCACCCCGGGGTCCAAAGGTGCTTCGGGGACCGGGGCCGGGCTCGCAACCGGCGGGGAGGCCAGAGGGCTCCGAAGGAGGGGCGGGGGCTGAGAGGGCTGGAGGAGGGAGTCAAGAGAAAGACAGATGCTTTGGGGGGTTCCGCGCGCGCACACGCGCCCCCTCTGCAATCTGTGGACACGGCGTTTTAATTCCTAACACATGGCTGAGGTTTCGCCTGGAGCGGTCTCTTCCCCGGCTGGCTGCCTTCAGTCTGGGGCGGCAGCGGGGCCTGGGGTTCGGGGGGCCTCCCCACGAGGGGCTGAGCCCCCGGAGCCCGGGGCCGGCCCGCGCCGCGACCCGCGCAGGAGGGGCGCCGGAGGCGGGCGCGCCCCGTGCCCCGCCCGTGCCCTCGGCGGCCTGGGCGCGGGGCTCGGCGGAGGGGAGGCCCGACCGCCCGCGGCCCTGGCGTCTCCCGCCGGCTGCCTAAGCGCGGCGGAATTTATCTCGCTAATAAATTTAATGATCAATTCGTTCTTGTCACAGTAGCTCTTCCCCAAATCAATTATAGCAAATTTAAATATAATCACCGGCTCGTCCTCACCCACTCCGGGCACGGCGAACAATTCATCCCGCCTGATGAACGGCCGCCGGGCCGGCTCCGCCCGGCTCGCGGGCGCGCCCCCCACCGGGCTGGCCGCGCGAGGGGGGGGAGGCTGTGCAACACCCCCCTCCCGGGACCCCCTTTCCAGGACCCACAGCCCAGAGGCAGACGAAGGCATTGTCTTCAGACAAGCCCGGGCCTATCGCGCTGGCCTCCCCGCTTTCCACCGGGAGTGGGCGCGCCGCCCGGTCCTGTAGCCCCCGGGGCTCCACCCAAAGCGCCCCACTGGGAACCCCAGTCCGAACCCCTGCTTGCCGAGGGCCGATCTTGCCTGTGCTTCTCCCCATCCTAGTGGGAGGTTTCCCTTCGATCTCAGAAAAGGGGCATCTGCCCTGCGGAGCTGCACAAAAGGATGTGATAAACGCCTTTTCTGTGACAAAGAATCCAATCTGCACACATCCTTCCGGGGCGCCCCACGGTCTCCTGCCCACGGCAGAGCTGTGGCCCAGGGTCCCAGGCCTCTACAGAAGCTTCCATAGCCGGTGTCTGAGACGTGCAGAACGCACTAGAACCTAGAAGGGGAAGGCCTGCTCCTTCGGAGGGGCGCCTTCCACAGCCCATCCCCAGAGGGCGGTCAGCTCCGCAGGAGCGGCTTCAAAGACCTTCTAGGACACCAGAAGCACCCGCCACAAAAGCAAAAATAGACAAACGGGAGCACATCAAACTCTAAAGCTTTCGCACAGCAAACAGTCAACAGAATGACAAGACAGCCCGGATCGGGAGAAGATGCTTGTAAATCATGTGTCTGGTAAAGGGCTAATATTCCCGTAGGTAAGAACTCCTACAACCCAACGATGACAAAAACATGAAGCCCACCTAAAAACAAGCAAAGGACTCGAGACATTTGTCTGAAGTAGACACAGGAGTGACCCGCAGCCCACGGAAAGAGGCTCGACCTCACTGGTCACTGGGGAAGGACACATCAAGACCATCACCTGATACTGCCTCACAGCCCCTGGGATGGCGGTTATAAAAACAAAACCAGAAAATAACAAGTGTTGGCGACGATACGGAGAAACTGGAAGCTGTGTGCCCAGCTGGTTAAGAATGTAGAACAGGGCAGCCACCCTGCAAAACGGTTCGGAGCTTCCTTGAAAACAAACAAAACGAAAACAAAGAACGAAACAAAGAACGAAACAAAACCAAAAAACCCTAGAATTACCATAGGACCCAGCAGTCTTGCTTCTGGCTGTGTACCCTAGAGACCCGAAAACCGGGTCTGGAAGAGAGACTTTGCACACCCGTGACCATCGCAGAGCGAGTCTCAATACCCAGGAGGTGGAAGCAATGTGCCTGCGGACAGACGGACAGAGAAAGAGGGATGTGTACACACAGGACGGACGTTGCTCAGCCTCTGGGAAGGGAGGCCTGTCCCTGCACAGCGTGGATGAACCTGGAGGGCATTATGCCACGTGAAATAAACCAGTCACAAATTCTTAGATGTGCAATCCGGGTCAGTCAAACTCTTAGAAACAGAGTAGAGTGGTAGTTGCGTGGACCTGGGAGGAAAGGGGAAAGGGAGTTTTTCAAGGGGTACAGGGTTTCAGTTTTGCAAGACGGAAAGATTCTGGGGATCTTTTCCCAACGCCAGTAGGGAGCGGCCCCTGGAGACGGTTAAGACGAAGCCGGGCCTGTCTTCCACCCTCTCCCTCCTTCCCTCCTGAAGACGGTGACTTGCTGTGGAAAATCCAGAGCGCAGAGAGGGCACAGGAGGGGAGCCCCCGGACCGGAGCAAGAGGGCGTCTGGATGACCGCCCCCTCCGTCGCGCCCAAGGCCCTGAGCTCCTCCCGGGCTTGCGGGTTAGCTCAGCCCTGCGGCCGGCCCCGGGCCCCTGCCCCCTGCCCCGGGGAGACTGCGCTCCCAGGGTGGGGTGGGAGGGGGCCCGCAGGAGGGGGGCGTGAGGGTTGTGGGCCACCTGGGGGAGTGCTCCCCGCAGAGGTGCGCCCCCCCCGTATCAAAGTCCCGCGGTGCCTTGCGTCTCCCTCAATAAAACTAATCCCGCGGGAGGTGTGACCTCGCCAGGGACGTGCACCGGGCCGACTACAAGCGCAAATATGTTTTTCAGATTTGGTTTTTATGGTCGGATTAAAGTTTATTTTCCGTAATAGGGCACCTAATAAAACTCATAAAGCCGGGTCGGGCCTCCAGCTGGCGGCCTCGTTTAACACTTTCACTTCGTAAATCACCTTAAGACGCGCCAGGTGTGTCCCCAACTGGACGCCGAGGAGAAACACCCCCTCCCCCCCTCCAGCGAGCGGGGAGGGGTCCCGGGGGTCAGGGCGGGGGCCAGAGCTCGGGGTGGGGTGGGGGTCCAGGGGTGCGGAGCCGGGGTGGGGGCCCGGGGGGCGGGGGCCTGAGGGTCGGGGTCCGGGGCGGGGCGGGTCTCCGGGCCTCCCCGCCCTCCGCTCCACGAGTCCCGCCCCCGGCCCCGCGCCGACCCCGCGCACCTGCCGCCCCCCAGGTGTGCACACGGTGCCGGACAAAAGTGCGGCTGCCCCGGGCCATTGTCCAGCCGCTCGGGCGGGACAAAGGGTGCCCCCACCCCGGGCGGCCTGGGCCAGGGGGCGGCGGGCGCGGTTTACCCAGCTGGGGGGAGGAACAAAGGCTCGCCGCCTTATCTCGGCGGGGCGCAGGGTCAGGCCGGGGGCGCGGGGGGCGGGCAGCCCAGGTGGGGTCGCTGCCGCCCGGGGTTGGGAGGGGGCGCCGGGGGGCGGCGCGGAGGCGGCGGGCTCTGAGAACCGGGACCCTCAGTGCACACGAAGCGTCTGCGCTGGGCGCGCGGAGTTGGGCGGTTTTCACCCCGTCGGGTCTCCCCGGCCCCCTCCCCTTCCCTCTCCTCCGTCCAGCCTACACTTCCGGTTGTGGGAGAAGCTAGACCTGGAAAAAGGGAGAACAAACACGAATAAGGGGCGCCCGGGGGGGAGGCCGGAGAGCACAGACGGACGCCCTTTCCTCCGGAGCCGGTCCTGCGTCCTGGGGCGGGGCGGGGGCCTTTCAGGTCCTGCGACCCCAGGCAGCCGGGCTTGCGGGGGAGGGGGGGGTCGAGGAGGGGGAGAGGGCGGGGGAGGGGGAGGAAGGCTCACTGCCTCCTGCAAACCCGAGTCCCCACACTGGGCGCTGGGTGGCTCTGCTCGTGCAACAGAGAGGCCAAGGCTGGGGTAGGAAACTTGTGGTTTATTGTTAAAAATAGATGACTCTGTGAAGGAAACGCACAGTGTTTTTTCCCCTGGGTCCGCAACATGTCCATAGCCTCTTTGCCGCCCTGGTGGATTTATCCTGGTGACATTTTCCCCAGCACGTGTCATCAGGGTCTCGTACACCCCAGATTAGGTGCCTGTGTGACACTGCAGCCTTTCTGTCCACAAAATCGATCACAATAGCCAAGTCACACAGTCCTGCCTGCAAGCAGACGTTCCAGAAAACCTCCTCTAGCCAGACACCGTTTGGGGCACCGAATACACGGGTGAGCGATAAGCCAGCCCCCGCAGGGCGAGGAGAAGCCCCTGCACGGGAAACACACACACGCCGGGTGATGTGAAGGCGCGTGGGGACGCGAGGTCCTATGCAGGCTCGGGCATCACTGTAAAGTAGGGCCGGGGCAGGTCTGGGGCGAGCGGCACAGTCCCCCGAGGGTGGCCCTCCCTTGGGCCGTCATCCCAGATGGCGGCCGTGCTGGCGTCATGGGGTGTGCGGAGCGGGCTGCATCCCTCTCAGTGCCGGGGCGGAAGGACGGAGGCCTTCGGAATTGTGCAGGGCACTGACCCGCCACACGCTCACCTGACTCTCGGTCTTCTTAGTCCTTCTGCTGGAGTGACTGTCGCAGAACCCAGGGTAGAGAGGCGGCGGCTGGTCCCCCAGGACTTTGGGGAGAGAAGTAGGTGACTGGTTTCTTTCTCTTTCTTCTGTGGAGATATAAGCGACACAGAACATTGCATTCATTTTAGGTACATAATGTCTTAATATTAATAATTCATTCACACATTTAATTTTTTTAACATTTATTTATTTTTGAGAGACACACAGAGAGAGGGAGACACAGAATCTGAAGCAGCTCCAGGCTCCCAGCTGTCGGCCCTGATTGGGCTCGAACCCACGAACCGTGACATCATGACCTGAGCTGAAGTCGGACGCTTAACCGACTGAGGCCCCCCAGGCACCCCTAATTCACACATTTAATACCACTCTAGACTATAAAAGAGAAAAATGAAATTTTCACATGAGCGATTCAGGGCCACTTTTAGCGACGCGGAAAGACCCCTGGAGGAGGGAGCTCAGGAGCAGGACGCCGGTGCCAGGCCCGGGCTCATGTGTCGCTGGGAGTGGGCCACCCTCGCCGCACATTCCGTGACCACGGACCCCCTTTGCACCTGCCTGGCGTCCGCCCAGCACGCCCTTCGCACGGTGTGTCTGCGGCCGCACGTTTGCACGCGTGGCCCTTCATGCTTTCCTTACTGTCCCTTCTACCGGATGGGAGGCAAGCCCGTCCCCCCCCAGGGAGTCGCTGAGCCCAGAGCGAGGGCCGTGGAGAAGGGCGGGGACCCCAGGGCCCGGCCACCTGGGCCTGTGTCCTGCCTCACCTAGACGACAGCCGGGATGACTTCCTCACGCCCTGTGCCCAAGTGTCCCCGGCTGTAAATAAGGACCCTCTCAGTTCCCATCTCACAGGGCGCTGTGAGGGCTGGACAACTGGACATTTGTAGCCTGCCAGGCACCATGTGCCTGCTCCGGGGGTCCTTAAACCAAGAGTCCCCCCCCGCCGTATGTACCTCTCCGCCCGAGGTCTCCGTGCCGCAGGCAGACAGGACGCACTCACGGGCCTGCTGGAGCCGCTGTAGGGCAGCGAGTCTGGGGAGAGGCGCTGTGGGTGGGGTAGGAGTGCGGTAGGAGAGGGAGGGTAGGCATGTGGCGGGGAGCCGGCGGCCGAAGTGCGGGTGAGATCCTGGCCCCGGCACACAGGCACTCACCGACTGGGTGGCCTTGGAAAAGTGACTTAACTTCTCTGAGCCCCAGGGTCCTCCTTGGTCATGTGGGGACAGCCGTGGCCGCGTCACAGAGCAGCCGTGAGAAAGGGCTGGTCCCCAAGAAAGCAGCCCCGCACACCCACCCTCCTGCGTCTCCCGCAGGGTCTCAGGTCCCCTGCTCGCCTGTCTCCCTGCTCCACTCGCTGCCTCGGGGCTCGCCCGTCAGGTGGCATCTCTGCCTGGGGCCACCCCAGCCCTGACCCCGAACCGGTCAGCAGGCAGACAGGGACGGCGGGGGAGGGGGGGCGTTGGGTCAGGCCCTGGCTCAGCGCGGGCGCCCCGGTTGGCCGCTCCCGCCTTGCCTGGCAGGGGGACGCGGATCCCGCCCGCCCCACGGGACGTCTGCAGATGGGACGCGGCCAGAGCCTTGAACGATGCTTGCGCGCCCGCTGCACCGCCAGCCAGCTGCCCGGTGACACCGGCCACAGGCCCGAGGCCCGCTGAGACCCCCCGCCCGGATCACCGGCTAAGCGGGGCCCGGCAGCCATTCTAGCCGCCAGGATTAGATGACCCGAGAGCCCCCAATGCAGGGGGTTGCGTAGACAGGAGTCTGTTTCTTCCTCCTATGCGCCGAGACTGCCCGGGGCTGGGCTGGGGGCCCCGCTGTCACCGCTGACCTGGGCCCGCCATCCCGGGGCTCGTGGTAATCACGTGGCCTTTCCTCCACAGGCCAAGATGGCGCTGGGGCCCACAAGCCAGCGAACGGGGCGAAGGACAAAGGGCAAATAAGTGTGTTTCCTTCCGAGGAGTTCAGAAACGGGCACTTTCACTTCTAGTCACCTGGCTAGCACCCTTCACACGGCCGCGGCACCTCCCCGGCCACGGGGAAATCGGTGTTTCCAGCGGGCCGCGGGCCTGGCTGAAGATTGGGCCTCTCCCCGGTGGGCAAAGGGGGTGAGTGGATATTGGGGAACAAGAACTCTGCCTCAGGTGTGTGTTTTGGTTATTTTTATTGTGGCAAAACGTACATAACAACATGTAGCCATTCGTGAGTGTGCAATTCACGACATTAAATCCACTCACAGCGTCGTGTACCCGTCAGTACCATCGACCCCAGACTCTTCCCAGTAGAAGCTCTGTCCCCACTAAACAATACCCCCTCCCTCAGGCCTACTCTACCTCTGTGAGTTTGCCTATTCTAGGTATGGTTGGGTGTCTTCTAAACCCCCATGGTACCCAGTGTAGAGATGAACACAGAAAAAGGACCCATACGTTGGTCGGTTCCCCCCCGAATTCAGCAAAGTTGACACCACCCACCAACCCTCAGTCCCCAGTGCGATGTGGCACCCATGTCCATAGTCCACGTTTCCCTGTACGGGGGTGAGCGTCTCTGCACGGAGCTCAAGTAAGCGAATCCCGACCAGACGTCTCCCAGGAGCCCGGGGGGTGGGGAGTGGGGCGCCGTGGTTCACGGGGTCAGGAGGGGCTGGAAATGATCATCCCTGACCAAACATTCCACTCTGCAAAATAAGGCCAGTGCATCAAAAAACCCAAGTCTTCTGCTAAATTTAAGACCAGCCGATTTTGTAGCTCTCAGAAATCCTTTCCTCGATTTCACAGATGAAGGACACAGCGGCGGTGCCTGTGGGTCACTCCGGGCAGCTTTCAGAACTGCTGGGAAAATCCAGGTTTCCAGGAAGCCGCCAGGGGAGCTCACGACCTGCTCCAATGTCTGGTGGCCGTCTGTGAGCCTTTCCCTCCAGCCCTGCCCCCCCCCGGGCCTGTTAGGCCCCCGTGTGTCCCTCCGACCCCCCCTGCTGGGCCCCCGTGTGTCCCTCTGCCCCCATGCAGGGCCCCCCCGTGTGTCCCTCCGACCCCCCCCGCAGGGCCCCCGTGTGTCCCTCCGACCCCCCCACCGCAGGGCCCCATGTGTCCCTCTCGGAAAGGCCCCCCGCAATGGCGAGGCTTTGGAGGCCTCTATCTTCAAAACACAAAGTAATTCACTTTTAATGACCGCCAGTGTTTTCCTTCCCAGTACTATTTGAGCAGATAATGCGTCTGAGGCCTTCCCGACAGGGTTAAACCACCGTGACCTTCATAATCAGAGAACAGAAATAAATTATATTTACCCATAAATGTTACTCAGTCCCCAGTGCCAGCTGCCTCCTAATCACAGGTGGTGTGACACTATTTCACTTGTACCAGGCCCCACACTCACAGGTGACAAAGTGCTGTATTTTCCCGCCCGGCAAGCTGCGAGCCCTGGGGCCGGCCGGGCGTTTCCGAGGACGGCCCCCCGCCTGGCGGGCACACGTGGCGCCCCGAGTCCCGGACGCCTTCAGAAAGGTTGAAGGGAGGGTGAGGTGCACCAGAGACCCCGCAGGGCCCCCCAGGATCCTGGCACCGTGTGGGGACACGAAACCCTCTGACCACCATCAGCAGGCCCCTCCCTCCAGGCCTCTGGCCTCTGGTGGGGAAGTGGGGGGTGACCCACTAGGGGTCTCGGCGAGATCTCCACCGAACACACATTTCCTCACGGCGAGGGGCCGCTTCTATGTGGCTACGTGGTTCCCAGGTGCGCGGCCGGGTGGCCCTGGCACCGTGGTCGCCCAGCTGGGCAGGGGCGGGGACCGGGCTGGCTTGAGGGGGGGGGTGTCATGAATTGCACCCGAGGGGAGTGGCTCTGAGGTCCCCCCCTCCCGCAGCGGGGCTCACGCAGACTCCGCCATGGGAACAGAGCCGGGGCCACCGGCCGGAAGGGGCACAGATCCGCCGGCGCACGCGTGGGGGCGGGAACGGCGAGCGCACCTCCCAGCCCCCGCCTGTCATCTGGGCTTCTCTCCACACGGCTCGGGGCGGATTTACAGGGTGTGCGAGGCGTGCGGGGACAGCCCCGGCGTCCGCAGCCTCGCCCAGGCCCGGCCTCGGCTGCCAGAGGCGGCCTCCAGCTGGGCCTCAGCGTTGGTCCCTCTGGTGCCCAAGTAGAAAAGCAGACTCTGTCGGCCCCGTGAGACCTGATTTAGAAAACAGAGGCTTTAACACTCTCACTGTCCACGTGAGTCAAAAGTGCAAGGGCGCTAATGAGGGTTCTGTGGATTTCACCTGCTGCTCTGGGGCCGGCTCGGAAGGCACTTCCTTCACTAATCAGAAGTCTGATGGCAAGGCTAAAATAAATCTCAAATAATCACGTCGTATTTTCGAGGCGTTAAATAAGCGGCTCTATGCCCTAAACACGGGAAGCCGCTTTCCCGCACGCGGCAAGCGCTGGGCGAGGCTCTCCAGGCCCCTCGCGCGGTCTTGCACCGCTTCTGCGTCTTGTCTGTAATGACTGACGCCCTGGGGCACATCTGCTCAGAGTCAGCTTCTCTCTAGGAAATCAGAGGTTTGGCCGAGCCTGGGCAGATTCAGTAATAACTATACCAGAAATAACCTTAGCGCTCGGCGTTAAGGTGTGCGGGTGCCGGGCACCCTTGTAGGGTATTCCGGGTGGGGGGCTGGGATGGCTTTCAGCACCTGCTCTCTCTCATCCTGTACTTTTCTGCAAGCTTTACTTTACCTCCATTGAGGATGATTTTCCAGAGACTGGGAAAATGTCCTGCGTCATCCACCAGCTTTGAGGAAGCGTGACAGTGAGACAGGCCTTCGGGGTGATTTTATTGGGAAGCCGGGGACTGAGAAAGAGGCCTGATTCTCGAGGCCGTCCTCTCTGCCCTGGGAAGTGGTACCGGTCTTGGTCAACAGGCCCCTCCTGGGGCCAGATAAGAGGTGCCTGGAGACGAACGCAGCGCTGGATGCTCTGAAGGACACGAAACCCGTGACAGGTCGTAAAATCAGACTCCAAGAGTTAGAAGCGCCCTCATCCCTGCCCGTGTCAGGCTGTCAGCAAAACTGATACGCACACTTTCTATCTCAGGAGGCGCTGGCGTGGCGGCGGGCACCACAGGCGAGGCCAGCAGAGAGCTACCGAGTCCGGCTGCCTCGCGCCGTCCCCCCCGGACCCGACCCCTCGGTCCCCTCGGCTTCTCTGCGGCTGCACACTGGCTCCTGCACGTAGGGGACGGTCCCCATCACAGTCTTCTGGGACTTTCCCAGTCCTAGCACCAAAAGCGCTCCAGCCTGAGAACTGCCCGGATTCCTGGACCAGGCAGGACAGCCGGTCACCGCAACGGACAGGAGTAAGGATCGGTGCGAAGCAGACACGACGGCAGGTTGCCTTAACGGGCTGCTAGTGAACCCATCCCGAGTCCCAGAGGTCCCACTGACGTGGCCACAGGTGCCCACAAACCCACCTGGACATTAGGGAAACACAAGTAGCAGGCACAGCAGTTCCGAGATGGGGTGACCTCTGGGGGCTGATGCTCCGCGGGGGAGGCTGGCCGTGGGCCGGGCCTGACACTCCCGGTCCCTTCTGCACCTCAGGACCCACCAAGCGGCACCTCTGCCGAGTCGTCATTGCCTCGTTAAAATGGGATTGCATACTGTGATGCCCAGGCTTTTCCTGTCTTAATTTTTCTAAAAGTTTACTTATTTTTGAGAGACAGAGAGACAGAGAGTGGGGGAGGAGCAGAGAGAGAGGGAGACACAGAATCGGAAGCAGGTTCCAGGTTCTGAGCTGTCAGCACAGAGCCTGACGCGGGTCTTGAACCCACGAACGGTGAGATCATGACCTGAGCTGACGACTGATGCTCAACCAACTGAACCACCCAGGGGCCCCCCAAAGTTTGTTCTCAACAGCACACAGACAAAGTGACAAAATAGCACCCCAGGCCCAGACCCAGGGCCGGGAAGGGTAATCTCACTGGGACTCCAGGCCGGGCAGCTGGGGGTTCCGGAAGCTTGGCCGCCCACGACGGCTCCCTTCCACCCGGCAGGCCTCACTCCCGACAGGTCCCTGCCTCCAAGCTGGGCACCCTGCCCCCCTCCGGCTGACGGCCTCTGCAGGTCTTGCCCTGGCCACAGCCCGTTACAGTGCGTTCGGGCACAACCAGAGCCTTGCGTCACACGTCAGCCGACTAGAGGTGGGTGGAGTCTCATCTCCGCCGGGGAAAGGGGAGAGGACTATATGAAGGTTCGTTTTACGTGCTCTTTTTATATATATATATATTTTTTATTTTATTTCTAGGAGAGAGAGAGAGAGAGACAGCGTGAGCAGGGGGGGGTCAGAGAGAGAGGGAGATACAGATAGGCTCCAGGCTCTGAGCTGGCAGTCAGCACAGAGCCTGACGCGGGGCTCGAACCCACGAACCGCGAGATCATGACCCAAGTGAAAGCCGGACGCTTAACCGACTAAGCCACCCAGGCGCCCCAACGTGCTCTTTTTTTAAAAAGTTTATTTAAGTGATCTCTGCATTCAGTGTGGGGCTTGAACTCACAACCCCGAGACCAAGAGTCGCGTGCTCCGCTGAGCCCCCCGGGGAACCCCATGAGGAAGACTCATTTGAAGCAAGAATGGCAGCTGATCATGTAGGAGGAATGACAGCTAGAAAACGACCGTTCTGCACGTCTGTGGCCTTGAGCCTGATGTTGGGATGCACTTAGCACCGGCGGTCACCAGCGGCGAGCTGCCCTGGGGCCCCCGTGTGACCCCAAAGCGTTTGCCCCCAGGCTCGCAGGCACACCCGGACTCCCCCGAGCACCGGCCAGGACTCTCCAAACGCCCAGCGTCCAGGGCTTTCTGAAGGAGCAGGGAGGACGGGTTCTGTTACAGAAGTGAAAAGGCGACGCAGCGTTGGGCCCTGGTCGTGTTCCTGGGTGCAGGGCAAACATTCCGGAGGATCCGCTTCAGAACGAGCGGCTCGCACACCGGCTGGTGCGGACTCTGGCGCCGCCCCCGCGCCCAATGCGCTGCGGGCACCGCGGCTGCTGGAGAAGGTGCCCGCTCTCACGAGGTGCCTGGCGCTTGAGGCGTCAGGTGTCCCGATGTCTGTTTCCAAACGCTGCCGGCACAACGCGCCGAGCGTACAAAGGCACGTGGACGTGTGTACGAAGAGGAGAAAAGGCGAACACGGCAGACGTTAACGGGCAAACCCCACACACAAGTGGAAGAATTTGCCCTCGTCTTCACAGACCCTTCGACAGAGCAGAATGAGGGGAAGGGTCCGTCACAAACGACCTTCTAGAGGGAATAAAATGCCCTTAACCGGTTTCACTTCCGCACGGTCCGGCTTTGTGCCTCCTGCTGCCTGCGAGGGGCGCTCTCCAGGGCAGGGCGCGGCTCCCTGGCTGGGCTGCAGGCGGGGGAGGGCCCTGCCGCGGCAGGGGTGGGGGGCGTGGGAGAGGCAGAGCACAGGGCAAGGGGTGTCTTCGGGGGAAGGGGTGGGAAAGCATTGCCTTGATAAGCCTCGAAGGTCAGTGGCCCATACATCCTTGTTTGGACAGACTCAAGGTCAAAACCACTCGGCCCGGGTAGCCCGTGGGCACACACAGGGCATTGTTTTCCGAGCCCGCGCAGCCCTCCCTGCTCCTGACGTCACCCCTGCACCCTCAGAGCACTGGACGCTGGGTCCGATTTCCCTTTCATCATCTTATCGCGCAAACAGAACTTTTCATCATTTATCCTGCTGTGCTCAAGATAAATGTCACCTCCTTGTGACCTCGACCCGCAGCGCGGCGTAGGGCACAAAACCTCCCCGGTGGGAAGAAGGACAGTGCAGATCCCTGCGCCCGATGACTTTCCTGAGAAAACCCAAGTCCCCCGACCTTCGGTGTCACCGTCCGTTATGGGGTGCATCACATGCGCACCTGTGCGTGGTCTTCAACCCTTCACGCTCAGGGACGCGTCAGGAGGGCCTCACGGGGGCTTCCGGCGTGTTGTGACTGCGCAGTCTTTGCGCGAAGCTGCCTCCGCGGTTAGCGAGCTCCGCCTCTGGGATGTCTTTGAACCGTTCTAGACAATCCCAAAGCCAAGTCCGTGGCCCCTGGCCGCCCCTTCTCTCTGCTCAGTGGCAGTGTTCTGTGCGCGGGTCCCCGGGCTCCCTGCCGTGGCTCCCGCCTCCGGGTGGTGTGTCTGCACGCCCCCACCCCGCTCCTGCCCTCTGTGGGGTCCAGGGCGCCAAGGTCAAACTCCCCTCTCTCCCAAGTGTCTGCAGAAGGGCCCCTGGCTGCTGCCACCCCGACCCTGGTGCAGCGCGCCTTGCTGGGCAGGTCACAGGAACTGGCTCCCTGGCCGGTCACCAGCTCAGCCACTTGCCCGTCCAGAGCCGTGCTTGGTCAGGACCTTGCTGTCACTGAGCAACCCCCCACCTCCTCAGCGCGGACACAGGGTTTCACCATCAGGCTCCAAGCACACCTGTGGCGTTGCTGCCTTGTCCTCAGCCAGGCCATGGCAGGGACCTGCGCCCAGGGACCCATGCCCGGAGGCCCTGAGTGTCCCCAGGGTGCCTGTCTCAGCTGCTCTCTGTGGAAAGCTCTGGGTCCCTGTCCCTGTGGGCATCGCTGGCTGCCCCCCTCACACATCTGGCGCACTTTCACGACCGAGGCCAGCTGGTCACACTTCAGTCTTGGAACCCAGGCTACAGCTGGAAGGGTGGCACCGGGCAGGCCCCCAGGAAGCGCTGGGCCGAATCGACAGTTCCGATCTCACGCGCACCTCAGAAGAGGCTTTGCGCAGAAGCAGGTCAGAGACGGCACAGCCCGCGAACAAACGTGTCCACACACACTGCAGGGAGCAGGCAGCGAGCTGGGCGGGGGGGGGGGGGGGGGGGGGGGGGGGCGGTCCGAGAGGTGTCGCACCTGCTGCGGGGCCCGCATCCCGGATCGCGCCGTGGGCCCTCCTGTGGTCGGGACGCTCTCTGTGCTCACGGGATGGCACACGGCATGCGCTCTGGTACCAGGGACGGGGCAGCCGGACGAGGAACAAGCCCAAGCAAAGGCCTTCAGGGCCCGCAGGGAGGCCGAGCGCCAGGCAGGCTACCCGGAAACATCCAGCAGCTTACCGGGCTCTCAGCCGTTAGTGCGGGGAACAGAAGCCACTCTGGCTATTCCGGCCGAGACGTGTGGCCCAGAGGTGTGGCGGGAGCCCCGAGGGCTGGCAGGGCACGTGGCAGCAGGCCCCTCTCGCCAGACCCGGAGCAGCCCAGCTGCTCGTGGACGCGACCCAGAGAGCCCCAGACAGCCTGGGGGGCGACTGGGCATGTGCAGCGCTAGGTTAACTGGGTTCCTCCGCTCTACTTGCACACGGTCATGGCCGGTGTGGACCCCAGCCCACATGGCCTGCACCAGCTCCAGTGAACCGCGTCAGTGGGACAGACTGCCGTCACGGGGCTCCTGACAGAAGGGAACGGCGGTGTGGGCCGGATCCTGAGTAGCAGCAGGAAGGCCCACACGGAGGGGCAGTGCTGGCGCCCCGTCCACGTGGAGGCTGTTCCGTCCACACTCGCGCCCTGACTCGTGCCCTGACTCCGGGGCCGGGACGGCACTCTCAGGAAACACACACAGAGCCCTTCGGGGTAACAGGGCGTGACGCCACCTTCAGAAAATGACGCGGGCCTGGCACCCAGCCCACCATGGAGAGGAAGCACGAGCCGGCCGCTCATGCGTGCAGGGTGGCTAGGGGGCCCGAGTCCCAGCCCACGTGCAGGCTCCGAGCTGTGACCAGGAATGACCCCGGCCACCCCCCACCCTGGGGCCACGTCGAGCGCAAATGACATACGCCCGTCACTCTTGTACAGAGTAAGGCCCAGCTAGTCAGCGAAGGAGGCAAAGGTGATTTCAGCTGGCTGAATTATTTTTGTGAAAAATCACGAGTATTTTATCACTTTGAAGGCTGGGTTCTGCATTAGGAACGCCTTACCAAAATTCTTTTGTTTTGAAGTAATTTAAACTCATGGAGAATGTAAAGCTAGAATACTTTGTCTGCACAGACTTCACCCGGATCCACTAATGGTTAGCATCTTGCCTCCTTTGCTCTATCTCCTCTTTGGGCGCAGACGCGCGCACGCGCGCGTGCATGTGTGTTTCAGGTGCGTCTAAGCCCTATGCTTAGCAGCACAGACTTCCCCTTTCAAAATAAACCTTCACGAGCACTGTATATATAAAAAATATTTTTATTTGTACATTTTAACATGTTAAAAAGTTTGTCCCTTAGGTCTCTATTTTGGAGATGAAATCCCATATGCACGCCTGACTGGCTCAATCAGCAGAGCAGGCAGCTCTTGATCCTGGGGTTGTGAGTTCAAGCCTCAGGTTGGATGTAGAGATTGTTAAAAAAAAAAAAAAAAAACTCCTTAAAAGACACCTTTTCATAAATCCCGTCAATACGATAGCAGTTCTCAACCTGCATCACAAGAACTCACAGACACCCAGCACTGACTGCAGTATTTTTCAGATGCAGATTATCATAGTGCATTTTAAAAACCTATGTATTTAAAAGCAAATCTGAAATCACAATAGCTTTGGTCAAGATATATTTACGTAAAGCACACGGACACGTGATAACCCATGATACTGTGTTAAAAGGGGCGCTTACACTTAAAGAGGACGGATTTGCGGAAAAGTTGGCATGTAACAAATGGGACAACTCGGCCATTAGGAATTAAGTCACCAACATAGTCACTCCTGCTGTTGTAATAATACAGGACAACGTAAAAGTGGGACACGGCTCGCACGAGTTTATCTCCTAGGAAGCGGCAGCCTGGGCTTGTCCACACCTCCGGGGTCTGGTGCGCGTGTCATGGATGTGGGGGGACCATTGCGCTGCATGGAAGTTTCTCTCGGTCTCAGCAGTTGTCCTCACAGAGAATGGGCTCCGGTCAGTTACGGGCGACCCGGGGAGACAGGAAGGAGTGGGCTCTGGAATGTAGGCTGACTGGGTCGTTAAGCTCACGGTTTAGTTCGAGGCACACGTTTTTCTCCAAAGCAGGACATTCTGGACACAGGCAGCTGCGCGCAGACGGGTCGGGCACGAGAAGCACTGGCCCGTCCGGCCTGATCACCGCCCAGCACGTTCTGCGAAGGGCCCTTGACAGAGGGGAGGCTCTGGGCGCGCTGACACAGGCTTTTCTCTGTCGTGCAAGTTCAGGACCGGGGTGGCTCCTGGCCGTGGGGTTAACAAGCACGAGAAGGGCCAGACGGCACCGAGTGTCCCAGGCCCCTGACACATTACAAAACTGACACCTGTGGTGAGGGACGCCCACGGAGACTCAGCACTTCCCATGGGTGGTTTCTAGGCACCAACCGCTGTCGCGTCACGTGAAAGTCTGTGACAAGAGGCGGTTTGCACAGGAGCGAGGCTGCACTCAGGCCAGTGCCGCTTCCCAGGGGGACCACTCTGACGGACAGCAGATGCGTGCGTTTAGTGTGTAGAAAATACTAACATATAAACTCATTTTGAGGACTTTTCAACAACCGAAAGTGACACGTAAGTCAGGTCTGCAGCATTTACGACAGAGGAGCAGGTCCGAGGAGCTGCAGAGACGACAGACACTTGCCGGCCGGGGGGACACGCACCCCTGCACAGAATCAGCCGCAGCTCGCCGCACAAGCAGGGCTGCGTCTCGCTGCGAGACGCCCCTTCCTCACACAACGCCCCTCCTGGGACAGGCTCGGCGGCCGCACCGGGGAAGTGTCCGCTACCTGCTGACGTCAAGCTGGTTGGCGAAGCGCTTTACAATCTGGAGCTGATGAGTGTAAGTGACAGACGCAAACAGGAAGGGTGTCCTCCACCGTGTCCCAGTTTTAGGCCAGTGCTGGAGGGCGGCTCCACGCACCTTGCCGGGCAGGCCTCTGCAAGGCTCAGGTCAGCTGCTGACGTTCCCAGGTTTCCATTCCCGACACTCGACACATTCAGTTACATATCAGGTACCACACCTGACTGACGGTTCGTGAACTTTTAACCAATATATTAAAAAAGATTAAAAAACGCATCAACTTCTTTGTAACTGTGCCCCCTAGTGGCCTGCTTTGTCTATTAAAGACGACCAGCGCCCCCACACACGCCAACCCGCCCCCGAGGCAGTCTCTCGGCTCGGGAGAACACGTCCAGGGTCTGTCTGAACTTCCCTCCCCGTCTTCTCCCAACTCCACCACGTACACAGATACGTGAAAACAGATGAATACATAAATACAGCATAACCTTAAATTAAAACATCATCTAAAATACAGTATCTTAAATACAGCAAGCCGTGGCATAGGCCCGTGAGGCGTTTACACATGGTCAGCGGAAAATCGAGCCTCGTGGGTTTGAAAAGGATGTTTTCAGACAGATGACCACTCACGTGCTGTCCCTCTGCAGACTACATTCGCAGGGAAGCCTTGCCTTGCAAACACTTGGTGGCGACATCGGCCCTCTCTCTCAGCACGCCGGCCTCCTCCGCACTCGTGTGCGCCTGCTCGCGCTTCAACAGGAAGTGGCTGATGAAGAGCTTCAGGCCCTCTCTCAGCACGCCCAGCTTCGGGCTGTCGGCCACCCTGGGAAGGGCGTGAGGAGCTGCGTGTCAGTGACAGCCACAGCCCCAGGGTCTCCAATTGGGAGACGCAGCCTAACTGCTTTCAAAGCAGGTTCTGAATCAAGAGCTTAACAACCTACGCTACACACTAGACATTGTTGGTCTGCACTCCAACAGGTGGGGTGCTCCCCAAATCTAACGTATAAGATATCAAGCAAATAACTTCTTAGGCTGCATGTAATCCGTAACAACCTATGTGAGTAGAAATAACTCTCCTTATCTCTTTTCCGTGTTAGAACAGAGCAAGATGGGCACTTACCTTGCAAAAATTGAAGCAAGGTCTTCAACTTCAGTTTCCATCAACAGCATATACAGCACTTTCCGTAAAAAGTGGACTCTGGGTTTATCTAATTCACTGAATTCAACTACCTAATTAGAGTCAGGACAGAGAAAAAGTTACATGGATTTAGTCAACTTTCTCATTGACTTCTAATTAAGAGTAAAAAATTACCTGCCCCCTTTAAGTAAACTATTTCCAGTTTTACAGAATGAAGGGCTGTTGGCAAGGGAGGGGCCGTGGGCAGGGGAGTGCAAGCCACTGCCGGGGGCGCGCTGCTGCTGAGAGTTTATAGGGGCGACAAGTTAGGAATCAGGAATTCTAGAACTGAAGCACACATAGGCGCAGGCCTTCAAGAAACCACAGCCAAATCACCCCATAGACACAGAGTTTAGATCTGAGGGGAGTCCCTCATATTTGCGTATATACATACGCTCCCTGAGAAACACACATAACCTTCGGTACACTTACACCACGGAACACTGTGCGGGAGGAAACCAGAAAAGAGAATTAAAGGTATAAACGTGGATATACTTCAAACTCATGCTGACCTAACCACAAGGAACTGTAAAAGGATACTCAACACAGGGGCAGGACAGTACTGTCCACGTGGAGGACACAGTACGTGAGATGACATGACGTGTCACCTGTAGACACACAGGCCCAGTCAGAGTTCAACAGCTTCCTGAGAACCAGAGAGGACCCAGCAAATGGGGCTGGCGGAGGACCCCGGACACGTTTCAAGGACATCTCTAGGTTCCACGGAACCCAGGGAAACATCGCATCCTCCTCCAATCTGAACTCAAAACTTGAGGGAACCGAAGGCAAGGTCTAGTCCAGCAATGAGAAGGCACATCCTCACCATCTGTCACAACACTGCCATTTCCGGAATGTGGCAGAAGGCTCAGTGCCTGGTTCTCAGCACAGTGACCGGAACCCAATACCACACCCAACCTAACATCAGGGCCCTGGTGGCTGGACACGTCAGGAAGCCAGGAAACCGCAGCGGCCACCAGTCTGCACGTCAGGGAGCAGGAGGCACCGGAGTCCAGGCCCCGAACACCCTCTCTGCCCGCAGGCTCCCTGTCCACGTTTCCAGGACGCCCAGGCCCGGCGGCCACCTCAAACGCCATGTCCTCTATCTAGGTTCCCCTGTCCACTCCACACATTGGGGCACCTGCACGTCACTGGCTCGGATGTGACCTGGAAGCAGGGCAGGGCGGGGGCGCCCTTCGCTTTAAGAGATGCCGTCCATCCCAAGGGGAGAAAACGCAGAAGCCCTGCATGGCGGCCCGCCAGCTCCCTACCTCCCCCCCCCCCCCCACCCCGGTTGCAGCGGCAGCCAGCGCGGGTCAGGCTGTATCATCAGGGCCTGCACGGGAACCTCGACTCCAGACAAGAGCCTCCAAGATGAGCAGAGCCTCACAGCGCCTTCCTTTACTGAGCACATGCACACTGCAAGCCACCCCGGCTACTTTTCATGGTGTGATGTGTTATAAACACAATTCTCAGGGCTGCTAGGGAGGTGGGGGTGGGGGCTCAGTTGAGTGTCTGACTCTTGATTTCGGTTCAGGTCACGATCTCACGGTTTGTGAGTTCGAGCTCCGCATCTGGCTCTGTACTGATGGTGCAGAGCCTGCTTGGGATTCTCTCTCTCTGCCCCTCCTCTGCTCATGCTCTCTCTCAAAAATAAATTATTAAAAACAAACAAACAAACAAACAAAAAACAAACTAGGGTGCCTGGATGGCTCTGGTTGAGCATATGACTCTTGATTTCGGCTCAGGTCATGACCTCACGGCTGTGGGATGGGGGCCCCGCACTGGGCTCTGCACTGATGATGAGAAGCCTGCTTAGGATTCTCTCTCCCTGCACCTCCCCTGCTCATACACATGCGCTTTCTCTCAAGATAAAATTAAACACGTTTCAGGTATGTCAGAACTTAAGGAAACAAATTTTCTTAAGGGACCAAACGTAAGCAATTGTTTATCATTTTCATTGCTCTCAGCAACTCCGTCTGTGATACAAACCTTTAAAATGGAGAGTGGAAGTGACTTTGTCTTCAACAAGTGGGCCACCAGGTGAACCAAATTAGAGAAGTTAGTGGCTGGCAAGTTTTCTAGGTCCCGGAATTTATCCCACATGCTGAACTGGAAAGTCATCTGATTGATTGAAGAAAAAGACGAAGTCAAAACGCAGGAAACTGGTAGGACACGCGCGAGAACACACTCTAAAGCCACGCTGCTACTCATGCGTCTGCGGCATCCGAGTCAGGTCCTCCCGTCCCACGCATGGTTTGAACCGCGTTTTCCCTCGAAGCGGCGGAAACATCAGAGACGAGAAGAGGCCGGAGCAGTACAGCAGCCAGGGACCCTCCCGGTGACATGGGCCGCCAGGTGCCCTCACCCGCGGCAGGAAAAGGTGGCGCAGCAACCCTTTCCCTGCCACTCCGCCTCGCTGATGCCCCCGCCCCGCCCCGGGCTCTCCCCGAGAGGCCTGGCCTCGGCCCCGGCTGGGCCACTGACTCCGGGTGCTCGAGGCCGCTGGGCTGAGCCACACGGAAGGCCCAGGAAGTGGCGCGGGGCAGGGGTGGGGGCGGCCTGCTGACAGAGCTACCTGGAACTTCCTCTCGTGCTCACAGAACTTGCCAGCCAGGAACGCGTAGAAGGGGTTGAAGCTTTTCTCCTGAAGGCAGCAATCCAGGAGAACGTGGGCGATCTCCCTCTCCTGCTCGTCCTTGAGCCCAAGCCTGCGACAGAGACGGCGGTGAGCGAATCTTCCAGAGGGGCACAGCCTGCCAGGCAGGCCGGGCAGAGGGGAGCCGAGGAGAGGAGGCGTGGCTCACAAGACGGGTGCCACGGTGGGCCTGTCCTCGCGCCCGGGAGTTTCATTCCGTGGGAAGCAAACACAGGAAAATGAACTACCCCCTTCCCGAGAAGGCTGTTGTGAGGGCACACAGGGGCCTGAAAAATCTCACAATCGCAGCAACTGCACCAGGACGCTTTTAACTTGGAAGTAATTGGAAAGGCAAGCTCATACGAAGATTCTAAGCGACTTATGACAATAAACAGTTGCTGAGAATGACCGTGCATCGAACACGGTCCACTCCGGACCCCAGCGGCCAGCCGGCAGCGGACGCCGGGAACGCAGAGCTCAACGCGCAGACTCTGGCCGCAACGTCCCAGCAAACCGCAGCCCCAGGCGCTCACACACTCACTTCAGAAGCTTTTCAAACGCGTCCAAAAAGTCTTCACTCGTCATTATTGTACAGAACACATTTCTCCTGACATCGGTGTTCATCCTCTGCTTCCTGGCGAGTTCTAGTATCTTCCCGCTAACCTGAAAGAGGGACAAGTCAAACAGACCACACAGATGTTTCAGGCGAAAGTTAATTTCGTTCACTGTCGTTACTAAGTTTCTAAAAGATAAACGTGTGTGCTTTTATGGCTTTCCGGAAGGTTAGCTACGAATTCTACATAAATTTATACGTGTGAGTGCTAAAGCCGCATCCCTGGGGAGCCCCCAAGAGAACACAGCGCAGGGGACAAAGAGGCCGCGGGAGGAGAACACCGCCTGATTCGGGAGGCTTCTCGGGAGCAGCACCATCAGTCTAGACGGTAACGACTTGAATTAGAAGTGGCCGCAGCCAGAAGAGCCAGGACAACAATGTAAGACATAGGATCTTGGGACAAAAAAAAGGATGTCCTAGGAAAGTGAGGAAAATTGGAATAACATATGGACTTTAGTTAATAATAAAATACAAAGAAATACAACGATTCCGACCACCTGAAACCCGAGCCTAACGGACCACAGGCACCTCCTGGGAAACACCTGTCTGCACTGAGCCTGGTACCTGCAGTGTGAGTGCTCGGCCTTCGTGTTTCCCTCCTTCAACTTCTAAGTCCTTCATGCAACGTGTTCAGGGACTTAAACAACAGAAATGGAGTTAAGTTTCATCACTGAACAGTAAGCTTCTGAATGTGGCCTCGTGTGTACATGTCGAACACTGTCCAGGGAGCCAGGTGGCCGCTGCAGGGAGGGCCGCAGCAAGACCTCAGGGGGCCCACAGGGATCACGGATGGTGTGCCCAACAGGGGCCTGGGGGTCTCGTACCGTCCCCGCCGGCTGCTTCTCCGGGATCTTCTGCTGACCGCTATCAATCATAGGCGCCCCGCTCCACGCAGACCCCACAATCCACCAGCGCCCGGTCTGCTCCGCGTTCAGGATGCTGTCCCAGGAGACGCGGAGCTGAGTCTCTGTCCCCAAGCCGGTGCCACGCACCTGGAGAGAAGGAGCTCGTGAAACACTGCAGGTGCTTCACAGTCTGCATCTCCTCACCCTTGGGCTTCTTCTGTTTTTGATAATGGAATTTCTGGTTTGTGAATACTGTTTTTTTTTAAATGTTTATTTTTGATAGAGGCAGTGCAAGTGAGGGAGGGGCAGAAAGAGAGGGAGACCAGAATCCAAAGCAGCTCCAGGTTCCGAGCTGTCAGCAGTGAGCCTGACACGGGGCTCAAACCCACGAACCGTGAGATCATGACCTGAGCTGACTGAGCCCCCAGGTGCCCCTGGTTTGTGAACGCTACAAGGAGTCACCGACCACTGGGACAGTTAGCCAGTTTGGAATGACGCCAGAGTTAGGCATAAACTCTCACTGCTGTGTTTGGAGAGCGTCCACACCAGGGAGAGGCTCAGATTTCGGCTCCGAGGACAGCTGCACCGAGCTGGCGGTAAGAACTTTCCAGAGGCACCTGGGGGCTGGAGTCAGCAATTCTGGACCTGCCCAGAGTTGGGGCCAAAGGACCCCTGACTGGGGATGTTGTGGGCCCCAGCTGTGGCCCCACATCTGGGGAACTTTTAGGGAGCTAACAGGTGGCCCCCCACCCCCATAGTGACCTCATTGGTCTGGGCAGAGCCATGGCCTGAGCCCCCTTACAGAGCGATTGGAGAATTCTATTGTGCGGCCAAGCCGGGCACCATGGGCTAAGTGCTGGGGACCCTCGGCACAGACCAGTCAGAGGTCTCTCCACAGAAATGTGACACTGCCCTCCAGGACCCTGAGCTCGTACTACCGGGATGTGGCACCTCGCTAACAGGTCCACTTCCTTCCAGACCTCCACCAAAGGGCCTCACCAGGGCTCTCTGGAGCTTTCGCAGCTTCTCCACGGGCTCCGGGTCGTAGCCGGGGATCTTACGCAGGTCGTTGTTCCTCAGCGCTAGCATGGTCTCCAGCATAAACCGAACCTTTAAGGAAAAGGACAAAAGAAAGCGTCATTTCTTGCAGTGTAAGCGCCTTGAGATGGAAGGGACTAGACCAGCGCGGTCCGCAGGTGCACGGTCCCCACTAACCTGACCCTCTGGCTCAGGGTTATGTGTGAATACGCGTCTGTCACCCGACGTCCTCTGGGGCCCAAGATCTGACGGTTTCTCCTCCGTCTCCAAGGCCTCTGTCCCCGCCCCTGGTGCCCCCCAAACCCTCGGTCTTAGCTGTCTTCTCTCTCCATTACGTTTTAAAGTCTCCTCATTCCTGGTCCTATTTTTCTAACTTTTAAATTGGAAATAATGTCATAATTAGAGAAACTTGCAAGAACAAAATCATTTTTCCCATGCCTCCAAGATTTCCCCAAATGTTACCTTTATATTGAGGTAATTCACATGCTATGAAACTCACCCAAGTAACACCCTACAATGAGCAGGGGGGTGCAGCTGTCCTGATCAGTCAGGACATGTTTATCACTCCCAGAAAGAGGCTCCAAATGCATATGAGCACCGCCGAAACCCCGCCCCAGGCAACCGAGCCTACTTCCCCCCTCCATAGACTTTTGTTTTAAACCTGGCCTCTAGGCATTCCACCCAGGGCCAAGTGCTTCCTGGGGACACTCTGGGGGCCCCCGGCAGAGGAGACACTCCCACTCTGAAACCGTCAGCTCCGCCCACTCCCCGGGACGCCAGCACCTCTCCAGAGCTGGCCCCAGCACCTTCATTCAGGACTCTCCTCTCCTGCTGTCCACTGGTGGTGACCCCTTCCATTCCTTCACACTCGCCTTCCCCTCCAACCCACTTTTTTTTTTTTTTAATATTTTTATTTATTTCTAGGAGAGAAAGAGACAGCGTGAGCAGGGGAGGATCAGAGAGAGAGGGAGACACAGACTGAAACAGGCTCCAGGCTCTGAGCTGGCAGTCAGCACAGAGCCCGATGCGGGGCTCGAACCCACGAACCGCGAGATCGTGACCCAAGCGAAAGTCGGACACTTAACCGACTAAGCCACCCAGGCGGCCCCCCCTCCAACCCACTTCTAACCCTAAAGCCACATCTGGTGTGAGCGAGCCGAGCGGACACTCCCCTTCCCGCCAGACCCCTGCAGCGCTACTTCCCTGCCTGCCCACCTCCCCCTTTCTACGGTAGTCAACGTGGGATTAGCAAGAAAGCACCTGTCCTTTACCTGCTCAGAGCCCCTCAGGTGCCTCTAGGGTAAGGTCCTAAGCGCCCGAAGGGCCACCAAGCCTCCCAACGCGCCCTCTGCCCTCTCCTCCTGCCCCTGGCTCCCAGGCACGCTCCCCACATGAACCCTTCTCCTGTCCCCGAGGCGGCAGTGCCAGGAGCCCACACCCGAGCCCCGTGGCCTCCCTAGGAAGCGTTCCCTCCCTGCATAAACGTGGAATACACTGACGCTTAAATTCACAAAATGCCTGAGTTCTTAGTAGGAAAAAGGTGCGTTTACCTATCAAAGATACACCACAAAACCTGACAAGGCAGAGGACATCGGGGGCCAGGGACCGCTAAGAAATTAAACGTGATTTTACCCCAGATACTTGATTTTGAGCCCTGGTCGGTGCGAATTAGGCACCCAGGAAGCGGGTCAGGTGACGCACTCGTACCCTTGTCTGGTCGCGGAACTTGCCACCCGCCTCGCTGGCCTTGGCCTGGGCCTCCATGATCAGTTCCTTAAGTGACAACGCATCATCTTTTCTCAACGAAAAGCCCACGTTTTTCAGCATCAACAGGATGAGTTCAATATCTTTTTCTGTGAAAGTCCCAACGAGTTTTTTCAGGATGTCAAAGACGAGGAGCGACTGCACCACGTGGAAGTTATACAAGTGCGCGATGATGGTGAACAGGTTTTCACACTCGTCTTTGCCTCCGCTCTTGTAAACGGCGTCAAACCTCCTCACCACGGCCTCCACAAAGTGAGCCCCGACCTGGACAAAGAGCAGAAAAAAAAAATCACCACAAACAGGCAAAACTCAGGGTCGACAAGCTCTTCTCAGGGATCCTTCTTCCTCTTGCAACAAACCTAAATGTCTAGCGCTTTTTAAGTTAACACATAAAACACACAGCTGCTAAGTTACAGGCTCTAACGCGGCCTGAGCTTGGCTCCAGCTAAGGCCGGAGGGGGGCGAGAGAAGGGCTCAGAGCCCGAGTCGAGGTGTGTCCACAAAGCCTGAGACTTTGACGGGGACTCTGAAGGGCGCCCCCTGTGGTGACCGCTACATCACGGTCAAATATAACCTGAGAGAGAAGGTAGAATTCTGCAGACATCAAGAAAAATCCAGGCATGAAACATACTTAGGTACGTTTTCAATCACATGAATGAATTACATCGTTTGCCAAAATTTTAAATTCCTGTTGATATCTTCAGAATAAAGTACAACTTTAGTGGCAAATTTAAAAATATGAGTAACTTTCATGTTCCTAAAGTTACCTTAGAATACACCTTAATTCTGACGTGGAGATTTAAAGAAAACAATTTTTTAATGTTTGTTTATTTCTGAGACAGAGACAGAGAGACTGTGAGCAGGGGAGGGACAGACAGAGGGAGACACAGAATTGGAAGCAGGCTCCAGGCTCTGAGCTGTCAGCACAGAGCTGGACGTGGGGCTTGAACTTGTGAACTGCGAGATCATGACTTCGAATGCGCAACCACTGAGCCACCCAGGAGCCCCTGATTCAGAGAGGTGAAAGCAAAGCTGTGCAGACCCGATTTCACTTTTAGTAACTGACAGCAGGGGGTCTGTGACAGACTCTTCCCCTCCCATGAATTCCTGTGGGGAGGCCTTTCTCACAGAACTGACAGACTGACGGACCCATCCGGACAGGGGGTCATCTTCTGGCAGAGGTGGACGTCGCCCGCTAAGCACCACTCCCCGGGGACAAGTCATTCGGGTGTCCTTCATGCTGTGAGTGGGGGTGTGATGACAGGTGGGACCCACCACCTCATGCCCTCCAGTCCTGCGGGTCCTCTGTGCTGGGGGTGCTGGCGTCCACAGCTGTTGTTGGAACTCGACACGCCATCTACGGTCAGTCCTCTTGACTACAAAGTACCCAGTGTGACCCCGGGAGGGCGGGGGAGCACTCGGAACCCCCCAGGGCACTCGGGAGAGGCGTCCAGTGACTCCGTCACACCTCACAGGAAAGGGAAGGGACTCGCGGTGTGTCATGTGAAAACGAGGACAGCTCTTACAGACAAAACAATTACTTCAAGGGGCTGGCGCAGATGTAGCTGAGGACAGTCCCGCTGCCCAGAACCCTTGGGCCTAGGCCTCTCTGTCCCTACCTCCTGATGCCCAGAAGGTTCTACAATCTGCCTCTTCCAAACTCCCTCGCCAGGGCGCTGCTGGATGGGAGCGCCTGGCTCCAAAGGCTGTGTAGGGAGAGCGATGAAGCCAGTGGTGGCAGGGAAGCCGGTGAGGAGACTTTCAACCTCAAAACACCGTCTCACACGGAGCACGAATCAGCGTGAGGGACCTCTGCTGAGCACGCCCCGTGGGCAAGGCCCCCGAATACCCTCAGCGTGTATACAACTCGCTAGCCCAAGCCCACTGTCAAGTGACGGACGCAGCCAATGATTCCCCCATGTGCCACGCTGCGCCCGCCACCGAACCCCCAGCACACATAGGAGAGCTTGTCTGGCAAGTTCGCGGCCTTTCTGGGGAGCCCGGGCCAGGCCTGCTTGGAAGGTGCCAGTGAGTTGTGAGAGCAAAGAACAGGCAAGCAAGGGGAAAAAGCACGCTGACCTACATGCTGGAGACTTTCCCGGGCCTGGCTTTCCCCACACTCGCCCCTCGGGTCCCAGGGGACCAGGTGTAAGGGATGCGCCAGGGCGCAGACCCGCCCCGGGGTCAGGCTGTCAGGGGAGGCTCATTCCTGGGAGGAAGGAGATCAGAAGGCAAAGAAACCAACCACACACGTACTGTCTCACAGGACCCGCCACCCGGGGAGATGAAGCCCTGGTTCCTACTCAGCCGTCGGCTCCCGTGTCTCAGCATAAACTTCTGGGATTGGGAGTCCTCTGCTAAGCCCGGGACAGGCCACACCGTGGACACGAATGCCCTGGGAAGGTCGTGGCTTCACCGTAGGAGGTGACCCAAGAGGACTTATCAGAGCGGGAGGGGTCACCCCATGGCCTCCCCGAGGCTAACGCAGAGGGCCAGGAGCAAGGAAGAGCCTACGGGCGGCCCGCAGGTGACCTGGGGGCTCCAAGCCTCGGCCCCATCACACGTCTCCGCACTTAATCAAACCCACGGTCACTCCCAGCGTGGTGGCCTCACGGAAAAGTGACCTCGCAGCCAGTGCGAACACCTGAGCAGAAAAGACCACGTGGACCGCTGTACTCCAGCACCTGCTGCAAGTCCCCGGGGGAGCCGGGAGCATCACTCCCGAGCGAACCACCAGTGACGAAGGCACCGCAACGGGCCGGACGCAGAGCCCCGTATTCGGGGACGTGGTTCCGACGTGGTAGACACACAGCAGCACCCTCCCGCCGAGCCGACCGTGACTTTGAGTGCTGGGCGGACCAGACCTGGCGCGGGGAGGGGGCCCTACCTCCACGCCGACGGTGTGGTGGAGGACGCTGAGCAGCAGCACATGTTCCATCACTAGCCTGCCCGGCATGGCTGCGCCCGGGGCGCAGGCGCTCAGCAGGACGCCCGTCACCGTGTCGTTCATGTCCTTCCTGCTGTGGGCCAGGTACAGCTCCTCCAGCTGCCCGCTGATGGAGGCCACGCTCGGCTCGCTCAACCTGTGGACAGTTGTGAAGACAGAGCAGCATGACGCCTCACATCAGGGATTCTTTCCTAGGGCCGCTTAGAAAGATCAGAGTCATGGACACCCAATGCCCAGGTCTCACATGCACGTCTGACCCACCGCCAGCTTTGGGGGGCCCCGATGACTCACGCGCACCGCACATGGCACGCGGTCCTCTGGGGTCCTGCAATGACCCAGCCGCTGTTCCGTCTGCGGGGGGCACTCGTGGGACCCGCTTTAAGACCCGGGACCCTGCAATGAGGGCGCTCCACCACTGTGCTGACCCAGCATCCCAGGCACAGACAGGGACCTGCCCTGACTTGGCATGTCCGTATGCGCCGTTGGGAGGAAGTCTGACATTTCCGCTTTTGGGCCAGAGGCCGGCATAAAACCTTGCAGCTCCTGCACAGAGAAAAGGCTGCTCCGCATACTGGGTGGGGGGGAGGGCTGGGTGTGCACATGGAAGATGATGCACGGTGCCTGTGCCGACATGGGCATGAAACTGGCATGCTTGGCAGAATTCCAGAATGTACCATGGAAAATGTTTTATTTTTTTGTTTTAATTAAAAACAAAGCAATGGGGGCACCTGGGTGGCTTAGTCTGTTAAGTGTCCAACTCTTGACTTTGGCTCAGGTTATGATCTCATGACAGCATGGAGCCTGCCTGGGATTCTGTGCCTCCCTCACCCTCTGCCCCTCCCCTGCTCTTTCTTTTGCTCTCAAAATAAATAAGTAAAGTTCAAAACAAAACAAAGCAAGGCGATGGGTGTGGGGGAGGACCGGGTGCGACCACACAGGCCAGCATGCCAGGAAGGTCCTACCGTCACTGTGGGCAGGTACCTGGGGCCCCTGCGTGAGACCCTGCGGAGAACGCACACACATGCAACTATGAGTAACGGACAAGGGGACTGAGGCCCGCACCCCAGACCCAGAGCACCCGCGCAGGGGAAATCCGTGCCCAGACCTCTCAGAACCACCACATGGCGCCTGAGTGGCTCTCAAACTCCGAAGGCTTCAAAGTACCAGACAGAAAAGGCGAGCATCCTGCTTTCTGAGGCACAGAGCTGGCACGAAGGAGCTGATCAACCACGATGGGCCCGCCCCTGTGGCTTACGGTCTGTGCTGGGAAAGTCCCTATATCCTCAAACCACAACATCTTTCTGTGGCACAGGGTGACGGTGTCGCCAGCTTACCTGTTGATGAGACCTTGGACGTGTCTCTTCAGTCTTTCGAGTGCCTCCTTTTTCTCACCGCTCACGGTCTCCTCAGCCTGCCTCACGTGAGGCGGGATGTACTTTCCGTTGCTCCCACAAAGCCTCTGCTTAAAAGGACAGAAATAAATGACAAAAGTTTTACGTTGGACAAGTTCCACTCTTCTGCCTGCTGCGTTCACATTTCCACATTACAGTCCTACGGACCCGCAGGTGCTGGACCACTGACCACTGTCGCTTAACGATCAGTAGAAATGTACTCTGAGCCACGGGGAGCCCTGAGCCCCGTTCACCAGCCTGGTGGCGTCAGCACTGACGTCACTGTCGGCACGTCTGGTCTACTCGTTTTCCCTGTGACTCTTCAGAACTGGCCGTGCCCCCCTGGCATCCGCCCACCAGAGCCCCACATTCTATGCCTCCTTGGGGTGAATTTTCGGCAGGAACGTCAGTTCACAAACACAGAAATTACGTGCACTGCCGGTTTTGGTGGGAGACTCTTCTAAGATAACTTCAAAAATAAAAGAAAAGAACTTCAAACCGGTTCAAAACCTGCATCTACACATATATGACCAAATCAAAATCAGTCTATTGCTCACTATGTCCCAGATTATCAACTGGGAAGGTTACAGATCACCACCGTTGACCAACACTGTCCGGGTACCTAAGTGAGGGCTTCAGGGGACAAACGTGTGTAAGGTGTGACCCCTGCTGTCAGGGGGCTCAAACTCGGTTGGAGAAGACACTTTAACATCCGCGGAAACTGTTACCCTCCAGACACCCATCCTCAGACGCGTCAACCCTGCCTCCACAAGCCGTGAGAGAACAGTTAGGGAACTTTGGTCCAAAAGTCAAGTCCGGAGAGAGGAACGGACAGCGGTTACAGACCATTCACAGAACGCCAGGCGCTACGGTTCCGGGGACAGACACCAAAGAGTCAGTGCCTGCACTTACGATGGGGAAAAACACCCAGGAAGTCTACGTGGACGGACAGACAGCCACGGTGAGAAGCCGAGGCTAGGCTGTGCTAACAGGAGGGAGAAATGCATTTATGGACAGAACGTGGTAACAGCGACATGTGGGAAGGAGTGCACACTCGTTTGCCTGCCTTCAAGGTGCGCGTGGAAGTGCCCCCCCCCGCCCCCCCCAAGAAGGCGGCTGCTGAACGTGATCTTCAGCGCAGGACTTTGTGGAAGCGGGTGTTATAGATCAGCGTTACGTTTTAGAGATTCACTCCAGGAGCCGAGGGACAGAAAAAGGACTAGGTGAGGGCAGAGGCGAGTCAGGGGTGATGCAGCCGTCCCCCCTCCCCCCCAGAACACCAGCGGCCAACCTGGAACAGAGCAAGAGGGGAGGGGATTCAAGGTCAGGTCTGGAGGCTGAGGCAGTAAGCACCGGGTGGAGGAGGTGTCGCCTTAGGGCACCCGGTGGGAACGGCCATTGAGCTTCTGGGATTAAAGCTCTCCAGAGAGGTTTCCTCCCTTGAGTCTTCACTGCGGAAATGGAAAAACGTAACAGACATAATAACCCGATTTACCCACACTTGGCTCCACACCCACCAATACATCAATATGCCACGTCTGTCCCACTCTGGCCCCTAGGCGTGATTTCCGGGAAGATTTCGGGGAAAATCCCGGAGAACTTAGGTAGGTCACACGATACCTGGTCTGCTGCGTCTGCGTCCGCGTCCTCACAGGGAGTCTCACTCGTTTCTTCTGCAAAACGGACTCTCTTTCTGTCCCTTCCCGACTTCGCTCTCCCTTCGGCCGCTTTTTTTGGCTTCTTCTCTTCCCCGTCGGCCTCCTCACTCTGCGCTCCCGCTTCCACCTTGTTCTCCTCCTCCTCTTCTTCTTCTTCTTCTTCTTCTTCTTCCTCCTCCTCCTCCTCCTCCCCCTCCCCCTCGGTGTCGCTCTCCAAGTCACTTTCGGGGACAGTCTCTCCGGCGTCCTCCTCGTCGTCACTACCGCCTCCGTCCGAGCCGCTGGGTCTCCCAGAGCCCAGGGCCCCCAGAACGTAGTCGAGCCCGTCGCGAGCAAAGCTGCGCGGCACGGAGCCAGCGTCGCCCTTCCTCCGGCGCTTGTTCAAGCCGAGGCGCCGCTCCAGCTTTCGGATCTCCCGGTCCTCCTCCTCGTTGGCCGCCAGAAGGGCCCGTTTCCGGGCGGCGGCGGCGGCGCTGGGGGGCCCGGGCCTCCCGGGGAGACCCCTGGCCTCGGGGCCGGCCCGGGCGCCCGTGGCCGGCGGAGGTCGCGGCCGCTCCGGGGGCGCCGGGGCCCGACGAGGGGCCCGCCGGCCGCCCTCCCCCGCCGACCCCTCCGCCCGGGGGCCGCTCGCCCCCCCGGCTCCCGCGCCGCCGCCTCCCGGGCCCTGCTCGCGGCCCGCAGGCCTCTGCAGCCGGCGCGCCTTCCTCAGGTGCCGCTTCTCCTTCCTCAGCTCCCTGCGGCTCTTCCTCCCGCCCCGCCGCACGCGCCCCTCCGCCCGGGGCGCCGCGGGGCCGCCGGGGGTCTCACCCTCGGAGGTCGCCTGCACGAACTCCTCCACCGCTAGCTTCAGCCGCTTCAGGGCTCCCTCCGGGCCGCCCCCCCGTCGGCGGCGGCCCCCGCGTCCGTGCTGCCCGCGCCCCCGGCGCCAGCGCCGGCCCGTCACGCCCGCGCTCACGGACGCCGCCATTTTCCTGGATGCTCCTACTCCAACTTCCGGCCGGGCGGGACTTCCGGGCAGGGCCGGCGCTGCGCCGGACGGGGCGGCGTCCCCTGCTGGCGGGAGGGCGGCAGCGCAGGGAACGGCGCGGCCGCAAAGGGCGCCTGCTCTGCAAACGCTGTAAAGTCAGTGCGCTGAGCACACAAGTGCATTCTCATTTAACGAAGGAAACCGTACGGCCTGTGCCACAGGAGTAAGTGTGGTTGTCTGGGTGGCGCGGCTCTTCAGAGGCGCTTGCCTCTCACAGATCCGTAGGGAAAATGTTAATGTTGTTTTCAGTGGCGTTTTACCGGCGGAACTTATCCAAGCTTATGATTCTGACACTTGCTAGTTTCCCTCAGGCTCAGGCCTGCGGTCCCTCCACTACAGTGTTATGTCTCACCTCCGTATTTATTAGGGTTGCCTGGTATTTGCAGGGCGATGTTCCATTATTTCTCTATCATAGCCGTGTCCCGGGATGGAAGTATTCGTGGGAATTCCCAGAGCCTGGGAATGTGAGCTTAAAACTAATATAACACTGGTTGTTAATTGTACTTCAGTCAAAGGCAAGGTAAGAGGGGGCTTCCTGGGTTCCCCAGCGTTCGGGCTCCGCGGGGAGAGGGCCACCACCCCTCTGCGGGCCTCCACCAGCAGCTGGGAGAGGCCTGAGCTTCTCTCTGGGAGCCCAGAAGGAAGTCACCCCACCCACACCCGGATTTCCGACTTCCAGCTTTAGCCCTGAGCCTATGCATTTCTGTTGTTTTCGGCTGCCTTCGTTACTAGGTAGTTTATCATAGGCAGCTAGCGCAGCAGAGGGGAGCCCGGAGGTAGAAGCAAATCCTACTCGTGGCTCAGAGGTGAAGAGAAAAGAGAAACTTCAGGAAGGACCAGAGACAACCAAACAAAAGTTCAAAACTCAGAGCGTTTAACAGCCGGGGCTCTGGGGCTTGGGTTCACATCCTACCTCACACTTCCTAGCTGTGTGACCGTGCTCAGCCCCACTGAGGCCGAGTCTCAGTTTCTCTGTCTGCAAAATGGGATGATGGTCGTGCCCATCCCACGGGGCTGTTATAAAAATAATGGGGCTTTTTAAAAACACCTGCTGTCTTTGGTTTTGTGGTGGAATGTATGCGCTTCTCTCTCGCTCTCCCTCAGTGGCTCTGCCGGGCGGCTGCAGGCTCCTGGACCTCACACCCTCACTCTGTGTCCCATGCAGCTAGTTGTCCCCCCTCATCGGTATTTGGGGCTGGGGGGAGGGCTTGTTCGCCGGGGCTACGAACACTCCTGAAGGAATGAGTGGCTCAGAGGCTGAAGGTCAGAGCCGGTCTGATGAACAACTTGCAGCGTGGAGAGATCAGGCATCGGCTCCCCGTCCACACCACTAAGGGCCTGGAGAGGAGCGTCAGGGGAGGGCGGGCCTGCGGGGGGCAGCCCCGGTCCTGGGGCTCCGGGAGTGAGGAGCACTGCGGAGCGGGTGCTGGGGTGCTGGCCTGGCCCCGCCTTCCCGGAAGCCTCCCCTCCCGGGCCCTGGCCGCGTGCGAGGCCGAAGCAAGAAGGCGTGTCTCCACCTGTCCTTCCTCCCGTCTCTTCAGGGCCCCTGCTTCCGCTGTAATGTCCTGGGGTCCACGCTTCCCTCTCGCTCAGTCATTTCTCTGCTGCTAATTGGGGGAGGCAGCCACAGACCCTTGTTTCTAACCCATTTTGACGGGAACCAGATGAATTAAGTTCATTCACTCACGCAGAGTCCTTGGAAGGGGGGAGGCACGTCGTGACTGCTCAGTGAAGGCCGGCGAGCTCCCTAATCAGCTGGCATTCACCGGGCGCTCTGAGCCCTGGGCTGGCAGCGTCCAGGCCGCCTGGCCAGCTCTGGCTTCCCGATGGCCCAGGCGGCTTTGCTCCGAAGCCACGGCTTCTAAGACTCCGTGTGGGCAAATCTTGGGCATAGTTTTCAACCCTAAAATCCTAAAGTGAGGGAGGGAGGCCTTCGGCATTCGTTCCGGCGGCTCCGCACTTGGAGGAGCTCTGTGTCCCCAAACCCGCAAACCGCCATCGCCCCGCTGGCCAGGCGTCCGGGCGGCTGGCCGGGAGGAAGTTCTGCTTCCCTCGAGAGAGCAGCTGGGGTGGGAGAGAAGAGGCTTTGCCGTCCCGTTGCCACGTCCAGGAACGCAAACATAACACACAGTCCGTTGATGACACGGGGACCCGGGCAACAGAGGGCACCGGCCAGTAGCGGAACTGCAGTGCTGGTGTGTGCGTGTGGGTGTGCGTGTGCAAAATACAAGCTGGGGGGGCGGGGGCCAGGTGTGTGAGGTTTGGCAACTCGTGCCGCATTTCGTCTTAATTCTGGGCGCACAAAGGACCCAGTGAGACCCTCTCGGGGGGCGAGTGGGTAAGACTGTTCGGACGCGACCCGAACGGGTTTGCGCTGTGAAAGGCTCACCCCTCTGCCCGCGGGGCTGGCGGAGGCTCGTGGGCGTTGAAGGGCAGACAGACGCCTGTTGCATCAGACACTTGTCCCCCAGCCTGGAAAAAAATTGCGGGTTGGGCTCTGCCTGACAGCTTTTTAAAAATAATAGCGTGAATGATCTATAACGAGTAATATGATCTACAATTTAAAGTGTAGCCTTTAACTCTGTGTCTTAGTCCGAGTTTAAGTGTGTGTGTGTGTGTGTGTGCGCGCGCGCGTGCGGGTGCTTAAACAGCAGACATTTATTTCTCAGAGTTCTGGGGGCTGGAAGTCCAAGGTCAGGGTGCCGGCACATTTGGTATCTTGTGAGCCCCCCCGCCCCCCGCCTGGTTCGCGGACAGCGTCTTCTCACTGGTCTTCCCTTGGTGGGAGCGTCAGGGAGCTCCCTGGGGTCCCCCTGGAACAGCACTCAGCCCCGTGGGCTCCCCCTCCCGATCCGATCACCTCCCCAAGGCCCCAGCTCCGCACACCGTCACAGTGGGGGTGAGGACTTGAACACATGGGTTTTGGGGAACAAAAACATTCTGTCCGTGACACTGAGGCTCACAATTTTTTTTTGTTTCACTGCATCAATTTATTGATTACTTTTTTTTACTGATGCAAAATAAATTATGTTCGCTGTAAAAACGGAACCATTAGAGTTGTACATGGGATGTAAAAGGGGAGTCCACCCTATGCGCCTCTTTCCAGAAATACATTTCCTTCTGGGCATTCAGTGTATATATCAACTTGCATTATGATGATGATTTTTTTTTTTTTTACCATAATAGGACCTATTGTTCTGCAATAGATGACTCAGCTGAGGCTTCTCTGCACGTCGGTGAGCTGGAGCCTGGCAGCGGCGTTACTGGGGGGTTAGGAACGTAGCAGTGTTGTGGGCCCTTCCCAGGCCCACCGAGTCAGCATCCGCACTCAGCAGCCTGCGGGGTGATTCCTGGCACAGTAACATCCACGTCCTGACGCTGGGTGCCTCTCTTTCCAGCGGCTCGATGGGCCCGAGTTCTGTCACCAGTCCACTAATGAGGAATATTCGATGGTTTCCTTTTAAGAGCACATATTTTGCACTATTAAAAATGCTATAGTGAACCTTGTGTGTGTGTGTGTGTGCGCGCGCGCGCGCGCGCGCAGGAGAGTGCACGTTTCACAAGATTGTCATCCTAGAAATGGCTTAGAGAAAGTACACGTGTCTTCTTTAAAAATTCAGAGACAAATGGGGCGCCTGGATGGCTCAGCTGGTTGGGCGTCTGACTTCAGCTCAGGTCATGATCTCACGGTTCGTGGGTTCGAGCCCCACGTCGGGTTCTGTGCTGACAGCTCAGGAGCCTGGAGCTGCTTCAGATTCTGTGTCTCACTCTCTGCTCACCGGCTCACACTCTGTCTCTCTGAAAGATAAATAAACTTTAAAAAATGTAAAAATTCACAGATAATGCCAAATTTGCAACCCCAAAGCTGTGTGGGTTTGTGCTGCCGCAGAGTGAGCCCTGTGCCCCACCCCCACTCTCCTTCACCGACGCCTCTGGGGTTTCCTCTTGGCCCGCTGGTAGGTGAAAGGTCAGCATGCAGAGAGGCCCTTGGTTGCAAGGTCAAGGTCACACACACTCCTTTCCTCCGCCTCCTGCTAAAGGGCAGCCCAGACTTCTCCCCCAGCATCCACGCCGCAGCCCCGCATGGAGAACACAGAGAACATCAGGTGGGACCGGAGTCCCCTTCTCCCCATCCCGCAGCCGCGCGGCCCAGCGTCGCCTCCTGGTGGCTCTCCTCTGACCACCGGCTGCCAGAGCGTTCGCTCTCCACCTAAATCTCCTTTTGCTGTTCCGTTGCTTAGGATCTTTCGTGGTTCCCCGGAGACCCAGGTTCAGAGCCTGGACTTTCAGCCCCTCTGGGCCTCCCCGACCCCAGCGCCCTGTTGGCCGCTTCCCTACGTGCCTGGGTTTGGCAGGACACGGGGTCTTGAGCCTCCCTGACTGCCCTCTGGCTGGAAGTGCCCCTTCCTGCTTGATCACCTCCGGCTCTGCCCAGAGACAGCTTCCGGCCTCCTTTGCCACTGCTACGCGCCCCCCTTACCTACTCGGTGCTCAGCGCCGTCCCCCGACTGGAGGGGAGAGCGCGCCTTCTGTCTTCAGCTCTCTGCAGCCATGCTTTACCTCCAGGGCCTACTTCTAGCCCTGGCCGGCAGGAGGCGCTCACTCGCTCGCTGGGCAAATGCGTGCCTGAGTGGGCTCCTTGGAACGCCCAAGGGCACTCAGGCTGGGGCAGAAGGGGACTTTGAGAGCCAGTGTCCGCACTCTTTTCCATTTGGCACGTTAAGTAGCGATGGAACGGCAGCGCCGAGGCCACGGGCCCAGCTCTCCTCTCAGACAGCACGCGGCTGCAGCAACCGGGTCCGATTCGACACGAAACAGACACCTCTACGGGAGAGGCTTCTGGAGCCCCGTGGCTCCAAGCTGGGGGTGTCCACGGGGCCTCAGGTTTGTGTTCATTAGTGGTCAGCTGCAGGATAAGCTGCCATGTGCCACCACTCCCCAGGTGACGAAGGAGCTGTCCCGAGTCCCGGGCCCGCGCTGACATCTCTCGTGCAGACAGGAAAGGAACAAAAGCCACAGTTACATGCTGTGGTTTTCAGTATTTTAGTTTACAAGCCCGCTGCTTATCACATTAAGACACTGATCTATAAATAAATTTGAAAGCGGTGATACATCTGGGGTTTTGCCGTCTCTGAGCTGAGGCAATGATCTGCAGATATATTTGTGTGTGTCATTGATCCCTTTATTATTAATGTCATGGCTTTCCTCCTGGTTATCAATCACATTCCTGATTGCCAAAGTCCTCATCACACCCCCGTTCCCCGGGGCGGGCCCTGCAGCTCAGCTCTTTTGCGTTTGGGTAACGGAGAGCCACGTCGACCGCGGGCTGGATGTCAGAGGCGTCATTAGTTTCCATTAGCTCTTCTGTTCCTTCTGCACGCTCTCCCCCTCCTCGGCCTTCTCCTGTCGTCAGGAGATGCTGCCCCGCTTCGCCGCGCGCGGTATAGACACGCTCTGGGATCAGAGCACTTGCAGTCCCCACACCGGCGCTTTCCCGTCTCCAGAAGGGTTCCGCCTATTTCACTAGTCACGTAGGATTTCTCGTTGCCGTCTTTGTTGTGCTGTTTCTTTACCATCAGGCGGTCTCGGGTCCCCGCGGGGCCATCGTCCCCGTGTTGTTTTCTGTCCAGTGTTCCCGCACGGGCCCATCTCTCCTGACACGCTGCTCGCCAGGCTTCCGGCCAGGACTAGACCCAGGACGGCTGTCTTTCCCTGGTCCGGCCGCGGGCGAGAGCGGGTGCTCCTGGGAGCATCAAAATCCTTGACTCAAGGTTTGCTTCCGGAAGAATGCAACGTAACTCAGCAGTTTTAAAAAAGCCTAGGAAGAATAACAGAACAATTTTTTAGAAACCTCTTCCTCTCTTTCTAAACCCAAGTTGGTTTTCTCCTTCCCCAGCACAGACTCCTTCTCACGCACACACGCGCGTTTCTGGGGAAATGGGAGGGAGTCACGTTCCGTTCTTTTGTTTCTCTGAAGTCCTTGCTGCGTCCCGGGAAGGCTGTGAAGGTGACAGCTTGTGAGGACGGCAGGAGATGAGGATGGGGTCCCCGGAGACCAGCAGGTCACAGGCAGGTGGCTTCGCTCTACGGTTCCGGGGCCGCTTCTCGCCCTGCCGTCCCCCAAACCAGCAATGCCACACCCCACCTCGCTACTCACCCTGCCCGCTGCCCTTCCTCCCGGGGACACCTGTTCGCGCATCTCGCCCCAGCCGCACACGACCTGTGTTCTGACACGGACCTTCCTCCTCCTCTCCCTCAGGAGGCCCTGGCACGCGCTCTCGGTGCCTTCCTCCTGGCGGTGGAGCCTGTATGGTGGCCCGTGCCTGGCGTTTATGGTTTTATCCAAGGAAGGGGACCTGGGTCACACTTGTTTGCTTTCTCAGGGCCTGGCATAAAGGCCTTTAGTAAACAGCTATTGGAGGGTGGGGGAGGGGGGAAAGCGGGTGATGGGCATGGAGGGGGGCACTCGTTGGGGTGAGCGCTGGGTGTTGTGTGGAAACCAATCTGACAAATTATATTAAAAAAGAAAAAAGAAAACCTCTATCTGTCGGTTGCCTGTAGCGGAAGTTTTACAACAGCAGAGTTGGGGGCCCCAGTCTAGTCATTTGGATTTCAAGGTCCATAAGGGAGACTGTGGGCTCACTTTGGTTATCTTAGTTATTCACACTGCAACATATTCAGTTCTTTGGAGAATTTTATTTATTTATTTCATTTATTTATTAAAACTTTTTTTAAATATTTTTATTTATTTCTAGGAGAGAGAGAGAGACAGCGTTAGCAGGGGAGGGTCAGAGAGAGAGGGAGTCACAGACTGAAACAGGCTCCAGGCTCCGAGCTGGCAGTCAGCACAGAGCCCGACGCGGGGCTCGAACCCACGAACCGCGAGATCATGACCTAAGCGAAAGTCGGACGCTTAACCGACTAAGCCACCCAGGCGCCCCTATTTAAAAAAATTTTTAATGTTTATTTTTGAGGGAGAGAGAGTGGGGAGCGGGGGAGAGAGGGACTGGGGACAGAGGATCTGAGGTGGGCTCTGTGCTGACAGCAGTGAGCCTGATGCGGGGCTTCAACCCACAAAATGTGAGATCATGTCCCGAGCAGAAGTCGGCTGCTTAACCGAGTGAGCCACCCAGGTGCTCCTCTTTGGAGAATTTTAACAGGTTCTTTAAAAATTATTTGTAGGCCTTGTACTAAAGTCTCTTTTAAAAGTTTATTTGTTTTGAGACAGAGTGTGAGTGAGCCAGGGAGGGGCAGAGAGAGAGAGGGGGAGAGAGAATCCCAAACAGGCTCCATGCTGTTAGCGCAGAGCCTGACTCAGTCCCATGAACCGTGAGATCATGACCTGATCTGAAATTAAATCAGACGCTTTGCAGAAAAAGCATTTGACAAAATACAGCATTCTTTCTTGATTAAAAATCCTCAAGAAAGTAGGGATAGAAGAAATATGCCTCAAGATCATAAAGGCCATACATGAAAGACCCACAGCTAATATCATTCTCAACGGGGAAAAACGGAGAGCTTTCCCCCTAAGATCAAGAACACGACGGGGATGTCCACTCTCACCACTGTTATTCAACCTAGCGCTGGAAGTCCTAGCCGCAGCAATCAGGCAACATAAAGAAATAAAAGGCATCCAAGTTGACAAAGAAGAAGTCAGATGTTCACTCTTCACAGACAACATGATATTCTACGTGGAAAACCCAAAAGACTCCACCAAAATACCTGCTGGAGCTGATTCATGAATTCGGCAAAGTTGCAGGATATAAAAATCAGTGTACAAAAATCGGCTGCGTTTCTATACGCTAATAATGAAGCAACAAAAAGAGAAATCAAGGACTTGATCCCATTTACAATTGCACCAGAAACCATAAAATACTTAGGAATAAACCTAACCAAAGAGGTGAAAGATCTATAGACTGAAAACTATAGAAAGCTTATGAAAGAAATGGAAGAAGACACAAAGAAATGGAAAAACATTCCATGCTCATGGATCAGAAGAACAAATATTATTACAATTTTTTTAATGTTTATTTATTTTTTAGAGTCAGAGTGAGCATGAACAGGGGAGGAGCAGAGAGAGATGGTGACATAGAATCTGAAGCAGGCTCCAGGCTCTGACTGTCAGCACAGAGCTCGACATGGGGCTCGAACCAATGAGCTGTGAGACCATGACTTGAGCCGAAGTTGGACACTCAACCGACTGAGCCACCCAGGTGCCCCCCCTTTAAAAATTTTTTTAAGAACAAATATTGTTAAAATGTTGATACTACCCAAAGCAATCTACATATTCAATGTAATCCCTATCAAAATAACACCAGCATTCTTCACAGAGCTAGAACAAACAATCCTAAAATTTGTATGAAACCAGAAAAGACCCCAAATAGCCAAAGCAATCCTGAAAAAGAAAACAAAAGCTGGAGGCATCACAATCCTGGACTTCAAATGTATAACAAAGCTGTAATTATCGAGACAGGATGGTACTGGCACAAAAACAGACACTTAGATCAATGGAACAGAATAGAGAACCCAGAAATGGATCCACAAATATATGGCCAACTCATCTTTGACAAAGCAGGAAAGAATATCCATCAGAAAAAAGACAGTCTTTTCAGCAAATGGTGCTGGGAAAACTGGACAGCGACATGCAGCAGAATGAACCTGTATCACTTTCTTACACCATACACAAAAATAAACTCAAAATGGATGAAAGATCTAAACATAAGACAGGAAGCCATCAAAATCCTTGAGGAGAGAACAGGCAACATCTCTTTGACTTCAGCCGCAGCAACTCTTACTCAACACGTCTCCAGAGGCAAGGGAAACAAAAGCAAACATGAACTATTGGGACCTCATCAAGATAAAAAGCTTCTGCACAGCAAAGGAAACAATCAGCAAAACTAAAAAGCAACGGATGGAATGGGAGAAGATATTTGCAAATAACATATCAGATAAAGGGTTAGTAACCAAAACCTATAAAGAACTTATCAAACTCAACACCCAAAAAACAAATAACCCAGTGAAGAAATGGGCAAAAGACACGAACAGACACTTTTCCAAAGAAGACATCCAGATGACTAACATACACATGAAAAAGTGCTCAACATCACTCATCATCAGGGAAATGCAAATCAAAACCACACGAGATACCACCTCACACCTGTCAGAGTGGCCAACATTAACAACTCAGGCAACAACCGATGTTGGCAAAGATGCAGAGAAAGAGGATCTCTTTTGCACGGCTGGTGGGAATGCACACTGGTGCAGCCATTCCGGAAAACAGTATGGAAGTTCCCCCAAAAAGTTAAAAATAGGACTACTTTATGACCCAGCAATTACACTGCTAGGTATTGATCCAAAGAATGCAAAGATGCTGGTTCAGAGGGGCACTCGCCCCCCCAATGTTTACAGCAGCGCTATCAACAATAGCCAAAGTATGGAAAGAACCCAAATGTCCATCAACGGATGAATGGATAAAGAAGATGTGGCATATATACACAATGGAATACTACTCGGTGATGAAAAAGAATGAAATCTTGGCATTTACAACAACGTAGATGGAGCTAGAGGGTATTATACTTAGCGAAATAAGTCAGAGAAAGACAAATATCATAAGATTTCACTCGTATGTGGAATTTAAGAAACAAAATAGATGAACATAGAGGAAAGGAAGGAAAAATAAGATAAATACAGAGAGGTAGACGAACCATAAGAGACTCTTAAATACAGAGAACAGACTGAGGGTTGCTGGAGGGTGTTGGGTGGGGGATGGGCTATATGGGTGATGGGCATTAAGCAGGGCACTTGTTGGGATGAGCACTGGGTGTATATATAAGTAATGAATCACTAAATTCTATATATAATAATACATATGGTATTATTATTACACTATATGTTAACTAACTTGGATTTAAATTAAAAAAAGAGAGCTGGATGGTTAATGAACCACTCAGGAGGCCGTGTTCGTCTTGTACTAACAATATTTAGGACAAACTGAGCTTGCATAGAACTTAATATTTCTGTGTTAATAAGAATGGCTAACATTTATTGCACGTTTGCCATGAATCAGGCCCTCTTCTAAGATTTTAAAAAATATCAATTCATGAATGTCCCCTCTGAATCCCAGTGGCTGCTGTGCAAGGGGAAGGAGGTGGCCGACTGGAGCGCCTCGCTTAGCTGGGCGGGGAGGCAGGCGGCTTCCTCATCCAGGAGAGGGGGCTGCTGGTGTGCCTACCCTCTGACCGCAGTCCATCAAATGAAAGGCTGCACATATGCCTCTGGTCTTGCCGGTGGAAAGGGCCCTTTAAAAACACCTGCTGTTTTATTCACCCTGAGCCCTGCTGCTACGAAGCCTCTTTCTTATGCTGTGTCTGTAACATTTGTAAACTGTATTTCGGGGGGGGGAGGGGGAGAAAAAGACAAAGAAATAGTACCTACGGTAGAAAACTAGTATCTATCACCTGACAGGCAATTTTATTGGAGGTTGGATCACAGCATGGGAGAAGTGGGAATAGCATAGACACAATAATTTTCTTATTAGCACAGAGTAAATCTTTAGCAATAGTCAGACGGGGCCTACACACTAGCTTTTAAATTAGCTGTGTTTTAAATAGCATGGTTTAAAAATACACAACAATAAATCAGGAGGCCATTGTAAATCAAGGCTGCACATTACCGAACTTTGCGGCTCCTTTGTGAAACATATGATTAATCTTTCTGTTGCCAGTAAACTGATCCTGTTTCAGGGATGGCTTGTGGATCCCAGAGTCCCCTCACTTTGGGGACTCACTTTTAGGTCCTTCATTTCACCGGGCCATTTTTACAGGATTTCAAGGGAGAGCAGCTACCCGGAGACACATCTGCTTCTTCTGCCTTCTCTCCGGTCCATTGACACTAGTGGGTTGTCACCATGATAAAGGCATTTCTCTGATGACAGACTCTGTACTGCCTCTAGAGGTTTATCCAGTTGAATGCCAACAACTCGGTACAAGGCATCTCCAATGCCTGCTGGGGGAGAAAGGGGGTCGCCTAGCCGCGGTTGGGGTAGACCAGTAGTTCCATCAGAACTGTATCCTGGAAAATGAAGCAAGTCTCCTATTTCACTGGTCAACTAATTCTCCCAAGAAGATAAATAGAAAACAAATTCTTTTATTTGAGTTAACTGCATATTTAATACTGGCATTGCGGGAATGCTTTAGTCTTCAACCAGTGAATGTTCACTTGTACTTGATAAAGCAGCTGGTTGGGAATATTGTAGAACTTTTTGCAGCCTTTATTGATCTGTTGCTGGCATACGAATCCCTAGACAGGAACTGTCTATGGGCGAGATTTTATGACCTCAGTATGGATCCAAAGCTTTTAATGCACCTTTTGCCTTTATCATAATGTCACTGAGAAAATCAGAGTGGGCTGGAATGGCCTTCTGACATAAAAGTCCATGTTCAATTATGTGACGATGGCTCTGTTTTACACAGCCCCCGCATGTACAGATTTTAGAATAGTTCTTAGCCTACCTGGTCACGTGGCCTCTGAAATTAAATAAGCAGGAGACACCCATCTGGGTTGGTAACGGGGAACTACAGTCGTAGTCAGGAAACAATGGAATTCATTGGTCGGCTCTTGCCAAGAGAAACAGTAAAGCATCCTCCAGCCCTCATCTAAGCAGTCGCTTTTGTCAGACTAACTCCACCGTCTGATTTGATAATATTAAACAAGTCTATTGAACAGACTAACTCATTTGGCTATTTGGTGGACCCACTGGTACACATTTCCAGAAGATTTGCTGAGTTCTTTTATGACAGAAGAGATGTCCTTAAAATATTGTTCAACAAAGCCTTCCATGAAGTAGGAAATACGGAAATACCAGGCTGAGCGCTGGGCTCCATCTTACGCTCGGCGACTGTCACCGGGTACTCTCCTTAATGCGACGGAACAATGGTGCTGTTACTGTAGCTGTTGGGTATTTAAATAAACCTCCAGATGCTTTTTTGAAAAACAGTTTGGTAGCTCAACAATCCTACTCCATGGGAAGACATGGCTGCACATCATGAGGAGAGCAACATAAATCAGGGTTTTTAACATTCAGAGCCCAACCTTGGCCTTGCTGTGTGAATCCCGATACTTCGTTTGCTGAGATCTAAAGCACACGAGTCATGGGGCACCTGAGTGTCTCAGTCGGTTCAGTGTTGGACTCAGGTCACCATCTCACAGTTTGTGGGTTCGAGCCCCACGTCGCGAGCTGTGCGGACAGCTCAGAGCCTGGAACTTCCTTCATATTCTGTGTCTCCCTCTCTCTCTGCCCCTCCTCTGCTCACGCTCTGTCTCTTTCTCTCTCTCAAAGGTAAATAACATTTAAAAACCCCCGAAAAGCACATATACGCGCGCATACATAACACATGTGTGCTGATGCATCTACAAACACAGTGTGTATTTTTTCATTTTTCATTTTCATTTATTTATTTGAGAGAGAGAGAGAGCGCGCGCGCGCGTGCGCGCGCGTGTGTGTGTGTGTGTGTGTGTAAGGTTAGGGGCAGACGAAGAGGAAGAGAATCTCAAACAGGCTCCATGCACAGCACAGAACCCAACACAGGGCCTGATCCCATGACCCTGGGACCATGACCTGAGCCGAAACCAAGAGTCCGCCACTCAATCGACTGAGCCGCCCAGGCGTCCACACTGTGTGTATCTTTGATTGAATTGGGACCATAGGTACAGATGGCTTCTCGCTTCCCTTTTTCCTGTTTCTCTTGCTCTTTCTCGTCCATGTTTCTGGCTTCCTGGAAATGTCCAGTCTTTCCCTGTTGACCTTCAAGCGAGGAAAAAGGCAACAGCGTGTTGAGAGGGGGCTTTGTATCCCTGTGGGGCTCATCCTTGTGAGGCTTCACTTCAGGGTGGGGGGGGGGCCAGGAGGCCAGGACAGTCGCTGGGGGCTTTGGGAACATTTCCTTTCTTTAGAGAAGAGCCCTCCTGTGGAGCCGGGTCCCTGTGCTGCGCGTGGCGGGGTGTGGGTGACGGCACCGTGCCCCCATCCCAAGGCAGCGTTTCTGCGCCCTGAACCTCTCCGGGTCCTATGCCTGGACTGTACACCGCCCTTGCTGCTACTAGCCCCTTGCGTCATTCATTTATTTTTTAGCATTTTTTTTCAGGATCTCTTTCTGGCACTAAATCCTGGCCTTTGTTTTTCTTGGAGATTTACTGCTGGCCATAATCTGATGTCACATCAAGAAAAGAAAAAAATAGATATATAATGGAAGGAGAGCCTTTAACGACCTGCTCTGAGTGACCCCCAAACTTCACTCCTCTTTTTTATTCTCAGGAGAGACAAGTCATGCGTTGATTCATCATTGACTAATCAGTATTACGGGTTGAGTGCGTCCCCTGAACACCTGAAGTCTCAACCCAGCACCTGTGAATGCCGCCTTTTTTGGAAACAGGGTTTTCCCCATGTCATCCAGTTAAGATGAGGTCATGCTCAGTGGGATGGGCCTGGATCCAATCGGACTCGTGTCCTTGTGAGGACAGACAGACACACACATGGGGAGACGGTCCTGTGAAGACGGAGGCTGGGTTTATAGCAAAGGGACGCCAAGGGGCATCTATGTCCACCCGGAGCTCCCGGAAGATGTGGGGCAGTTTCTTTCCAGAGTCTTCCGAGGGAGCGCAGCCCTGCTGAAATTTTTATTTCAGACATCTGGCCGTCAGACCGTGAGAGAATGTGTTTCTCCTGTCCTACGCCCCCCACTGCGTGCGGTACTTTGTTGGCAGCCACAGGACGCTCAAGCCTCCTGCGCACAGAAGTTCAAGAGCGGACAAACCTGGCTTCCCCGTGCGTCACCCCCCTCCCCCAGCCTTACCCTGCGTTGTGCCCTGGGCCCCGCCTCTGGGCTCCGGTTGGGGTGGGCGATGAGGGGCAGCTGCGGACTGAGGGGTACTTAGGACCCAGCCCCCTCCCCGTGGGGCACTAGCCCTGGCCCAGCTGCCCTGAACTGAGCGTCGGGTGGCTCCTGCCCTGGCTGTCTTCCTCTCCAGCGTCCCCGTCCCCCCCGGGCTGGGTTACTGCCCCCCCCCCCCGACTTCCCTACCTCCATCCAAGTCTTGGGAAATGGTGCTTTTATTAAACTCTCCTCAAAGAATCCAACTCAAGGTCCCTTCTGTTTCCTGCTTGAGTCCTGACTCATCCTCATGCCCGGGTGGAATTCACCTTTTGGGGGAAAGGGATGAAAATTAAGGTGGAGAAAGTACACTGCACGTCAGGGACAGGCACCGGGGAAGAAACGGAAGCGCTGAAGGGGCGGCCCTGCTGCTGGGCGCTGGGGCGCTGCCAGTAGCCAGAGGAGGCCTCCCGAGGTCATGCTTGGCCTTGACCTTTCTCTTCCACGTCTCCCTGAAGGAAGCGCTGCCTTGGGAAGAGCAGTGACCGCGGTCCGGGAAAGGCCTGTGTTTTTGAGAGGCCGGGAGGCCGGGAGATACGGTGATAAGAGCCGAAGTCGAGGCCAGGGAGATACTGTGGTCCTATCGCATTGTTCCTGCGGCTGCAGAATATTGCGTTTTAAGGTTGTATCATACATGTGTTTTTAAAAATGTTTATTTACTTCTGGGAGAGAGAGAGAGAGACGGAGAGAGAGAGAGAGCGCGCAATCAGGGAAGGGACGGAGAAGGGAGACAGAGGGTGGGCTCTGTGTTGACAGCACCCCACACGGGGCTCAGACTCTCCAACAGTGAGATCAGGACCTGAGCTGAAGTCGGATGCGTAACCGACCGAGCCCCCGGGCGCCCCAGAGCACATATGTTTTTAACCGGCCCTGTCACGCACGAGGTGGCTTCGGGAGGGCTGTGACGGCCTCTCTCCTCACTCGCCCGCTTCTGCTCTCGGTAACGGACCCCGGGCTTATGCCTGAGGTCAGTGTTTCCGCGGCTCTGTCTCTCGCCAGCCCCGTGACATAAACCCGTCACGAGGAGGCTTCAGCTGGTTTACGGCAAGGCCTTTCTGAGCCATAGGTTAATATATTAATGAAGACGGTGGCTGTTAGCCCACATTAAATAATGGCTGTGAGTGATTGGAAGAAAAACATCTCCGTTGTCTTGCAGAGGGCCCAACGGATCACTCTGCCAGCGGACTCAAAAATATGACAACCTTTCATTCCCCTGCAGCCCAGACGCCGTGTGGTCACTTCTACGCTATGGCAAAAACACCCCTCGCGACGATCTGAGCTAAAAACACATTAAATCATCCCGTTAATTATATCGCAACGGCGCGCTGAGATTTTGTTGCTAATCTAGTGTAAACTTGGCATCTCCAGCTCATCCAATATTTTATTTCTATTCAGGTCATATTAGTCAGTTGGGCAAAAGCAGCCGTGTTTATTTATCTTATTAGTTTATTTTGGTCAAGTAGCAAATTATGACGGAATTATAATAATTCCTCTATTTATATATCTCTCTCACAATTACACACAGACTTGACATTTGAAATGTGGTCTCGATGGGGTATAAATATTAACGCTTCCACAGTGTCCCCCGCCCAGCCCGCTTTCCCAGAGGAGCTTAAGTGGCCCACAATTTTCTGGGTTTCATTTTTTCCCTGAAATCTCCCATTTGGTGTTTTATTTGGGGCATCACCTTCACGTGCAAATAGGTACAAAGAGAGTCATTCAAGGTAGGATGATGTGCTTTCAAGGTGAACACATGGGTGCTGGCGGGGGGGGGGCGCCAGGGCTCTATTCACCGCTGGCGGTTGTCACATGGGCAGGTCCAGGGAGCCCCAGGGCGTTCCCACATGTCCAGGATTTTCGGGGGGGGATCAGATGCACCCCAAGCAGAGGGCCTTCCTGTCTTCCCAGAGCTCGTCCCTTCTAGCTCCCGCGCGACCGAGGGCCCTACTGGCGGGGAGCAGCGCTCGGCAGCGCCCAAACTGCCAAGTCAGGGCAGGTGGGGGGTGCGTGGAGCCCGGGGCTCACGGAAGCCATAGAAGGGGTGGGACAGGCCAGGGCCGCGCGCAGGGCCCAGAAACACAGGGTTGAGACCACTTCGGCCTCCCCAGGGGCCCCTTCAGGCCGCCTCTTGGGGGAAGGGCCCGGACACTCCAGTCTGTAACCCGAGGGGCCGAACAGGGAGGCCACACGGAGGGGAACGGACCCTCGTCACAAGACCGCGGCGGGTGGGCTCTGGGCTTCCGGGCTGCCTCGTGCTGTCCGTTTTCTGTTGGCCTCCCCCGTCTGCGTTTCCAGCTCCCCCCTGTCACGTCTCCGCTGCTTGACGGCCATCTTAGCCGAACCCGCTGCGCTTTCAGACGGTGGCCCATGTGCCCCTGTGGCCACCGAGAAGGTCCGTGCTCCTGCTTCTGCACAAGAGGAGATCACAAGCCACTTTCCAGGCAGAATACAACCTCTTGGATGTGTGTGCCCTACGGAGCGACGGCGTATCAGGCCACAGGTTTTAAAACCACGACTGCGGGCAGAGGTACTCATCACCACGCGAGGCACCTTCTTTGTAGTCGCCTAAGATGAATTTATGCATTTGCAGGTCTGACTATCGCTAACCCAAGGGAAAAATAAGCAAGAGGGATGTTTCCGTATGCACGTGTAAGTGCTCATACATCGTAAGTCCTGTTCGATCAAGCACTGAGTCCTGGTGATGCAGTGCTGATAATGCAAATTATTAGCTTTCTCCAAATTTGGCATTAGCCTGCCGAGCTGCCGCTCAGTTTCTCCGGAGACACGTCACGGAGTGTTTCACTACGCGGCCTCCGTTTCCCCGTTTCCGACGAAGCATCCAAACCTGATTCCGTTCAGCTTTGATTTCCTCGCTCTTACACATCGCGGCCCTGAGTATCAAATGGCGTTGCCATTTCTGTTTCAATCATCAGAGATGATTCAGGAAGATCGTAAGGAAAAGCACCTGTCGTGTCTGCATCCGTCTGTCCCTCCCGGGGTCTCCCTTGCTGACCCTCCTTCATCACCGTCCTGACGTCCCGGGGACCCCAGTGGGTCTGGAAGTGACAACATTTTCAATTTTTTTTTTCTTTTGAGAACACTTCTATTTCCCCTTCACTCCTCATAGACAGCTTCACGGAGGACACAGACTTTGTGGCTAACAGCTCTTTTCTTCTAGCGCCTGAGCCACGTGATGCCACTTACTTCTGGCCTCTGTGGTTTCTGATAAGAAATTCGCCAGCATTCGAGTTAGTGTCCCTGTATTTGCGATCTCTCTCTGGCTGCTTTCAACATTTTCCCTTGGTCTTTACTTTCCTGATGATACATCTTCAATGAGTTTTGGGGGGGTCTATCCTAAGGTAAACTACTTCGTGAGCCTGTAGGGTTATGCGTTTTACCAAACTTCCCAAGCTTCCGGCCAGTGTCTACCCTTTCCCCCTTTCCTTCTGGGGCTCCGACGACATGAATGCTGGATGTGTCGTTATGGTCCCACAGTCTCTGAAACCGTTTGGGTTTCTGGGTATTTGCTCTCTGTTGCTGAGAGGGTGTAAATTCCACTGGTCTGTCTTCAAGGTCCCTGCTTCTATCTTTTGTCAGTTCTACTGCATTAGGAACCTGTCCAGTGAGTTTTCTACTTCGGTTACTGTATTTTTTCAGTTCTATAGTTGTCACTCTTTATTTACAGTGACAACTACAATGTCACTGTAAATGACATTTACATTTTTAGGTAAAAACCACCGCACCGCATTTATTGTCACCTGGTAATAACATAAAGGTAATCAAAACACTCTGAGCAAATGTTTTACAACTACCTTCCAGTGGAGGGCATCTAAAACTACACACTGCAGGCCCTCCCGGGAATTTCTCACTTCACAGATCATTTCTAGTTGGAGACACTTTGCAGCAGGGGAATATTAGCATGATTTGACCCAGCTGTTTTCTTGACTTTTAGAATGGATCTCTTCTGCACTGTCTGGGGTCACGTACTCGTCAAAACCTACGATACACGGGCGCCTGGGGGGCTCAGGCGGTTAAGCGCCTGCCTCTCGATCTTGGCTCAGGTCATGATTTCACAGTTCGTGAGTTCGAGCCCCATGTCGGGCTCTGTGCTGACAGCGCGGGGCCTGCTTGCGATTCTCTCTCTCTGCCCCTCCTTTGCTTGTGCGCGTGCGCTCTCTCTCTCTCCTTCAAAAAAGAAATACATTAAAAAACAATCTAATGTTCGGAGATCTTGAGGTGCTCGTTGGCTCGTTTCCTCCGCTTCTTCTCTGGGGCTGCTGGGGCCCCCACGGGTCCCCGCTGGCGCCGCTGCCGGCAGAGGCCACCTGGCATCTCTGGAGGCCTAGGATGATTCTAGGGGCCGGCGGAGGGCCCCTCCCTGCTCAGGCCGGGCCACCCCGTCTCTAGCTGGGGAGGGCGGCGTCCCCTAGCCACCTCTCGGCAGGGTCAGCACTCTGCTGGTGCTGGGGGGCGCCTGCCCTCCGTGTGCAGGACTCCGGCTCGATGTGGGGGAGGGTGAGCCCACCGGGGCGCCTCTTGTTCGGGGTGGGGGGTCACGGGGCACCTGGCAGGGCCGGGGCTGGGAAGACGTCCCGTTGCTCCGGGTCCTTGGGTCCCCGTTCCCCTTTCAGTGTCCCCCCCCCCGCCCCCCCGGGTCTCTCGTGACGCAATCTGCTCTATCACAGGGTCCTATTTCAATTCTCTATCTAGCACTCATCAGTCAGTACCTGATACTTTCATTAACTGATTAACATTATTAATTACATTTGTGTCTCTCCTAAAGCGCAAGCCGAGGACAGCGGAGACTTGCAGGTATGGCTCGGTGTGCACGTCAGGATTTATTTGCGGACCCTCGGTTCCTGCCACAGGGCTGAGCCCGGGGGCCTCGGCGCCGGCGCCCGAAGCAGTGGCGGCGAAGAGGAGCAGCGGCGTGTGGCTGCCAGTGCCCCCCTCGCCCTGCGGGGCCAGAGCCCGCCTGCAGCGCCCGCGGCTGGGCGGCCAGCGCCAGCTCGAGCCTCCCGTCCCTTGTGGTCATCGGCACAGGAAGAACGTCCTGTTTTGACTCCGTGAAACGCGACGAGTGGAGCGGGGTGCGGGCGAGCGAGCGGACTCCCGCCTGCCTCTGCCTGGAGCCGCCGCGCGGGCGAGCCTGGCAGCTGGGCCGCTGGCCGGCGCCGGCTGCTGCCGTGTCGCCGGACCCCTGGTGCTTCGCGGGAGCAGAAGGCAGCTCCTTGCCACGTCCCCGTGCACTCCACCCGACCGGCCCTGTCCCGCCCCGGGGCTGGGGGCCCGGCGGGGCAGGGGCACAGTTGTGAGAGCTGCCGGTCTAACGGCCTTCTCGATCTGCTTTTGGGAAGAGGAAAACCAAGCCGGATAAACCGCTGCCAGCCAGCGGGGGCCCGCACGTCCCTCGGGGTGTCCTTGAACAATACTGGATTCCTGTTTTAGCCTGTGTGCCCGGCACGAGCCTCCTCGTCTTTGCCAAAGAGACGGAAGTAGAAGATTGGGATTTTTACAGCGTTAGACATTATGCGTTATAAGCCAGCGGCCTAATTATTTACAGGGACCAAGGGTACTCACTGCCTCTGCCTGCCACACGCCGGTCTACTGTTAATATCGTAATACGCCTAAAAGGGATTAGTCACATTTGAAATTAATTAAAAGAGAACATTCAAGATTTCAGAATAAGGCTTATCCAAGCTAATGAAAATTAATCTGACTTATTCCCACGTGGGTTTCTGACGCTTCTGAAACCCATCTTCCAGGAAAAGCATAGCGTTCGGTTCGTTTTCGGTGACCCAACTGCAGAAGGGGCGTGTGTGACTTTCGCACACAATTCCTTATTTAATGCTACGTGTCTATTAGCATGCTCGTTCTCATGTATGTATTCAGACAGATTGAATCCCGCTGCCAGGCGCAGGCCCAGAGCTCCGCTAGACGGACGGGACTGAGAGAGCAGCTCAGCGTAGCCCGAGGAGAGTCAGCCGCCCCGCCTGCAGTAGCAACGGCTGCTGACTCAGGAGCTGGGGCATTAGGACTGGTACGAAGATGAGTCGTAGCATCCCGGTTTCCCCTGGGGTCTTCAAGCCACGCGCGCGCGTGTGCACACACAAGCGCACACATACACACGCATGCACACGCAAATGCACATGCACGCACACACGTACACGCACACGCACGCACACTTAGCCAAAGGCAGCAGGCTGGGTAAGGTTGGAGGTCCCGGACTTTAACTTTTAAACCAACCACATGAACAAATCAAACCCCATAATTGAATGATCAAGTGCCAGGACAGGAAGTGAGGAGAGGAGAAGGGGCCCAGTGACGCGGGCGGTGGGCAGTGTGTCCTGCAGCCCAGACCCCTGCGCGGTCCTCCGTCCACACGAAGTTATTATCTTCTGCCCTGCGACCCTGGCTCTGTGGCCTCCGGTGGTATAAACAACATCCTCCAGGCCACACCACAGCGCAGCACAGCACAGCACACAGGACACAGCACACAGGACACAGCACAGCACACAGCACAACACAGAGCACACAGCACACAGCACAGCACAGCACACAGCACACAGCACACAGCACAGCACACATCACACACCACAGCACACAGCACACAGCACACAGTACAGCACAGCACACAGTACACAGCACAGCACACAGCACACAGCACAGCACACAGCACACAGTACAGCACAGCACACCACAGCACAACACACACAGTGCACAGCACACAGCACAGCACACCGCACAGCACACCGCACATCGCAGCACAGCACAGCACACAGCACACAGCACACAGGACACAGCACAGCACACAGCACAACACAGAGCACACAGCACACAGCACAGCACAGCACACAGCACACAGCACACACCACAGCACACAGCACACAGCACACAGTACAGCACAGCACACAGTACACAGCACAGCACACAGCACACAGCACAGCACAGCACACAGCACACCACAGCACAACACACACAGTGCACAGCACACAGCACAGCACACCGCACACCGCAGCACAGCACAGCACACAGCACACAGCACAGCACACAGCACACAGCACAGCACAGCACACAGCACACAGCACAGCACACAGCACACCTCAGCACACACACTGCCCGGCACGGGAGGCCACACAGAGTAACACGACGTTAGACACTACCGTGTCTCTAGCCACCTGCCCTCTCCCAGGCCCCCCTGGACACCGAGACTTCACCTAACGCCACCACCAAAGTCTTCATGCTGGAAAGACCACAACAAGACCGCCCGAGGTTGTGTACCAGGGCCGTACAATTTTAGTAATGTGGGCAATCAGCACGAGAGGCGGGCCGGACGACGTGTGCAAACGCGTTTCCCGATCAGCAGTTTTCACAATCAGCATGTATCAAGGCGGCCAATGAGAATGGAAAGGCCTACGTCTCCTCAGAGCGCGTTCTGGGGACGCCTGAATTCATAGTGTTTTCCCCAGGCCGGCCTGATACAATTCACACAGATATGATTCCTCACCCTGAGAACGCGCGGCGTGCATCACGGGCCTGTCAGGCTGGATTTATATGACGGGGGAGCTGGAGGAGGCGTTATTGATGGCAAATGGAAGATCCACCAGAAATTGGCAATCGGAAGTATTTCTGAAAAACCCCTTTTTCGCTTGAAAGGGCTATAAATCTAAAAATAATTTTGAATTCACAAGCAATCCTTTTATGCAATAAGTTGATAGCAAATATATTACTGAAGGGACACATAATTACCTTAAAATCTACCACAGTTAGAAATGTACTGAAGCACTTAAATTATAATTCAATTTTATAATAGTAAAATACATAACAAGTCTATTTTACTGTTGATTTCCCCCCGAGTCTCCCTTCTATCCTTGCATACATATAAAGAAAAAGTGGAACTATTTATAAACTTGTCTCCCAGACCGTCTCAGGAAGCCCCCCAAATTTGTGGCTATATGAAATCTTGATTTTGATGAGCAAGAGAAAGGCAAGTTTCATCACGCCTTTCCGTATCCGGGGCCAGCGGTCCCTCGCTCCCGGGCAGGACAGAGGGTTTCCATTGACTCCCTTTGGCAAGCAGGTCCCTGTGTAGACTGAAGGAAGCCGGGAGCTAGGAAGGAATCCAGACCCAGGCCTTCTAGTTGTGTATTAGAATTTTATTCTATAAATATTTTAAATGTTTGTTTGTTTTGAGAGAGAGAGACAACATGGGCACGTCTATGCAGAGCGAGAGGGAGAGAGAACAGACATGGGGCTGGATCCCGTGAACTGCAAGATTATGACCCGACCCAAAGTCAGGAGTCAGATGCTCAGCAGACTGAGCCCTCCACAGGCCCTGCGTATCAGGAGTTTAATTTGGCCAGCTCGGTGGGCCACTTGGTATCTATCTCTATCTCTGTCAATGTCTATCTATAAATGCATATTTACCTCTACATCCCTAAGCATCACTGGATCGATATCCATAGCGTATCGATGACTAGAACTACGTTTATAATATCTATATCCGTAGGCATAGCGTAGCTACATCTATCTCTACTAGAGCCGTGTCTGTACCCGTGTGTCCACACCCCGCCCCTGCCCCTCGTCCTCTCCCCTCCTGCTGGATTGGCTGTGGGACACGGCACGTGGGATGGAGGTCAGAGCTGCCCCGGCCGCACGCTCGCTGTGCCAGCCTGGGTGTGCGGTTTGCCTCCTCACGTCTCAGTGTCCTCATTCATCTGTTGAGAGGGGGTCCTGGGGGCTCACTGTGAATTTAAATAACGGATCACACGTGCTTTGTGGGCTATAAAATACCCCACACAAGCCAAGTGCCGCTAGCGGCCACTTTGGGAGGTGGTCTTAACGGAGGAGAAGCCCCCATTTGAAGACCTATTCCCCCAGGACGCCCGCAGTTCACCCGCTTGCCCCCAGTGGGTGGATCGCAGGGCCTGCGGATGGAGGAGCGGGGCGCCTGGCCTGAGGCTGGGGCAAGGCCGCGCAGAGGGAGCGCTGCTCCCTCTCGGCCTCAGTTTCCTTCTCTGTAACATTGTCTGCTGATTCCATTAGAAGACATCGCCCCAAGACCTGGGCTAAGCCCAACACTAAGCAGGAATGAAGTGTAAAGACAAGCAGGGTAAGTAGAGTCACCTTTGGTCCCAAATGGGCCCGGACCCCGACATGTGACAGGCTCCTGTGCTTGCAGCCCGGGAACCCCCGGGACAGAAGAGAGAGATGCGCAGCCACCCGGAGCCCTGCTCCCAGGGCCAGCGGGGGGGCCGGGCTCGACGGCTGGGCGAAGCTGGGGGTGCGGGGGGCGATCCAGGCAGCGCCTGCCTCCTCCCCCAGGACCTCACCCTCTGCCAACGCTTCCCCCCCGCCGGGCGCACACGCCCCCCACCACGCAGTCAGTCCAGGGCTTTCCACTGGCAGCCTCTTCCAGGCAAGGGCGTGTGTGTGGTTCTCGTGCTGAACTTCTGAGCGTGCGGCTTGGGGGGCATTTCGCTCGTCGAAAGATTTCTGGACGAGGTGAGCGAAGCTGGCACTTCGGGGGGTCTGTGACTGTCCGTGGCCTGAGTCACGGTCTACAACCAGCCAGGGGCGGCTGCAGGGGTGCGGACAGCGATGCCACGGGGCCTGGCCCTGCCCTGGGGGCCTTGGTCCTGAGGGAGGCGGGACACACACACACACACACACACACACACACACACACACACTGACAGCAAGGACTTGGACGGTGGCAACGTCACATCCAAACACAGGACTCCAGGGGCCCGGCTGACGTGCCAGCTGCCTGTGCCGACACTTCGCCGGCAGAGAAACCTCCCCGGGAGCGAAGCGCGACTCAGCAAGACCCGTGCAGGGGGTGTCACATCTCTGTCTCCTCAGACTGTGGCTTCTCACAAAACCCAGCGTGTCGACAGCGGAGCTGGGCCTCAGCACAGCACCCCTCCTCCTCCAGGCGGGGGACCCTGCGGAGTCCTGGGCGAGCACCGTGGGGAGCACGTCAGGGCCTGACCCTGCGGAGTCCTGGGCGAGCACCGTGGGGAGCACGTCAGGGCCGGGCTCACCTTCTGTCTTGCCGGTAAAGTGGTAAAGTTTATGCCGGGGACATTATTGAGCTGACTTCCTGCATGGAGTGATTTTATGACGCTCCCTTGAAAAGGGGGTTAAGCACACCGTGGGAGGGAGCGGGGGTGCATGAAGGTAACGGCACTGTTTCAAGGGGCACTAGAGGCTGCCGAGCCCTGCCTTCCTTGCTTCTTCCTCGCTCCTTAAGGGACATAGGGCACAGAGGCCTGCTTCGTGCCCCTGGGGTCATGGCCGGCGGCTGGGAACTGGTTCTTGCACAGGGACTACTCATCACGACCGTGACCCTGGGTCCTGCCCTGCTGCCTCCCCGCTCCCTCCAGGGCCTGGTCCCCAAGTTCGCAGCCTGCGCTCTCAGGGGCTAAGTAAAGCCGCCGAGCAGCAGAGAGAGTCCCGACGGACCCCTCCCTCCTGGGCACTGCTGACTTCATTCACCCTCCGTGGGCCTGTCCCAGGCTCGCAGCCCCCGGAGAGGCCTGGATGATGCCTGCTTCCCTGGGGTGAAGTCCTCCAGGTCCCCACCAGCAGCCTCCCTCCCCAGGCCCGGTGACGAGTAAAGACCTAACACACGACCGTGACTGATTCCCTTCCCAGCCGGCTCTGGCTCTGTCCCTCCCAGCCCCC
>NW_024080682.1:4634825-4760300 GCF_003009895.1 Hyaena hyaena | reverse complement strand
CCCCCCCCCCCCCCCCGCCCCGGGAGCCCTTTGCTGCTGCCTTTCCCAAAATTATCTGGGCTGCCTTGGCTTCCTCTGGAGCACACCAGAGGGGGCATCCGCCAGGGGTCCACTCGCCTCCGAGGCTTGCACAAATGTGTGAAAATATACACACAAGGATCGATGACACAGCATCGTCTATACAGGACTGGAAAAAAAAAACCCAAAGAGACTGAATGTCTCTCCCTATAAGACTAGATCAGTAAACGAGAAAACAGCTAGTCTGGGCTGCTAACGAGGCCGTGGAAAGAGTGAAACCGAGCTGCACGTAGTGACGTGGGACGTAGCTACCACATGTGGTCAAATAAAAGTATCAAGTGGCAAAATAGATCTCACCTGTGTCATAAACACTTCTGTGTGTGTAGCGGGAATGTGGAAACCCTTACCCCCACCCCCTTCTTGCCCAGATGCATCCAGAGATCGGATCTGACGGAGGGGGAGAGAGGCTAACTTCTTAAGTAGACTTTCCTCCTTGTTTCCTTCTTTCTCCTTCCACAGAATAACTAAAAACCTATCATAAAAAGTGTAAGGTCAGCATCCCGTTCCCTGAGCACTTAGCTGCCTCTCCTCGAGCCGTTTATGAGCTGGCTCTCCAAGCAGGATGCTTTTCAGACGAGCGTCTGTCTGCACCTTGGCTTTGGGCCCCGCAGGACGGCAGAGCCGGGGAGGGCTTCCTCATCTCCGTGGTCTGCCCATGTCTCACGGGGGGGGGGGGGGGGGGCGGGGGCACTCTGGCCGCAGGCATTCGTGACAATGAACCTGCGCTCCGCCCTCCTGAGTCCTCCCCTTCTGGCCTTGGCGTGCCCAGCGTCCCCCGCGCCCCCGCACCCCCGCACCCCCGCGCCCCGTCAGCCCAGGGCCTCCTCCCTACTGCTGGTTTGCGCTCTGCCATCTGACGTGCACCCCGCTGAGAAAGCTCGCCCCTCCTCAAGGCTTGTATCTGAATCAGAGATCAGGCACAGGGCAGACCTTTAAAGAGGTCTTCGAGGCGTCTTATCTGGGAGTCTAGTGGGGCCCCCCTTCCTGCGGCACCTGGTACATTACTGCGGAGCAGAATGAGGCTCATTCTCACCACGCGCCAACCCCTTGCCTCCTTTCTTGTGCGAGCAGCCCTGCCCCTCTGCTCACACGTCAGCGTCAGCGAGAGTTAGCAGGGCGGGTGAAAGCCACGTGACTCACCTAAGCCAGAGCCTTGTTAAAACAGAAGCTGCCATCAAGGGGTGGAGGGCATGTCGAGGGGGGGGGATGCAGTTTCTATCTGTGGACTTCGATTTCCAGGGATCCCCTGCGTTCCCCCCCCCAACCTTGGCCCCGGGAACCCCAGGTCCCACATGCCTCAGTTCCTCGGGTTGGGTCTTCTAAGTTTCAACTCTACAGACACTATACGTGGCTACACAGTTTCTTGGCAAATTAAAGTTCCTCTCTTTGATTTTAAGCATTCTTTTTGCCTTTAATCCCTCGTGCCGGAACTACAGGTTTGCCATGAATTCCTTTGAACTTTGTGACTACTTCGTAGGTATGTAACCCGATTTGTAAATGTCAGCGCAATCCATGCTTCGATCCGGTTTTTCAGGTGATGATGGTGATGACAGGTCACGTCGGGGCGCCTTTGCACTTCACGGGTGTGTCATTCGGTCGCAGCAGCCACACCAGCCGAGCGTCTTCGTTATTCCTGGCTTCTTTGCGGATGAGAAACCAGAGGCACCAGGCAGGTTGGTAACCTGCAGAAGTCCTACAACCGAGAAGTGGCGAAGCGGGCGTCCTAATCCGGCCCTCCGATTTCTGAGGCTCTTCCTGAACGCTCTCCCGTCGAGCTTGCGAGGGGCAGTTGAGCCACTAACGTTAACACAGGCCGCCAGAGCTGCGCACGGGAACCGGAGAGCAAGGCCCAGGGACCGCTGAGCAGAGGGGGCGGGCGGATGGGGCCTGGCGCCTGTCGGGTAGCTGAGGCGCATGTGCTGCCTAGAAGTGCTATGTCCTTCCTCATCCGTCCTGCTCACCCCCGGTGACTGTCCCCGTCCCTGCCTGCCTTGGTGACCGTGTCCACTCCAGCCCGCCCCCGGGAACTATGTCCACCCCTGCCTGCCCCCTGGTGACTGCCCCTGCCCCACCCCCCCCAACTCTGTCCCCCACTGCCTGCCTCGGTGACCGTGTCCACTCCCCCCTGCCCCGGGAACTATGTCCACCCCTTGCCCGCCCCCTGGTGACTGCCCCTGCCTACCGTCCACTCCTGCCCGCCCCCCGGGAACTATGTCCACCCCCGCCCAACCTGTACTGTCTACATCCACCCGTCAGCACCCCTAAGACCATGTCCACTCCTGCCGCCACCTAGTGTCTGTGTCATCCCTGCCCACCCCTTAGTGGCCCTGTCCACCTGTCTGCCCCTGGTGACTCAGGCCACGCCCCTGCCTGCCTCCGGTGACTGTGTCTGCCCCCGCCCACCCCCTGGTGATTGTGTCCCTCCCTTGGTGGCTGTCCCCTCCCCCCCATGATTGTGTCCCCCCTTGGTGACTGTCCCCTCCCCCGTGATTGTGTCCCCCCTTGGTGACTGTCCCCTCCCCCCGTGATTGTGTCCCCCCTTGGTGACTGTCCCCTCCCCCCCGTGATTGTGTCCCCCCCTTGGTGACTGTCCCCTCCCCCGTGATTGTGTCCCCCCTTGGTGACTTTCCCCTCCCCCCCGTGATTGTGTCCCCCCCTTGGTGACTGTCCCCACTCCTCCGGTCCCCTGGTGACTGTGTCCACCACTGCCCGCCCCAGGATTGACTTGACTATGTCACACCTTTTCTCTCTCAAGACCTCAAACACTACATTCTTCCCTTGAGGATGATCTTGCTGTTAATTTCCCCGAGAAAGGCGGGCCATCAGAAGAGAACTTAACCAAGCTCCCTGTTAGGGGCTGAATTGTGCCCCCCCCCCCAAATTCACACGTTGACCTCCTGACCCCAGGACCTCAGAATGCTACTGTATTTGGGATGGAGTCTTCAAAGGGGTGAGTACGTTAAAATGAGGTCCTGGGAGAGCCCCAGTTCAGTGTGACCGGTGTCCTGATTAGCGAGGAGGATGCCATGTGAGGACACAGAGAAGACAGGTGACCACACGCCAAGGAGAGGGCCTCAGGGACAGGCAGCCTGGCCGGCACCTTCAGGCCAGACTTGCAGCCTCCAGGGCTGGGAGACCAGGATTGCGCCAATCCGCCCAGGCTGCGGCTCTGTCACCCAGCTCCAGGCCAATCGACCCCCGCGACGCCTGTCCCCTCTGCACCCGGCCCTGCGCTTGCTGCCGCTCCCGTGAGACGGAACAATGAATTTCTTCTGCCCCTTTAGAAAACCAGCAGGGGCGCCTGGGGGGCTCAGTCAGTTCAGCATCCAACTTCGGCTCAGGTCATGATCTCTGGGTTTGTGAGTTCGAGCCCCGCGTCGGGCTCTGTGCTGACAGCTCGGAGCCTGGAGCCTGCTTTGGATGCTGTGTCTCTCTATGACCCTCCCCCACTCACGCTCTGTCTCTGTCTCAAAAATGAATAAACATTAAAAAAAGTAAATAAAAAAGAAAACAAGCAAATACACATACCACTGGTGAGTTCTGATCAGTGTGACATAACGGATGTTTTTAAACCTAGCTGTACTCTTCATGGGTTTAGAACTGTTTTCCTGAGAGAAAACTCTGCTCTCCCTGGAGGAGCCCTCCACCTCTCCTGGGATGATCGGCCGTCAGGTGGGTGTGTCATTCTCCTCAGTTTCCTCCAAACGACACCAACTTCGATCAGCTGGTTGTTTGACGGTAGTTCTGTACGGAAAACCTTCCCTTTAGGTGCTTCCCCAACTTCGCCAGCTCCCATGGGATGCTAGAGCGAGGAGCTGCTCTACACGGGGAGGGAAGACGGCTCTGATCTGCATCATTTGCTGACTTCCATGGTGGAAAAGCGCCACCCGGGCGGTTTCCGGCTGCCAGCGGGAGGTCACCGAAGGAGGGCGCGTGGCTGTAGATGTAAGTAACCTTCAGAGCCCAGCTGACAGTAAAGTGCGGTAAAGGGTTAGGACATGGCAAACTTGGAGCTTTTGCTACCTTTCAAAAATATGATTTAATTGGGGCGCCTGGGTGGCTCAGTCAGTTGAATGGCTGATTCTTGGTTTCGGCTCAGATTATGGTCTCAGGGCTGCGGGATCGAGCCCCATGTTGGGCTCTGTGCTGACAAGTGTGAAGCCCGCTTGGGATTCTCTCTCTCCCTCTCTCTGCACCTCTCCCCTGCTTGCACTCTCCCTGTCTTTCTCTCAAAAAACTTTGAGTGTAAGTTGATATAATTTAACTTGAAATGATGGCCGTTTAACAAATGACTAAAACCTAACAACCAGCTTTTGAGAGCTGAGAACTGGTCTTCATCGCACCACGAGCTGGTTATCATTCAGCAAAACACTAAGGTCCATGTGTTTCTTCAGAGAGTCTAAATTTTTTACTTTGATCATGCTGGGTCATCAGAGAAGTTCTATTTGGACCAAATAATTCCTTTCGGCCGAACCACATCGGAAGCCCCTGTGTTACAAGAACCTCCTAGTCCATGAAGCAGAGACTCTGCCCCACAGAAGAAGCTGGAAGCATCGCACACTCACTTCCTCTGCAGCCACGTGCAGGCACGTGACCCAGGCTCTGCCAACTGGAGACGCCCGCTGCAGTGACATGAAGGGGGGGGTCCCTGTGGGGTCCATCGTGCAAATGGCAACTCGGGTCCAGATCCCGCAAGTCTTAGCAACGAGCGCAATCATCTCTCTGCAGCCTCTGCACGCCTTCTGCCACTCTTTCTCTGCCCTTCCTTCTGGAAGTTTTCCCTCCACCCCTTTCCTCTGTTGCCCTACCACATGTTTGTATCCCTAAATAGTATCTTGTTTTGCATGGTTTGGACTTCGTATAAATTCATATAAATGGAATCATGCTGTGTGCCCTGTTCTGACTTTCTTTTGCTCAACACTGTTTCAGAGATTCGTCCCGACTGTTGCTTGCAGCCGTAGTTCGTCGATTCTTCACCCCAGGGCGTTATTCCATTGCATGAACATATCATAGTTTCTTTACCCATCCCACTGCGGAGGGAGAGCTGGGCTGTTTCTAGACTTTTCCTCGTTCGTCTTTTGCTTATTTGGCTAAGGGAAAAAACCTCCACCTCGGACAGAGGCTGGAAGGGATACAAGTTACATCTGAATGTTGCTTGGCTTGGTTTCATGTAGGGCATAAGGAGGTTAAAAAACTTGGTCTCTGTCCCTTTGTATCTCAAAACTTTGATTTCACTGTGACCAAGAGAATCGAAACAAGGGCTAGTGAAGCGACGGGAATTTCTGGAACGTCAGCAGTTTCAAAGACACTGCGAGGCAGTGAAACCAGAGCGCAGAGCAACGAGCAGTGCCCTCAGGCATGGACATCTGAGCCGTAACGCTGGAAACGCTAGCGACCCCACACAACTATTTACCTCGGGAAGGAAATCTGAAGAAGTACTGAGGTGTGAAGGAGTCTTTGGGAAATTTCTCGGGGCAACCAACCTACTGACCGATATTTCTCAGGGGTCTACTTTGTACAAGGGCTTCTATTAGGTATTGAAGGGAGCACACCAACATTTACAAGAAAAGGTGCCCTAGACCTCAAAGAGCTTAGATGTTGACTGAAGACAGACACAAATACCAGGACATATGGGCTGAGGGTCAAATGAATGGCCAGGAATATAACCCCTGTAAGTGTTCTGTTTCACCCCTGGATTGCAAGCTCTGTGGGAGCAGGGACTGAAGCAGTCTTCTTTCCCCCCACGAAGAGACTGGAATTGTCCGGAAAGACTTTGTGGAGAAGGCAGGCCTTGGTGTGAACCCTGAAGGGAGGCAGCGTCAATTCTGAACAGGAAGAAAGAGGTTATGGAACAGGTAAAGGGGCTGGGCCTTGGCACTGGGGTCGGAGAGAGGAGAGAGCCAGGCTGCAGCAAAGAGCTGTTCAGCTAACGAAGTCGGGGGAGGGGGGCGCAAAAGTCGAGGCCTTGAATGCCACGTTAAGGAGTTTAATTTTATTTTACAGTTAGTGAGAATAACTGCACTGCAGTGCTTTGAGCAGGGGAGAAAAAAACCCTGTGTTTTGGGGAGATGTATGTTCTAGAGGGATGCAGAAAAGAGTGGCAGATAGGATGACGGACTAACTGGACCCCCTGTCACCAGCTTAGTTGGGGGTTATTTGCGCAGTGGCAGTTGGAGGTTGCCAAGGGGTGGTAGGAAGGGACAAGCCCCAAGGCCCAAGCACTTTTCGGGAGCCTCATATTTTCTTCTGTCCTTTTGGACAAAGCAAGTCACACGTTGAGCACCAGGTTCAAAGGAGTGGAAAATACATACACTTCTTGATGGAAGGAGGGGCAAAGCCACAAGCAAAGGGGTGAACCTACAGGGAAGAGTGAGCTTCTGGCCAGTTTTGGAGTTTCCTACCCCAGGCTAAGGGCTAAAGAAAACAGAAAGGTCTAGATGCTTGGAGAGCTGGGTTAGAAAGAGTAGAAATGCACACATCCGTTGGAACACGTCTAAATGCCACACATCTTAAAATATCATCTGCCTACCTTCTGGTTTGGAGAGATTAATCCAGATATTATGCAGATCAGTTCAGGCAGGTGTTTCACCCAGCTCCCAGAACCTGGGTGTCTAGAAAAACAGACTCAGATACTTTGTCTTTCCCTGGTTCTTTTGGGCCCTGAGCCATTTTCAAAATAAAAGTGAACACTGCGTGTAACCGGCTGGAAGTTTTCCTGGGTTCTTATCAGCCTGTGTCAGCCGGCGAACTCTCTCAGAACAAACCTCATGGCCCCCCTGGTTTCTACCAACACTTTCCAGCACGGGCATCAGGGGCACAGTACGGGGGGCTGACAAGCTTTCTGCAGACCATAAAAAAAAAAAAAAAAAAAAAAAGCTTTTGAGTCATGACAAAAATTTCAACTCAAACTAGCAAAAGATACTGAAAAATCTAACTTCACATACATCATTAAGAGAGTTTGAAAGCAATTTCCAGATTTTCTTGCTTCCTTGGAATTCTCAGTTAGAGATGCCAAGAAGATCGCACAGACCACAGCAATTGAAATGACTTCTTTATAGCCAAATAAATCCCAAGGGAAAATGACTAAGTATTGCTTCAAACTCCGCTTCATGGCAAAAATGCAAAAAAAGATACGTAATGTAGGCTGGGGATGAATTACTGTGTTTGCTGTGTTCGGAGGTCTCTAAAATAAGCACGCTGCCGACGGTGCTGGGAAGGTCGTACGATAAAGCCCAGGGACAGGGAGGGGCCCCGTTCAAGGCTATCTTCGTTCTCCAGGAGGGGAAGCCCGAACCTCCGCAGCCCACGCCCCGCATCACATCCACACAAGCCAGGTTCCCAGGGTTCCGCCCCGAACGTGTCCTAAGCAACTCCTCGCCGGCCTTCCACCTACTCTGGCCGAGCGCACGCCTCTGCGGGGCCCTGCCCAGGTGCCCTGCAGGCCGAGCGGGGGCCGGGGGCCGGGGAGGCACCACCAGGAGCTGCCACGTGATCACTCCCGCCGGGAACACGCGCACGGAGGCTGGGGCCAGCCGCCCACGTGTCACTCACCCCTAAAGGAGGAGGAACCCGCGGCCGCACTCCCACCCGCGTCGCGTCCGCGCGGGGCTCGGGACTGGTCCAGGCGGCCGAGCGCCGGCCTCCGGGAGGCGTGGCCCCGCCCCCCGCCCCGCACGGCCCGCCCCTCAGCGGCTCCCGTTCGCAGACGCGGCGGCGCGCTCCTCTGACGCAGGGCGCCTTCTTCTGACGTCAGGTCCCGCCCCCGCCCCGCCCCGCGCCCGCCCTCTGCAGCCCGAGCGGCTTCGGCTGAGGCGGCGGCGGCGGCGGCTTGGGGCGGCAGCTGAGGCGGCCGAGGCGGCGGCGGGGGTCGTGGTCGCCGGCCCCGCGGCGGCCCGCTGTCAGCCCGCTCCCGTCCCGGGCCGGCGGGCGATGGTGCGGCGGAGCGCGCGGACGCGGGCGGCGCGGCGGCGGGCATGAGGGAGGATGGAAGGGCAGGACGAGGTGTCGGCGCGGGAGCAGCACTTCCACAGCCAAGTGCGGGAGTCCACGGTGAGCCGGCCCGCGCCCCGCCCTCCGCCGCCCCGCCCCCCGGCCGCGCCCCGCGCCCCCCGCTCCGCGCCCCGCCGCGAGCGCAGACAGGTGTGCGTGCAGGTGCCTGTGCGGCCGCTCCCGGCGCCCCGCGTCCCGGCCCCGTGCGCTCCGCCCCGCCCGGCGCCGTCCGTTGTGCGGGGACCCCCGCGACCGAGGCCCTCGCGGGCCCGAGCCCGAGTCCATTGTGCTCTGCGGGCAACTTCTGCTGGCGGACGCCCTGTTTTGGGACCGGGAAGCGGGCTCGGCCCCAAATGGGCTTGGATGGGTCTCCCTTCGCGTCGCGCCGGCGCACGTCCGGAGGGGCTCGAGTCTCCCCAGCGGCCGCACGCCTGGGCCTCGGGATCTGGGTCACACGTCCCCTCCGACGAGCTTCCCCCGCGTCCGGCCGCCGCTCTTGCGCGGGGTGCAGGGAATCTGGTTCAGAATTGCCTGATTTGTGTCCTTATTGATCTTGAGAATTGAGAATCGCTTTGCCAAGTCATAACTCGCAATAAAAAGCGTTCGTTCCCGGTGCTGCTGTGGTGGGACCGTAGTGCAGCTGATTTTTATTTTATTTCATTGTTAAAGTTTTTTATTTACCTTTGAGAGACCGCAGGGGAGGGGCAGGGAGAGAGAGAGTCCCAAGCAGGCCCCGCGCCGCCCGCGCAGAGCCTGACGCGGGGCCGGGACTCAGCGCGAGGTCCTGACCGGAGCCGGAGCCAGTAGCCAGGAGTCGGGCGCTGCGTGGACTGAGCCCCCCGCCCCCCCAGTCTTACACGTCACGGGCGCTTCCGCAGTTTCACGTTTGGGCGCAGATCCTTCTGTCGATCCTTTCGGTGAGCGCGTGCGCACTGGGGGGCCGCGGGGATGGGCTGTGCGTGTGTCTTTAACGGGTTCCTTCCTACACGTTACCGGGGTGCTTGCACTTCACACCCCGCAGCCCCGCAGCTGCAGGGGCGCGTAGTGTGTAATGTCCTTTTTTAAGTTGAAGCCATTGGAGTAAGTGTCGTAATTGTTATTGCACAGCCGATTGTATTTGTATTTCCCTAATGATTTCGTGAATTTCAGTGCCCTTTCGTGTCTTCGTGGCTATTTGGAGCTCATGTGAAGCCTCTTCAAGTCTTTTCCGCAGTTTTGAAAAATCTTTATTTATTTTTGAGAAAGGGGGAGCAGGGGCAGAGAGAGAGGGAGACAGAATCTAGAGCAGGCTCCAATCCAGGCTGTGAGCTCTCAGCACAGATCAGACTCGGGGCTCGAACCCACGAACCGTGAGATCATGATCTGAGCCGAAGTCGGACACTTAGCGGACTGATTCCCCAGGGGCCCCAAGTCTTTTCCTCATTTTTAAAAAAAGTTTATTGTTTATTTTGGGAGAGTGTGCGTGCAGGTGGGGGAGGGGCAGAGGGGGAAGGGGCAGAGAGGGAAAGCGAGAGCCCGAAGCAGGCTCTGCACTGTCAGCACAGAACTTGCTGTGAAACCCATGGACTGTGAGATCATGACCTGAGCCAAAGTCTGACGCTTACCCAATCGAGCCACCCAGGCGCCCTGACCCAACATATATATCTTTTAATGTTTATTTATTTTTGAGGGGGAGGAGAGGCAGAAAGAGGGAGACACAGAATCCAAAGCAGGCTCCAGGCTCCCGGCTGTCAGCACGGAGCCAGACCCGAGGCTCCAACTCACAAACCCTGAGATCAAGCCCTGAGCCGAAGTCTGAGGCTTAATTGACTGAGCCACCCAGGCGCCCCTTTTCCCCATTTTAAATCAGTGTTTTAATCTTTTAAATATTGATTTGCAAGTTTTCTTTACATTTTTCTGGATACATACCTTGGTCAGATGTATATATTGCAATTTTTTTTTCATTTGTGGTTGCTTTGACACTCAATGATCTGATGACCAGAAATTCTTAATTTTAATACCAAATTTTTTTCTTTTGTGGTCAGTACTTTTTATGTCCTGTTTAAGAACTCTTTGCCTACTCCAAGGTTAGGAAGTTGTTCTCTTGTGTTTTCTCTAAATGCTTTATTGATTTACTCTTCCCATTTAGATCCGCAGTTTATCTGGAATTTATGTTTTGTGTGTGTTTTGAGGTAGGAGTCTTTTTCCCTCCCATACGGATGTCTAGTCACTTCACCATTTATGACCCGTGTCATGAATTAGGTAACTACAGTTGTGGGGTTTAATTTTGCCCACTCTCCTGTTCCATTGATCTCTGTTTGTTTTGGCTTTACTTTTTAATTAAATAGGTATTCTGTCATTTGGATTGATAGTAGCCGGGAGCTTTATTACCTCTGCTGCTCTGGAAACAACTCCGCTTTGGTGCCGAGTTTGAGGTTCCTTAGTCCTGCCCTTGCACGGCCCCCCTGCCTCTGGGGCCGCGGCCCTGGCTGGTGAGGGTGCCCCCCACCCTCTGCGGAGCGAGCGAGCACACGGGCTCTCCAGTCTTCGGCGTTCCTAGTGAATATACGTAGTGGAATTTTCTCTAGGACTTGTTGCCAGTTCTTTTCATTTTTTCACTCTGGTTTTGTCATGTATTGCTACAATTTTTACCTTTTTCTGTGATAAAATATACGTAGGATACAGTTTACCATTTTCGGGTGTCCGCTTCAGCCTCATTAAGTGCGTTCATGTTGTGCCGCCATCAGCACTGCCCATCTGTACAGCTGCCCATCATTACACACCTGCCCCCCTGGATTGTGAACCCCCCGTTCCTTTCTCCACCCAGCTCCTGGTGCCCACCCTCTACTTCCGGGCACGCCCTGTAAGTGGAGTCATACTGATCTGCCCTTTCGTGTGTGGCTGATTTCACTTAGCATAACGTTTTCAAGTTTCATGCATCTCATAACAGGTGTCACATTTTTTTCTTTGGAACGTTGGAGAATATTCATTTGTGTGAGCATATGACATTTTGTTATCTGTTCATTCATCCGTGGACATTTGGGTCATTTCCTGGCTTTTATAAATAGTGCTGCTATGAACATGGGTGTACAAATATCTCTTTGAGACCTTGCTTTCAGTTCTTTTAGCTGTGTGCACGCCCAGAAGTGGAATTGTGGGATCACGTGGTAATTCTGTGTTTAATTACTTGAGGAATCGCCCTACTGTTTTCCACAGTGTCTGCACCATTTCACATTCCCATCAGCAGTGCTCCAGGATTCCGTTTTTTAAAAGTTTACTTATTTATTTTGATAGAGAGAGAGAAAGAGAGAGAATGAGAATGAGTGGGTGAGGGGCCAAGAGAGGGAGAGAGAATCCCCAGCAGGCTCCATGCTGTCAGTGCAGAGCCCCATGTGAGGCTCAGACTCATGAACCGTGAGATCATGTATGACCAGAGCTGAAATCAAGAGTTGGATCCTTAACTGACTGAGCTACCCATGTGCCCTCCAGGCTTCCCTTTTCTCCATGGTCTCACTGATACGTGTTGTTTTCTGGGTTTTTTTTTTGGGGGGGGGGGTGTTTCTGTGTTTTTCTGTTTTTTACCAATACTTATCTTAATGAGTATACAGTGATATCTCGTCATGGTTTTTATTTGCATTTTCCTGATGATTAGTGATGTTGAACGTTATTTCATGTGCTTCCTGGCCATTTATATATCTTCTTTGGAGAAATACCTATTTGAGTCCTTTGCTCATTTTTTTTTTTTTAATATTTTTATTTTATTTCTAGGAGAGAGAGAGAGAGACAGCGTGAGCAGGGGAGGGTCAGAGAGAGAGGGAGTCATAGACCGAAGCAGGCTCCAGGCTCTGAGCTGGCAGTCAGCACAGAGCCCGATGCGGGGCTCGAACCCACGAACCGCGAGATCATGACCTAAGCGAAAGTCGGACGCTTAACCGACTAAGCCACCCAGGCGCCCCAGCTCATTTTTGAATTGTGTTGTTTTGTTGTTGAGTTTTAGTAGTTTTTTGTTTTGAGGGAGAAAGAGCAAGTGGTGAGAGGGACAGAGGGGATGGGGGAGAGGACCTTAACTAGGTTCCATGTTCATTGCGGAGCCCAAGGTGGGGCTTGATCCCACAACCCTGGGATCACGACCTGAGCCGAAATCAAGAGTTGGTCCCTCAACCTATGGAGCCACCCAGGCGCCCTGAGTTATAGCACTTCTTTATATATTCTGGATAGTAATCCCTTATTAAATGTGAGATTTGCAAATGTTCTCTCCCATTCTGTGGACTACCTTTTTACTCTCTTGATAGTTTTCTTTGCACAAAAGTTAATTTTGATGAAGTTCAGTTTATCCATTTTTTTTTTTTTTTGGGCCTGTGGTTTTGGTATTATTTTGGAGAAATCATCACCAAATCCAGCGTCATAAAAATTTCTACCTATGTTTTCTCCTCAAAGTTTTATAGTTTAACTCTTACACTTGAGGTCTTTGATTTTTGAGTTAGTTTTTGCGTGTTGTATAGTGTTTAACTTTTAAATACTTCTGTAACAATCCTGTTTTGTCTTTAGTATTATGAATATCTCAGAGTTCTTTTGTCAATGACTTTAGTGAGTACATTGGGTTTTAGCTATTAGCCAGGTGGTAATGATCTGTTTTTTATCTTCCTTTTGCTTTGCTGTTTATTTTCCCCTTTTTCTTTTGAACTTCATGTGGCAGAATTGGGTTACTTACAATCCTTGGTTCATACACAGATTTTTTCATTGGTTCATATGTGTCCTGACTTTGGTTAACCTATTTTCAAGGAGTATGCATCCCTGACCCATTACCCAGGATACTAAAACATTGGCTCTCACTTATTAAATACCCAGCAGGTGAGCAGAAATATGGACCGTAATTTATACGTATCTGTTCTTTATACATGTCATAGTTCCACAGCGTCACTTGTCTTTTGGCACATCTGCTGTTTGGATGCAATTACTTAGAAGGTGTCTCCAAAATGGTTTTCTTACATTGATGCCACTTTTACCGATAGAGCTATTACTTTAAAATGGTCACAGGTTAATACATAACTGTACCCAGAAGTCCCCATAATCCCTTCACTAACTTAATAATAAGTAGCACTTATTGAGTGCTTGTCAGGTATCTTATTTGAGTCTCATAACAGGCATGTGAAGTAGGTATTTCACAACCGTGGCCAAAGTGGCATAGTCAGCGTGGGCAGAACCAGAGTTTGAGTCCAGGCCGGCTCACTTCACAGCCTGTGCTGTAGTTACAGTCCTGTAAAGTTTAAACCTCCACCATAACGCAGTTGTGTGGGATCCGGCTAGAGTGGTTACATAAAATGCTTATTTTAAAGCTAATGAAAGGACCACGGAGAGACTGTGAAGCTAGCTGGCAAGGAGTTTGGGGGAATGGCTGCACAATTTAAATTTTTCCTCATTCTGGCTATGGCTTTAGCTCCTCACTCGGCTGTAGTATTTTTGGGAACAGGTCTGGGCTTGACTAGGACTTTTATAACAGTAGGGATTTTAGGACTCTCTAATTTATTTGGCTTTTTTTTGGCCAAACGGAGTGGGGATATAATGGAGATGCCAGGAATCATTCTCTCTCTACTGTTTCCTGTTTCCCTAGGTGCGTTTACCTGCCTTTTCCTCCCAGGGTCTTGTCTTCATGTCCGTGGCTTACTTCTTGTGCTGCAGATAAAAACTTTAGCTCTTCCCTGTTGAGAATAGGGGTTGGGCAGAAGATGGGAGCCAGTCATTAATCTTGTATGGAAATTTGGAATGCAGTTGTCTGGGGGTCTGTAGTCCTTTCTGAGCTTTTCCACTGCCCTCCAGCCAAAGACCACCAGGAATACACCTGTAGTTGGACAAGTTGTGTGGATGGCATGTTGCAGTGAGGGAAAATGCAAACCACTGGGAACTGTGGGCGGGTTTCTATAAGAGAGTATTAGAAAGGAGCTTTTAAAAATAGGATTTGTGCCTATGTTGGGTGATTTGGAAAGCGTTTAAGAAAGTGGGGCTTTGATCCATACTGGATGCTGTTAGGAAGCAGAGACAGTTTTATGATTGAGTATTTTAATCTTGTCTAGAAGTCAAGCCGGGGATGAGGCTAACACTGTAATGGGTAAAGAGGCAAGTCATTCATATAAGCCACGATGGGGAGATATTTGGCCATTTTATGATTTGGATGGTGTTCATGTTTCTCGTCTTTGTTCAGTCATGATTACAGAGTGGTATTGTTTATTCTTTGTCCCTTACGGTCATAGAATGCCCTTCTGTGCTGTTATGTTCTCTGGAGTTGTTCATTTTCGAGCGAAGGATCATCGAGCCTCTCTGAGTGCCTTGCTCCGAGTTGCTGGCCAGTTGTAGCAACAACAAGGCCAGTGATAGTAGTAGCAGGCCAGCTTCCCGATGTCGGGGCTGCCTTTTCTTTCTCAGTGTGGTCCGTAAAGTCTTGTAGTGATGCAAAACCAACTGTATAGCACTTTCATAACCTAGGTGAGCAAAAAGGAGTGGGATAGAGGTAGAGAGGATTCTTTGTATTTGATTTTGCTAAATTGGGTTAAAGGAACTTGCCCTGGCCGGTGGCTCAGTAGGCCATGAAGATGTTCGTATTTCAGTCTCTGGAAGCTGTGTGTTACCAGGAGCGACCTAGCAGGTGCGATTAGGTTAAGGGAGAGATTGGCCTAGATTATCTGGGTGAGTGCAGTGCAGTCACAGGGTTCATTGTAAGAGGGAGGCGGGAGAGGTGGAGCCCAGAAGGAGAAGTGACAACAAGCAGAGGACAGAGCGAAGGACTTTGAAGATGGAGGGAGGGCCATGAGTCGAGGGAAGTGAGTGCTTCCAGAAGCTGGAAGAGTCAAGGAAATGGATTCTCCCTGGAGTCCTCAGAAGGAATTAGCCTTGCTGATGTCTTGATTTTAGCCTAGTGATACCCATGTCGGATTTGTGAGTTTAGAACTGTGAGGTTGAGTCATGAAGTTTGTGGTGATCGGCTAGAGCAGCCACTCTCTTTCATCAGGAGGCTTTGACCTTGACTGCTCTCCTTGTGAGTACACCTCACTTCTCCCTCGTTCCGTACTTAGGGTTGAAGGAGGCTGAGGCATTTCTAATTACACGTGGGATAGTTTTTCCTTTCTATTTATTCTTTTCATCTTAAGTGATCATTGGAAATATAATTTCTGAGAGCTGTAGGCATCCAGAGAATGTCATATCATTTCAGCATATTTCTAGTGTTTTCCTTTTGTTTCCAAGCTAATGTTATACAGTAGTATAGAATGTAAAATCTCTGAGAGCTGTATGCTTTTGTTTTATTCTGCATGGTGCTTATAGAAGACAACTGTAGATATTCACTCACGATGATTCAGCTTTGAAAATTATATTCCAAATATAGTGATATAGGTTAATTTCCCAAAAACCTTGGGTTTTAGGATAATTCATAAACATTTAAAAAATATTTTTAATGTTTTGTTTATTTTTGAGAGAGAGAGAGAGACAGCGTGAGCAGGGGAGGGTCAGAGAGAGAGAGGGAGACACAGAATTCGAAACAGGCTCCAGGCTCTGTCTGAGCTAGCTGTCAGCACAGAGCCCAGAGCGGGGCTCGAACCCACAAACCATGAGATCATGACCTGAGCCGAAGTCAGACGCTCAACTGACTGAGCCACCTAGGCGCCCCTCATAAACATTTTTTTAATGTATATTTATTTTTGAGAGAGAGAGACACAGTGTGAGCAGGGGAGGGGCAAAGAGAGAGAGACACACAGAATTGAAATAGGGTCCAGGCTCCGGGCTGTCAGTGTAGAGTCTGACGTGAGGCTTGAACTCATGAACTGTGAGATCATGACCTGAGCTGAAGTCGGACACTTAACCGACTGAGCCACCCAGGTGCCCCAGTAATAGGATAATTCAAAGAACTTAGGGCATTATAAGAAATAACAGACATGAGGTGATAAAGTTCAGAATTTATCTTTGAAAGCCCTTGTCAATATGTTAACACTTAAGATGAAACAATTCAGAAAGGGCACATGATAAAAATAATAAACTCTGATTTTATACTGTTAATGTTTGTTATTCTTTGTGTGTTAGAATCTTCAGAATCTCCTTCCCTAGAATTTCAGTGGGATCCTTGTTAACACATTTTGGATTGTTTTGAATAATGTGCATTCTGAGAAATATTTCCTTCTGTCTGTTCCTCCATCCAGATGTCTTTCTGGTTTTTGGCTCAGAGCTTTTGACTCCAGGGACCCAGATCCTCACTATCTTTCCAGTGGCACAGGGGGACTGGTGTGCTTGGAGTGGGCAGGGCTTCGGGTGACCTTTCCCAGTTCCTGGGGGTAGAACCGCAGCTCTGCCCTTGTTGACTCCATGTCAGAGCACTTATCTTTTATGTGCCTGTTTTCCTACTGCGCCCGCAGACGCTGGTGGGGTGCCAGATTCTGCAGCTCCGATTTGCCTTCTCGAGGTGACATTGTACAAAACCATTTCTCTGTCACCCCACTTTACCTGTCTTTCCACTGCTGATGCATGTCTACCAGGAGTGACTTGAAGTTTGGGGATGCCAGAATGTGTTTTTTTTTTTTTTTTTTTTTAATGTTTTATTTATTTCTAGAAGAGAGAGAGACAGCGTGAGCAGGGGAGGGTCAGAGAGAGAGAGAGGGAGATACAGAATCTGAAACAGGCTCCAGGCTCTGAGCTGGCAGTCAGCACAGAGCCCGACGCGGGGCTCGAACCCACAAACTGTGAGATCATGACCTGAGCCGAAGTTGGACGCTTAACCGACTGAGCCACCCAGGCGCCCCCGGAATGTTTTGGTTCTGAAAGAGAGAGAGAGACAATGTGTGCAGGGGAGGGTCAGAGAGAGAGGGAGACACAGAATCTGAAGCAGGCTCCAGGCTCTGAGCTGTCAGCACAGAGCCCGACGCGGGGCTCGAACCCACAAACTGTGAGATCATGACCTGAGCCGAAGTTGGACGCTTAACCGACTGAGCCACCCAGGCGCCCCCGGAATGTTTTGGTTTTTGAAAAGCTTGTGTGAGCAGGGGAGGAGCAGAGGGAGAGGGAGACAGGATCCGAAGCGGGTTCTGCACCGAGAGCAGAGAGCCCTGTTCCAGGGCTTGAACTCACAAACTGTGAGATCAGGACCTGAGCCGAAATTGGACGCTCAACCGAATGAGCCCCCCAGGCGCCCCATCATCTAGTATTGTTTTAATTTTCCTCAAATGTATGTCTGCATCTTTCAGAGAGCACCATAACGAAATGCGGAATTTGATGAAAAGCTGGGCATCTAGGACTGCCCGCAGGCGTTCCGCAGCGTGCTAAATCCTGAGATGGGGATTCTGTGGGGTTGATCGAGGCATTCAAGTATCAGGTGTATTATTGAGGCCTATACTATTGTTATTCATAGTCTAATACCTTCTTTCAAAACCCAGAAATGTAATTGTTACACTATCTTGGGAGCCTGAGCTTCACTTCCCTGCACAGCAGTACTAAAAGCTAACCAGGGAGGCAGATTTGTTGGGTTTGGATCCGGCCATGTAGGTTCCAGCCACATCTGTGCAATGTATATTCACTAGCTGGGATATATTGGGCATGTTGCTTATTCTCTTGGAACCTTAATTTTCTTGTCTGTGAAAGTAAGAGTTATAATACCTACTTTAAAAATGTGAGAATTAGGTCAGACAATGCTAGGAAAGTGCTCACACATTATTTGAAACATGATCATTACTTAGTACATTGGGATTCATTATTTCTGTTGACTTTGATGTATTGAATTAAGCTTGTTTAAGAATAGAGGAATTTTGGGGTTGTCTGGGTGGCTCAGTCGGTTAGGCATTGGACTTTGGCTCAGGTTATGATCTAGCAGTCTGTGAGTTCGAGCCCCCCGTGGGGCTCTGTGCTGACAGCTTGGAGCCTGCAGCCTGCTTTGGATTCTGTGTCTCCCTCTCTCTCTGACCTTCCCCTGCTCGTGCACACTCATTCTCTCTCTCTCAAAAATAAATAGACATTAGAAAAAAGCAAAAAAAAAAAAAAAAAAAAAAGAAATAGAGGGAGTTTGAATGGGTTTCACAGTTCTAGTTACTAGGAGCACTTACTGTAACTCCGTTGGCTTGAGGGGCATCTAGAACACAAGAACAGGTGATGGGAGACTTTTTCCTCATGGTTTCATATCCTGAGTTTGCTTCTATACTTATTCTCCCAGAAATTCCGTGCAGTAGCTTTTAAATATGTTCCAGGGCTGGCTATATAATTTTTTGGACCCAGTAGAAAATGAAAATTTGGAGTCTTTGTTCAAAATGCAGTAAAAAACTCTTAAAGGTACTAAAATATAAAGCTTTTTCTTTTATTATGTGGTTTTTCTCCTAAATTGCCAGAGTGCTTTTTATTTGCTATTCAGTGTTCTAAATTTAAACAATTTAATTCCCAAGTAGTTAACATACTGTGTTGTATTAGTTTGGGGTGTACAGTATAGTGATTCAGCAATTCCGTATATTACTCAGTGCTCATTAGGGTAAGTGTACTCTTAACCTAGCACCTATTTCCCCTGTCTTCCTAGCTGTCCTCCCCCGGTCACCCCCTGTTTCTCTATAGTGACGTCTGTTTTTCGGTTTGTCCCTTTTTCTACCCCCTTTGTTCATTTGTTTTGTTTCTTAAATTACGCATATGAGTAAACTCATAGGGCATTTCTTTTTTCTGACTTATTTTGCTTTGCATTATACTCCCTGGATCCATCCATGGTGTTGCAGATGGCAAGATTTCATTTTTGACAGCTAATATTGCACTGTGTATGTATACCGTATCTTCTTTCTCCATTCATCCGTTGGTGGACACTTGGACTGCTTCCATAATTTGGCCGTTATAAACAATGCCGGAATCAACATAATGGTGCATATGTTCTTTCCAATGAGTGTTTTCGTGTTCTTTGGGTAAATACCCAGTAATGTGAATACTGGGTCATAGGGTAGCTCTATTTTTAATTTTTTGAGGAACCTCTATACTGTTTTCCAGAGTGGCTGCACCAGTGTGCATTCCCACCAGCAGTGACCAAGAGTTTCCTTTTCTCCACATCCTCACCAATACTTATTTCTTGTGTTTTTGATTTTAGCCATTGTGACAAGTGTGAGGTGATATCTCATTGTAGTTTTGATTTACTTTTTCCTGATGATGAGTGATGTTGAACATCTTTTCCTGTGGCTGTTGGCCATCTGGATGTCTTCTTTGCTTTTTTTTTTTTTAAATTTTTTTTAGTTTATTTTTGAGACAGAGACGAGGATGAGTGGGGGAGGGGTGTAGAGAGAGAGAGAGACACGGAATCTGAAGCAGCTCCAAGCTCTGAGCTGTCAGCACAGAGCCCGATGCGGAGCTCGAACCCGCAAACCGCGAGATCATGAGCTGAGCCGAAGTCGGACGCTTAACCGACTGAGCCACCCAGGCGCCCCTGTATGTCTTCTTTGGAGAAGAGTCCATTCTTGCCGTCTGCCTGTTTTTTATTTGGATTGTTTGTGTTTTGGGTGTTGAGTTGGTATAAGTTCTTTATATATTTTGGACACTCACCCTTTATTGGATGTCATTTGCAGATATCTTCTCCCATTCATAGGTTGTCTTTTAGTTTTCTTGATTGTTTCCTTTGCTGTGCAGAAACGTTTTGTTTTGATGTAGTCCCAGTAGTTTATTTTTATTTTTGTTTCCCTTGCCTCAGGAGACCTATCTAGAAAACTGTTGTGTCTGTACTCTTTTCTAGGCGTTTTATGGTTTCAGGTCTCACATTTAGGTCTTTCCATCCATTTTGAGTTTCTTTTGTGTATGGGGCAAGAAAGTGGTCCAGATTAATTCTTTTACCTGTGGCTGTCCAGTTTTCCCAACACCATTTGTTATAGAAACTTTTTTGCATAGGATATTCTTTCTGCCTTGTCAGAGATTAATTGGCCATATAATTGTGGGTTTATTTTGAGTTTTCTTTTGAGTTCTCTTGATCTACATGTCTGTTTTTGGGTGAGTACCATACTGTTTTGGTTACTGAAACTCTCTAATATAACTTGAAATCTGGAATTGTGATACTGCTGTCTTTTTCATGACACTTCGTCTGTTCAAGGTCTTTTGTGGTTTCCTACACATTTTAGGATTATTCATTGTAGTTCTGTGAAAAATGCTGTTGGTATATTGACAGGGATTGCATTATATCTGTAGATTGCTTTGGTAGTATAGACATTTTAGCAATTTTTTTCTTCTAATCTATAGGCAGAGAATATTTGTGTCATTTTCCGTTTCTTTCATGAATCGTTTATAGTTTTCACAGTACAGGTCTTCTACCTCCTTGATTAAGCTTATTCCTAGGTATTTTATAATTTTTGGTGCAACTGTAAATTGGATTGTTTCCTTAATTTCTTTCTGCTGCTTCCTTATTAGTGTATAGAAATAATGCAATACTAGTTTTACATGCAAATGTAAAAGCATTAAACCCATGTGGGACCACTGAAATTATATAATTTATATTTAGCATTTCATACATGTGTATGTATTTTGTTCTCACCGGAACAGTGGAAGTTCTGCACAAAACAAATTCAACTATTTTTTAATAGTTTTTTTTTGAGATATCATTTACATGCTATATAATTCACCCAGTTCATTGGTTTTTAGTAAAGTGTTGTGCAGCCATCACCACAATCTAATCTTAGAAGTAGTTCCCTACTTCCCTCCGAATCCTCCAGTCCTGGGCAATTGCAAATCTAATTTCTGTCTATGTGGATTTGCCCATTCTGGATATTTCATATAAATCGAATCATATAGTATGTGTTTTTTGTGTATGTCTAGTTTTTTTCTAATTAGCATGATGTTTTCAGGATTCGTTCATATTGTAGCATGCATCAATACTTCATTCTTTTTTATGGCCAAATAATATTTCATTATGTGGATATGCCACATTTTGTTTATTCATTCTTTAGTTGATGGACCTTAAGGTTTTTTTTTACTTTTTGGCTTTTATGAAAAATGTTGCTGTGAACGTTCATGTACAAGTTTTTGTGTGGATATATGTTTTTATTTTTGTTGGCTGGAATTGCCAGAATATATGATAACTGTATGTTTAATATTTTGAGGAACTGGCAAATTATATTCCAAAGTTGTAGTACCATTTCACATTTCTACCATTAATGTATGAGAATTTCTATTTTTCTACATCCTTTTCAACACTTGCTATTCACTGTCATTTTGATTTTTAATTATAGTCATCCTAGTGAGTATGAAGTGTTATCCCATTGTGGTTTTGATTTGCATTTCCCTGATGACTAAAGATGTTGAACATCTTCCAGTGTGCTTATTGGCCATATGTGTATCATCTTTGGAGGAATGTCTATTCATATCCTTTGTCTTTTTTTTTTTTTTTTTTTTTATGTTTTATTTTTTGAGAGAGCACAAACGGGAGGGGCACAGAGGCTCTGAAGTGGGCTCTGCACTGACAGCAGTGAGCCTGATGTCGGGCTTGAACTCGTGAACCATGAGATCATCACCTGAGCCAAAGACAGACGTTCAACCCATAGAGCCACCCGGGTGCCCTGTCTGCTTTGTTCTTTTTAAATTGGTTCTTTTTTTTTCTTACTGAGTTGCAAGTAATCTTTATATATTCTGGACATAATGCGCTTTTCAAACATAAGACTTGCAGATATTTTCTTCTATTCTGTGGGTCACCTTTTCACTTTCTTGATTGCACCCAAAAGTTTTTAATCTTGTTGAAATAGAATTAACATATAAAAAAATTTTTGGTCATTTTTGTATTGATGTCATATTCTAGAAGGCCTTGCCAACCAAGGTCATAAAGAAGGCCATGAAGACTACTGTACTTTTTTTCCAAGAATTTTATAATTTTAGCTGTCACATTTATACCTGTGATCCACTTTGAGTGGATTAATTCTCGTGTATGGTAATAATTGATCATCTCAACAATTTAAAAGGAAAATTGATAAACTTACTAGAAATGATGTAACTATACCTAGGTCAAGAGCTTTTCTGTATACTTGTAATTGCCAGCGACAAAGTCAACATAAGAAAAATATTTTATTCACATTAGCAACAAAAGGTATAATTAATCAGAACTAAACAAGAAAGGAATAAAGACTGTATGCAGAACACCATAAAAATGTTATGAAGAGGGGCACCTGGGTGGCTTAGTCGGTTAAGCGTCCGACTTTCACTTAGGTCATGATCTCGCGGTTCGTGGGTTCGAGCCCCGCGTCGGGCTCTGTGCTGACTGCCGGCTCAGAGCCTGGAGCCTGTTTCAATCTGTGACTCCCTCTCTCTCTGACCCTCCCCTGCTCACGCTGTCTCTCTCTCTCTTAGAAATAAAACATTAAAAAAAAAAATTTTAAAAAAAATTTTATGAAGAGCATGAAATATTATCTAACAAATGAAAAGATTTTCTACATTTCTGGAGGGAAAGACAGTATCATGCAAATGTAAACTCTTTTAAAATCCATTTATATATATTTAATGCAATCGTAGTTAGAGTCATTGTTTTATTTGAAATTGAATAAAAATGATCTTAAAGTTCATATGGAAGATTGTCTAAATTTTGCCTTCCCCCAAAAAAAGCCTGAGTCTAGCCAAGGAAATTATGAAAAATGAAACCCATAGGGATAGAGTTGTCCAGTGAGCAAATATAGTATATAATTATTTACTGTTGAAAAGTGCATGTTGTTGTTACAGAGATTGGCAAAGAGAACAAAGAAACATAATGGGAATCAGAAATTCCCTAGTCTACTTGGGAATTTGATATACAGCAACAGCAGCTATTTTCATTGGAAGAAGATGGTTTATTTAATAAATTGTGTTGGCCTAATTACTCACCATTCAGAAACATAGTTTGAAATTGAACTCCCATATCATCTATATGAAAGTAGGTTCCGGATGGATCAGAGACTTAGGTGTAAAAATAATGTTTCAGAAGACCTAGCCTTTTGCGTCTGGTGGCACATGCTGTGGGGTGCCGTGGAGCCAGGAGGGCTGGGAAGCTGTCCCCCACACCGTTCCTCCGCCGGCTGCCTGAGGAGATGGCAAAGTGGCGGGGAAGAGTGTGTGAGAAAAGTATGACTAGAAGCCAAAAATAATGAGAGAAAACCTGAAGCTGTTTCCACATTAAAACCAATAAATATGAAATCTGACTAAAATTACTTCTGTTGTATAGATATGTTTGGAAGAAGGGTACTTATTTCAGAGTAGTGGAATTTCATATTTTTACCCTTTTACCTTCTTATACTCTTCTGAATACATTAAATTTTTTAAAAAGAGTTTATTTTCAAGTAATTTGTACACCCAATGCGAGATCACGAGTCGCATGCTCTACTGACTGAGACAGCCAGGTGCTCTTGAATACCTTCAATTTTTAGCAGAAAGGATTTATTTATATAATTAGGAAAAAATAATGCTGTTTTCAATAAGAGTGAAATAAAGTGTATTCTGATAACCGTGCTAAAAAGCAGTATGATGGAATATTTACATGCTCTGATTGAATAGTCTTACTCCTGGGATTCCTGGGAATCCAGTTATTTCAAAAAGGCCGCTTACATGCATTAAGATTTTCATGGTCTCATTACCTTAAATCATGACAAACTAAAGAGAACCATTTCTCTATTATGAGTAGTTAGGTTTTCTTTACTGATGATGATCATAATAATTAATAGCAGCTGCTAGAGAATTTAAGTACAGGAAACACCTGTCAGCTATACCTCTGGGAAGAAATTAATTCAACAAGAAATAAAGATTTGAGTCCCTAGGGATTACCCAAGAGCCTAACAAAGAATAATAATATAATAAGCACCAGAGGAGGAAGTGGAAGATAGTAGTAATGGTAATAGTCATTGTACTGGTAGAAATCCTCAGTGTCAGAAAAATAGTAGCTAAATTCTGAGCTTCTGTATTGAGTAGTAAATATATTTTGTTATTGTTGGTAGACCAACAAACATTTTCTAGTATTCTGGAAATGACTTGGAAAAGCAACAGTTTGGGGCGCCTGGGTGGCTCAGTCGGTTAAGCGTCCCACTTTGGCTCAGGTCATGATCTCACGGTCCGTGGGTTTGAGCCCCGCATCACACCCTGTGCTGACAGCTAGCTCAGATCCTGGAGCTGCTTTGGATTCTTTGTCTCCCTCTCTCTCTGACCCTCCCCTGCTCATGCTGCCTCTCTCTCTCAGAAATAAATTAAAAAACATTAAAAAAAAGAAAAAAGCAACAGATTATCTATGGAGGAGAGTTGGATGGGAGGCTTTTCTTATGGTCTTTTATACGTCACATGTCATGTTTGTCTCTGACACAGCAATTTTTAGGTCATTCTTTAGAGATTTAGCCATCATTCCTTAGGTAGAGTTAGCCACCATTCCTGCACTTGAAAATTTACATTATTTGAAAAAAATTAACACCAAATAATAAAATTTTTACCTTATTTCCTTTTTCCACATTTAACATTCATTTCTTAGACCTATGGTTCTCAATGGGGTCTCCCAGGAAACCGGTAGCAGCGTGCCGCTGGGGGCGGGGGTGTTACGTGTTGGCATCTAGCGGGTAGAGGACTGAGATGCTGCTAAAATCTTACATTCCCAAGGACCTCCACAGCAACAAGGCCTCAAATGTTAACAGTCCCAAGGTTGAGGGACTCTCTGTTACTTTTTTAAATTAAAAGACTTTTTAAAATGTTTATTTATTTTCGAGAGAGAGCATGAGCAGGTGAGGGGCAGAGAGAGAGGGAGACACAGAATCTGAGACACGGGCTCCAGGCTCTGAGCTGTCAGCACAGAGCCCGACGTTGCGGGGCTCAAACTCTAACTGTAAGGTCATGACCTGAGCTGCAGTCAGATGCTCAACAGACTGAGCCACCCGGGCGCCCCAGGAACTCTCTTTTAGACTAACTGCCAAAAAACACAGAAGATAAGCACAGAGGTAATTACATATGCACTGCAGTTTGAAAAGCCTCTTACAAGTAGTACTTATTTTCTATTGTAAGTTGCCATAATAAGAGAATGTTTATATGAATTTAATTGGTATTTTGCAATAACTGAATACCTTTCTCTTTAAAAAAATTAGGAGGCATTAAGAGATTAAAGGATATATCATTCCAAACTACTTGATATTAAAAAGTGGGGGGAAACCACTTTCCATTATGATCTCACATTTTGTGCGTGTTTTTTTGAAGGGTAAAATAATTTTTACGATGACACCCAAAAACATAAAAGTAAAACAGAATAGGTTACAAAGAAGCCCTGGGATAATGCATCTGGATTAAATCTTTTTAAAAATTTTTAAAAATGTTTTATTTATTACTGGAGAGAGAGACACAGTATGAGCAGGGGAGGGTCAGAGAGAGAGGGAGACACAGGCTCCAGGCTCTGAGCTATCAGCACAGAGCCAGTGTGGGGCTTGAACCCATGAACCATGAGATCATGACCTGAGCTGAAGTCGGATGCTTAACCGACTGAGCCACCCAGGTGCCCCTCATCTGGATTAAATCTATGCAGAGACTGCATGTCAGAGGAAGATTCCCAAGCAACTGCCAAATGATGATCCCAAGTGAGTTCCCTACAGAGAATAGAGTATTAAAAAAAATTTTTTTAAATGTTTGTTTTTGAGAGAGAGAGAGAGAGAGAGACAGAGTATGAGCAGGGGAGGGGCAGAGAGAGAGGGAGACACAGAATCTGAAACAGGCTCCAGGCTCCGAGCACAGAGCCCAGCACAGGGCTCGAACCCATGAACCATGAGATCATGACCTGAGGCAAAGTTGGATGCTTAACTGACTGAGCCCCCCAGGCACCCTGAGGATATAGTTGTTTTTTTTTTAATTTTTATTTAATATGTATTGCTCTAAATTCAACTTTATTTTTTTAATTTCTTAGGTTATTTATTTATTTATTTAAATATTTTTTAATATTTTTATTTTTTTCTAGGAGAGAGAGAGAGACAGCGTGAGCAGGGGAGGGTCAGAGAGAGAGGGAGATACAGACTCTGAAACAGGCTCCAGGCTCTGAGCTGGCAGTCAGCACAGAGCCCGACGCGGGGCTCGAACCGACGAACTGTGAGATCATGACCTAAGCGAAAGTCGGACGCTTACCGACTAAGCCACCCAGGCGCCCCAAGTGTTTTTTTTTTTAATATTTTTATTTATTTCTAGGAGAGAGAGAGAGAGAGCGTGAGCAGGGGAGGATCAGAGAGAGAGGGAGACACAGAATCTGAAACAGGCTCCAGGCTCCGAGCCCGACACGGGGCTCGAACCCATGAACCGCGAGATCATGACCCAAGCGAAAGTCGGACGCTTAACCAACTAAGCCACCCAGGCGCCCCAGGATAGAGTATTTTTAAAAAAGTATTTTACAGGTGTCCCTGGGTGGCTCAGTCGACTGAGTGTCAGACTCGATTTTAGCTTAGGTTGTGATCCCAGGGTCGTGGGACTGAGCCCTGCATCGGGCTCTGCACGGAGAGCACAGAGCCTGCTTGGGATTCTCTCTCTCTGCCTGTCTCCCCCACTTGCTCTCCCTTTTCCTAAAAATGCAATTTAAAAAAGTATTTTATATCATATACACTGTACGCAAAAAAAACAATTCTCAGGTAATTCAAAGACCTGAAGATAAAAGACCATAAAACATATAAATGACTTCTTATTTTCAGTCCAACTTGAAAAGAGCTTGGAAGTCATCATTTCCATCCTCCAACAGTGAGAAAAGTTGAAGAATTTGAAATCAACAAATTCTTAAATTCATCAGAGAATTGAGATCATAGGACACATTGCTGCCTTGAAAACTGGAAGGTGGAGGCCGAGCATCACAGCTTATTCCGAACAAAAGCCTTTCCAGCAGAAGCACGCTAAATAGCTACTACTGGTAGGAACACTTCGACTGTAATCAGTTGATTGACGGAGGCTTAATAGAGTCTGAGACTCCAGAGGTTCAGGTGTAGAGGGCGCCTCCACACTCTAATGAGTTTTACTTCTAGGAGCTCTGCTAGCCTCTCAGGTTTAAAAAAAACGCTTGTGCTTCTGGGAGGGGGAAGCAGCCATTTTGAAAAATGCCTGGAAGGTTTTGTTCACCTTGACAAAGGCCTGCTCTCAAGGCAAATTGTTTCCTCCTTCCTTCCTCCCTCCCTCCCTTCTTTCCTTTCTATTTATTTATTTTGAGAGAGAGAGCACGTGTGTGCGAGCGCACTAGTAGGGGAGGAGCAGAGAGAGAGAGAGCACATGAGCAGGGGAGGGGCAGGGAGAAAGGGAGAGAGAGAATTCTAAGCGGGCTCTGTGCTGTCAGCACACAGCCTGATGCAAGGCTTGATCCCACCTGGGCTGCAGTCAAGAGTTGGACGCTTAACAACTGAGCCATCCAGACGCCCCTCAAAGAAAATTGTTTTTGCCTCCCCCGCCCCCCTCCCCCCGCCAGCTACCACATCAGTCAGACTTATGCATAGTAGCAGGGGTTACAGCTAAACGACCTGCGAGGCTCAGACTCTCTTTAAGAGGGAGTCTCTACAGACACCCCCCCCCCCCCCAGGGCAGCAGCGGGAGACCAAACCAGCACCAGCCTCTGACCCCTGCGGCAGGGTCAGCAGGGACAGCCCAGCTCACAGTGAAGGTACACAGAACCCTCACTGGAGTCTTATTTGCCCCAGTTGCGTCTACCCTAAACATAATGTCTGACACTATCAGAACATCACAGAACACAGTAAAAGTAAAAACAATACAGTTGGGTGGGGGGCGCCTAGGTGGCTCAATCAGTTGAGCGTCTGACTCTCGATTTTGGCTCAGGTCATGCTCTCACGGTCATGGAATCAGGCCCTGCCTCCCCCCCCCCGCCCAGGCCCCTCTCCTCTGCTTGCTAACTCTCTCTAAAATAAAAAAAATAAAGAGATACAGTTGGAAGAGATACAGAAGGCATCAGAAGCAGACTCAAATATGATAGAGATTTGGGGATAATAAAGCCAGAATTTGGAATAACTAATTAGTATGCTAAGGGCTGTAATGGGAACAATGTACCACATGCAAAGCCAGATGGGTAATGTAAGCAAAGAGATGGAAACTTTAAGAAAGAATCAAGAATGGGGCACTCGGGTGGCTCAGGGGGTTAAGTGTCCATCTCTTGGTTTCGGTTCAGGTCATGATCTCACGGTTCAGGAGTTCATGCCCTGCGTCTGGGCTCCGTGCTGGCAGTGCAGAGCCTGCTTGGATCCTCTCTCTCCCTCTCTCTCTGCCCTCCCCCGTCCACCTCTCTCTCTCTCTCTCTCTCTCTCTCTCTCTCTCTCAAATAAAAATGAAAGAATCAAGGAATGGAAAAAATCAAACTGTAGTAGAATGAAGAATGCCTTTGATGGGCTTATCAGTAGACTAGACTGCCCAAGGAAAGAATGAATGAGTTAGCATGTCCTAAAAAAGAAATTTCCTCAACAGAAAAGCAATGAGAAAAAAAGAATTAAAGAAAGAAACAGAGCACCCAAGAACTGTAGGATAATTACAGAAGGTGTTACGTGCGTGTATTGGGAATGCCAGAAAGAAGAACAGAAGAAATGTTTGAAGCAATAATGGCTGAGAATTTTTCAGAAATTACTATAGACCCCAAGTCACAGATCCAGAAAGTTCAGAGGCCACCAACCAGGGTCAGTAAAAAAAATTATGTGCAGGCATATCATATTCAAACTGCAGAAAATTGGAGACAAAGTAAGGAGGAGAAAGAACTAGGAAGAATAAAAATACCTTATAGATAGAAAATCTTAGGATAATTATATCAGTTTTCTTTTCAGAAAGAAGAGTAGAGAGGAGTGATCTATTTAAAATGTTATTAGAAAAAACATCCATCAACCTACAATTCTGTATTCAGCAAATTATTCTTTTAAAGAATAACTTAAAATACTTTTAAATAAAGAAGAAATAAAAACTTTTTTCAGACAAAAAAAGTTTTGAGGGATGTGATAACCATTTTATAGTTCTCACAGATTAGCTGGGATCATACTTGTTGAAATTGGAATTTTAAAAGGATAAATTTGGTTTTGCTTATTTAGACCACGCTTACTAAGATGAAATTGCACTCCTCATTTATGTTCGAATGGGTACCTAACTGTTTATTGCATGGGTGAACTTGGTAGGAAGAGTTGTAAAGCAGTTCACTTACTTTTCTCCCACTGTGAGGATTGTTCTTGGATCTCTGTTCCCTCCTTTGGTGGCAACTTGGGCTCATCTCTTAGTTTTATGGTCGCTCTTACATATTGAAAACTCGAGTACGGTCTCGTTTAAATGTCTGCCTTTCATCCTGTTCAAAGTCTTCCCCTTGCCCTGATTGGGCCTGATGGAGGCTAAGAATCCAGCAGTAGGAAGGGAGTGTAATTTATGCAGCTTATTTTAAAATTGTTTACCTAGGCACTCAGAAAGATACAAGAGCTGTATAAGATGGTTCCTGTTTGTATTAGTACCTTTAATGTGCCTAAACAGTATGTAATAAATGTTCAGGAGGCAAACTTTATGCACGTGAAACCTTTGATGGAATGCGGCCATCGTGCTGAAATCTGGATACTAGCAGTATCGGGGGATTCAGAAAGAGGGGGCTTTGCAGTAGAATAGCTGTGCTTCGGATGCAGGCACCCAAAGGGCAGCAGTGACAGCTGGCTCTGGTGCCGGCTTCCTCAGAGAAAGCTGTCTTTCCCTTGTGCTTTGCTGGAGTCTGGGTCTCAGAAGGGATTTAAAGAAGTTTTTGCTGGTGACTTACCATAGAAGAATATGCAGAACACGAAAAACCTCAAGAATAAGTAATAAAGTGTAATATTACGGATGACATTAATGAATTTGAGACTTCCTGTGAATAGAATAGTTACCCCTCGTTAAGGGTGTCAGTGTTCTGTGTTTGTGGGGAAATACTGTTTTACCACTATGGAAGCACAAGTTGACTGACAGGGAAGCGATGATGATGGTGCTAGTAACACTTAGAAGGGTAGATACCAGCTGTGTTGCGAAGTCACGTTAATTGCTCTGGGGTTAGAGTATTGCTAATTTTGTTTTCTTTCCTCTTCGAAAGGGGGTTGGTCGCATTTACAAGCAATGGACATATGCAAATGTATCTGAAAGGAAACTGAGCTGCTTACAACAAAATACTCAGTGTTTTCCAGTCCGTGAGCATGGTATATCTTTCCATTTGTTTGTGTCATCTATAATTAATTTCATGAATGTCTTACAGGGTTTTTTTGGGTTTTTTTGGAATATAGGTCTTTCACATCCTTGGGTGAATTTATCCCTAGTATTTTATTATTTTTGGTGCAATAATGGGATTGTTACTTTCATTTCTCTTTCTGTTACTTTGTTATCAGTGTATAGAAATGCAACAGTTTTCTGAATATTAATTTTGTATCCTGCAACTTTACTGAATTACCATTTCTAATAGTTTTTTGGTGGAATCTTTAGGGTTTTCTATTTTTGTATCTTGTTATCTGCAAAGAATAAGTTTTCCTTCTTCATTAGCAACTTGGATGCCTTTTATTTCTTTTTCTTGCCTGATTGCTGCAGCTAGGACTTCCAGCCCTTTGTTGAGGTGAGAGTGAACATCCTTGCCTTGTTCCTGATCATAGAGAAAGAGCTTTCAGTTGTATACCATTGAATATGATGTTAGCTGTAGATTTTTCATGTGTGACCTTTATTATGTTAAGGTTTGGTCCCTCTAAACTCACTTTGTTGGGTGTTTTTATCATGAATGGATGTTGTATTTTGTCAGTTTCTTTTTCTGCATCTATTGACATGATCATGCTTTTTTATCGTGCCTCTTGCTAGTGTGATATATCACACTAATTGCTTTGTGAGTATTGAACCACCTTTGAACCACCCTGGAATCAATCCCACTTGATCATGGTGAAAGATTTTTTTCAAAAATACATTGTTGGTTTGGGTTTGCTAGTATTTTGTTGAGGATTTTTGCCTCTATATTTAGCAGAGATATTGGCTTATATTTTTTTGTGTGCGTGTGTGGTGTTTTTGTTTGGTTTAGGAATCAGGGTAATTCTGGTCATTCTGGTAATTCATTCAGAATGAATTTGGAAGCTTCTCTTCATCTTCTATTTTTTGGAATAGTTGGAGAAGAATGGGTATCAACCCTTCTTTAAATGTTTGGTGGAATTCACCTATGAAGCCATCAGGTCCTGGACTTTTGTTTGCTGGGAGTTTCTGTTACTTGTGGAACAGGTAGACAATGGTTATTGCTAGACATCAGTCTGTTAACGTTTTCCATTTCTTCCTGATTCAGTTGTCTGTTTCTAGGATGGATAGCCCTTCTGGATCAGCATCCGGACTAAAGCTGTGTGACCCCTGGCAGGGCCAAATTTTCTGCTCTGTTTTGGCTGGCACAGAGGGCGTGCTTTCTATATTGTTTCTGCTTGTGAGCTTCCTCTCTGATCAGGAGACTAAAGCTCAGACAATTTTTTTTAATTTTAAAAAATTTATTATTGTTTTATTTTAGAGAGAGAGAGAGTGTGTGTGTGAGAGTGGGAGAGAGGGGCAGAGGGAATGAGAGAGAGGACTAGAAGCAGGCTCCACGCTCAGCATGGAGCCCAACACGGGACTTGATCCCATGAGCCTGCAATCCCGACCCCGGCTAAAATCAAGAGTCCGACACTCAAACGACTGAGCCACTCAGGCGGCCCAAGCCTCAGTCTTTTTAGAGAACCGAGAACCTGTTCCTCTCCCTTTGTATGAGCTGTGACTTACTCCCAGTGAGTGGTGAGGGGCTGTAAGGACTCTCTCCTTTCTGGTTAGGAATCCCCTTTTGTTCCCACTGGGTATAGGGACGGGAAGAGGTGTGATCACAGCATACTTGTGCTCGCATCTCACTCACCCCTGCGGGTCAGTCTCGCTACTGAAGGTGCGCTCACTTGGGGGAGCACTTGCTCTCAGTGCCAGCTTTGGAACCAGAAAAGTCATCTAACCCATTCTGTGAGTTTTTTTCTAATCTATTACAGTTGTACTTTTATCTTCATTTTGGGTAGCTTATATTTCTAAATTAGTAATGCTTGTATTTGGGAGAGCCTGGGGGGCTCAGTCAGTCGGGTGTCCAACACTTGATTTTGGCTCAGGTTGTGATCGCAGGGTTGTGGAATTGAGCCCCATATAGGGCTCTGTGCGTGGCATGGAGCCTGTTTGAGATCCTCTCTCTCTCCTCCCCTCCCCCGTTCCTTTCACCAGCTCAGGTACTCTCTCTCTAAAAATGAAAAATGTTGGGGCACCTGGAGGGCTCAGTTGGTTGAGCGTCCGACTTCAGCTCAGGTCGTGATCTCACGGTTCATGGGTTCAAGCCCCACATCGGGTTCAGTGCTGACAGCTCAGAGCCTGGAGCCTGCTTCCGATTCTATGTCTCCCTCTCTCTCTGCCCCTCCCCCAGCTCACACTCTGTGTCTCTCTCTCTAGAAAATAAACAAACATTAAAATTTAAAAAAATTAAAAGAAAAAGAAAAATGTAAAAAAATTAATAAATTAATCATGCTTATATTTGTTTTTATAATTGTTAGCTTTACTTCCATTCTTACATGAATTCCTTTCCATTACGCTTTCCATTTTATACCATGCATTTAGGTTCCTTGATTTCCTTTTGTTCATTAGCTTTCATGCCTTCTCCTCCACTGTTTGTGCATGAACTTTCTGGAATTTCTGACACTTTTGTTCTCTAACTTGAAATACTAAGTTTACAAATCTGAAAACATTCTTTAATCATAATTTTCTCTTTTACTTTCTTTGGTCTTTTATTGCAACTCTACTGTGAACCTTAGTTGATTGACATCTCCACTTTTTTTAAAGTTTATTTATTTTGAGAAAGAGAGAGAGAGAGAGAGAGAACATACGTAAACAGGGGAGAGTCAGAGAGAAAGGGGGCAGAAGATCCAAAGCGGGCTCTGTGCTGACAGCAGAAAGCCTGATGGGGACTTGAACTCACAGACCATGAGATCATGACCTGAGCCAAAATCAGACACGTAACTGGCTGAACCACGCACATGCCCCACATCTCTGCTCTTATCCGCCACCCTGTACTTGGTGTCCCCCCCACATCTGTTTAGGATTTATGGCCAATCGTTTCACTCAGCATCCATCATCCTGCACTTGGTTACTTGGTTTCGTGCCCCACCCCAATCTATTTAGGAGATATGGCCAATAATCTCACTTACTTTCGCTAATTCCCTAAGTCAGTGGCTTTCAGCCTGTGCTGCCGGGATTCATGAGGGTTGGTGGTTGAAACCGTGGGCGCAGACTAGGGCACCTGCGAAGAGCCTGCGGATTGAGAACAGATTTCTGGCTCAGCCCTGAAATGATAGAGAATGCTAGTGTTTTTTGTTTTTGTTTGTTTTGGACGAATACTATTGAAAGGCAGGCAGGAAGGGCAAGCTATAGTGATGGAGACCTGGGCAAACAGAGAAGAGGGCCCGTTGCTGAGGCAGCAGCCCTGCTCAGAGAGCACATGGGGCCCTGAGGGGGGAAGCTGGCTGCTCGGTCACGACTGACCGTGGCCGGGACACCGGGCACGGCACGGTGAGCGGGAAGTCACGCCGGGGGTCGGAGGAGCGAGTGAGCGGTGCGCAGCGCGGGCCTGCAGGTGTCACCGCCTGGGCGAGGAGAACGTCGGGTGGTTGTTAGAAGCTTCGAGCACCTGCCCATTCCGCCCGCAGCCTCTGCAGCGGCCGACAAGCGGCAGGCCCCCCGCATGCTCGCCGGGCCGGGCAAGGCCGCCGCACCTTGCCTGCTCTCACTTCCCTGGCATTCTCGACTCCACTTCCCACCCCGCTGCCCCGTGGGACTTCTGTCTGCACCGTCCACGAGCCACTTGTGGCAGATGTGCTTCTGTGTCCCTGGGGGAACGGAAGCCCTCAGAAGCGACCGTGTCCGTGCTCCCGCCGCACACCCGCCTGCAGCGGGCCTCCCCTGCTCCGCGCCCCCTCCTGCTTCTCCTCGGGCCTGGGGCGCACTGTCTCCCCGGCTCCTTAGCTGAGCACGTGCCCTTAGCACGTCTCCCTTCTCTTTCTTGCTGCAGTAATTTCTCTCAGCTGGAATCTTGCGACAACTGTGTGTAGCTTTTCTTTTTTTTTTTTTTTTAATTTTTTTTTAGTGTTTTTATTTCTAGGAGAGAGAGAGAGAGACAGCGTGAGCAGGGGAGGGTCAGAGAGAGAGGGAGACACAGACTGAAACAGGCTCCAGGCTCCGAGCTGGCCGTCAGCACAGAGCCCGACGCGGGGCTCGAACCGACGAACCGCGAGATCATGACCTAAGCGAAAGTGGACGCGTAACCGACTGAGCCACCCAGGCGCCCCGCTTTTCTCCTCTTACAAACCCCTCTTTACAGTCCTCATCGCATTCCTTTTGCTTCCCTTACTGCAGAGTTCCTGCGAAGAACTAAGTACGTTCTGTTTCCAAGTCTTCTCTCCTAATCTGCTCCAGGTGGGGCTGTACGCTCAGCTCTCCGGGAAAACCGCTCTGGTCAAGGTCACCGACAGCCTCCATGTTGCTAAATCCAGGGGTCGGTTCTCAGTGCTCATCTTGCCCGGCCTGTCGGCAGCATTTGACACGGCTGGTGACCCCCTTTCCTACGTGGCCTTTCTCCATGGGGCTCCCAGGACGTCACAGCCTCGTTTGCCTCCTCCCTGCTGGGGCCTCCTGTCAGGCTGGCTTCTGCGTATTTGAGAGCTCCCGCTTGGTCCTCATGCCCGAGGGTGCAAATCCCGTCTGGTGTCAGGGCTTTAAATATCTAGCTGCTTGTGGCCTTAAAAAAGCTCCTAGCGGGGCTCCTTTCCCTGGACTGTACAAATTTTATATCCACTAGCTCGCCCAGCCTCTCCACCTGAGTGGATAGTAAGTATTTCACATGCAACAGTGTTAACTGTACTTTTCACTTCCAATCCAAGATGACTTCATCATAATGTCTCCCGACTCAGGAAATGGCCACTCTCTCTTTCCACTTTCTTAGGCCAAGCCCTCTCAAGTTGGCTTTCAGAACACAGCCCGAACTTGATCATTTGTGATGAGCCCATCACACGGCTCCAAGGGACCTCCGCTTTGGATGATTGCTCTGCTCCCCTGATGGTCTGACCTTGCCTCTTCTAAGTTACTTTCCACACTGGGCCTAGACGAGCCTTTTGCACGCGGTCATGGATTCTGTCTCCCTCCGCTCAGAGCCCCACCACGGCTTCCCATTGGAGTCAGGGTGAAGCCCAGCCCTTTACTGTTTGGGAGAGCTGGCACTCACCATGCTCTCTGCACAGCAGGTGCACTTTTGGAACTAAGAGCATAGCCGTGAACAGAACAGAGTTCTGCCTTCACTGAGCTTAGTTTCCAGAAAGAAAACAGCCAAGTCAGTAAACCGTGGAGCAGAGGATGACTTGTGCTGGGGTGGGGGCCTGGGGAGCGCCTGCAGGGCCGAGGGCCGTGCCTCAAAGGTAACACCCGAGGAAAGACCATGGGAGCAGAGAAAGCATGGCGTGCAGCCGTCTGCGGGGAGGTGTTCACAGCCACGGGTCTGAGTCGGGAGGAGCTCTCGTGTGCTCGGAAGGCTAGAAGGAAGAAATAAGAGATGAGCTCCATCTTCCGGCTCTTAGTTCCGAAAAGTGTACCTGGTACGGCAAGCCCTCGGCAAGTAATTTTCGAATGAATCGAATTTCCGTTTGCTTGTGTCATATTAGTTCCCTTGGCCACTTGGCCCCTCTGGCTCTGACCTGCCTGCCAGTTTCTGCCCAGCCGCCTTCTTCCCTTGCATCGCTCTTCCGGCCCTGCTCAGCCTGCACCCCGTTGTAAACAGTCTCCCCCACCCTCGCATCTTCTTGAAGAACCTCTCAGTTTATTCCTTTACCAATAACCCGTTTCCTTTTTCACCCATTTCCTTCTCGTCAAAGGATTCTGGGAGGACGTGGTGGTGTTAACATTCTCTTAACCGGCCGGAGTTCTTAGTGGGTCCCCAGCAGCAGGCCGGTTTGATGCTTTTTACTCTCGGCTCCTTTTTGGTCACTGTCAGTATTGTCTGCTGTCATTCTCCCACACGTCCCAGTTGTGACGTGAGGCTCATGGTCTTCCTCCATTCCTAGTTTGTCACTTCCCAGATGACGCGGTGCAGTGGAGGTTCACACCTAGATCTAAGGTCCTTTTCGGTCATGTGGCCACCACCCCTGTTCAGAAGCCCACGCGTGGGCTGCTCCCCAGACTGCCGTCACCTGGAGTCGTTTCGTTTGAGAGTCTTCAAACTGTTGTTGCCCTGATCTCAGCTCTAGTAAGACTTAATTTCTAGCCCACTTGGTCTTTGACTGTAGTGAGATCTCTCATTTTATGACCCATCCTCTTTTCTCTATCATCCCCCCAGAATTAAATGGAATTTAGTTTGAATTTAATATTCAAAAGGTTTCTTGTTCAACTATAGTTTATTTTGATATGTGGTACATTTATTGAGTGATTATCCGCCCACATTGATTTGTGACACATCTTGTATATAGAACCAAATTAGATACGTTATTATATAATAGACTGTGTCATTGATCCGTCAGATTTTGGCACCAGCACTCTCTTTAAATGTTATTGAAGCTTATCAGTATGTTTTGATATTTGGAAGGGATAGTCGTGTCTCATTGACTTCAGTGTTCAGTATTGTTGGTGACGGGCTGGCTCTTCACACTTCCATATGGCTTTGAAAACATTTTGGTTATAGAAAGAAAAATCTTCATTGGGCTTCCCCCCCAATGATATTAAAAACTGGGCTATTTGACCTAGTGCCTGTGAATTAATATTTTATCAAAACTTTATATCTAAACATTTTACTTTTTAATAGATTGAATCCGTTTTGCCTAAAAAACCCAAAGATGTGTCTTTTATAATCTTCACAAAGATATGCGACAAATGTAAATGATCTGTTCATTTTTTTTCAGATATGTTTCCTTCTTTTTGCCGTCCTCTACGTTGTTTCCTACTTCATCATTACAAGATACAAGAGAAAATCAGGTGCGTAGAAACACTGTAATTAAAACTTAGATTATGGTGCCAGCTGATGTGTGGTATTTGGGCTGGACGGTGCCCGCGAGCCTGGTGGTGTCTGTGTTCGGTATGGCCGTGACTGCGGCACCCGGTGGCCTGGTACTGAGAGCGCTGACAGCACCACTGGGACATCTGCCCACTCGTAGGGTCATCACCCTCTTGCACCTGAGCCCTTGTTTTCCACGGTTCTTAAGTCCCACTAAGGATAGTGTGCGGCTGTTCAGCACCTGGAAATTCTAGAGTTTAGGAGGATATATGGGTCCTTGTGACTGGCTCTGACTTTGAACATGCATTCCGCCACACGTGCTTTCTCTGACTAGTGGACTGTCTTTACTTTTTCTAATTAATTCACAGGTTTTGTGCCACGGTTATCTAAGGACCAGAGCAGTTGCCTCACTGCCTTCTGGTACATTTCAGCTGCTTTCTGTAGATCACAGGCTTTTCTGCTTGTGATGCTGGGCTGATAGTAGTGCCATATGCATACTTAAGGATTCTGTATATTAAAAACTCTTTATGTCATAATATTAAACTTATTTGGGGCACCTGGGTGGCTCAGTCAGTTAAGCGTCCGACCGGCTCAGGTCATGATCTCACAGTTTGTGGGTTTGAGCCCCACGTCGGGCTCTGTGCTGACAGCTAGCTCTGAGCCTGGAGCTGCTTCAGATTCTGTGTCTCCCTCTCTCTCTGACCCTCCCCTGCTCACACTGTCTCTCTCTCTCTCTCTCTCTCTCTCTCTCTCAGAAATAAATAAAACATTAAAGAAAATAACTTATTAGACTTTTGAAAGCAATTAGGAAATAGTGCTTACTCTAGTATTTTAGTTTGACTCTATGATTACACTAAAATACTTCTTGAAATCTTTAATCTCTCAAAAATTTGAAGATCTGCAGATTCAACACAGTATCTTAATCATTTAAAACATTTTCTTTAACATATTTATTTTCAAGAGGCAGAGAGAGCCAGAGCACGAGCAGAGAGAGCTAGAGCACAAGCAGGGGAGGGGCAGAGACAGAGGGAGACACAGAATTCAAAGCAGGCTCCGGTCTCTGAGCTGTCACCACAGAGCCCGAGGTGGGGCTGGAACCTATGAACTGTGAGATCGTGACCTGAACTGAAGTCAGACGCTTAACTGATTGAGCCACCCAGGCACCCCAGTATCTTAACTATGTTTTAGATGTTTTAACATCAAGTTTTAATGATTATGAACACAGAAAGAACGGGAGAGAGAATTAATGAATATAAATGCACTGTTTTAGGGGAAATTAGAGGATGATGAACAGGAAAGTTGGAGTTTTATTAGATGATCTTTAGAGTCATGGCAGGGAGGGGTGATGGCCTGGCCACAGTTGATTGTGCGGAGAAGAAATGAAATGTATGAAGCTATTAAACCAGTCTTCAGTAGTTGATGGTTGACTGAGTGTGGGCATACCAGTTAAAAGTTAATTGTGACTGTATTATTTTATGGTCCTTTTGGTTGTGAGCTATTTCGGGCAGCCTGTAATTAAGAATGGAAAGGGGACTAAGGCAGTGGCTCAAATGCACCCTTGACACTAAAGCAGCTGGACACTCAATGACTGCAGAGGCCTCCACAGAGAGCCTTGGGGACGCCCCGTTAGGTGTGGAGGGGAAGGAGGGCAGTGGCCTTATCCGGTATTCCTGTAATTGGATCGTACTGTCTTTAGCTGGTGAGTTTACGTGGGGTGACAAAGAGGGCTGACAGCCATGAGAGAGAAGGAGAGGGAGGTGAGCGAGCTCTGGAGCAGAGGACATCTGCTACTTGGAGAAGACACAGAACTTGCTACCTTTCTGTCTGTAACTTGAAAGATAATTATGAAGCATTCGGGCAGCGGTATCTGAGTGGGTTAGAATCGTCCAAGAGAACTTTCATTATTACCACTAGTGATGACAGACTCAAATGAGAGAACAGTACATGTTCTCAAATTCTGAATTCTAATTTTATAGTAATTTTTGTCAGATATTATCAACTAAAACATTTCATTCATTAGCAATTACAATTTCACTTACATTATATGACAGTAAACTTGATAGTGGGCCTAATGTCCTACGAACTTTTATTCTCTTGAACACTAAATATTTGGAAAATTTTAATTTACATATAGTATTTTTGTTAATCAGGATTTTGGTTAATCGAAACACTCTTCTCTAACTAAATTCTATCCTAGGTGATTTAATGAGATTTGAATTTGGATCTGGGCTAAAATAAAAACAGTGCTATTTGCAAATCATTTCTGTTCATTAATCGCTTCTTTTAAGTTTCTCTTTTTGTTTATGTTTTGTAATAAATTAATGAAACATTTTATTGATAAAAAATTAATATCTTACACATTTTTACAGATGAGCAAGAAGATGAAGACGCCGTAGTCAACAGGATTTCGTATGTATTTTAAAATTCACTTGTTCTGTTTCTAATTCTGAAATCATAAGTTTTTCAAATGTAATTCTTATTTTTGGGCATAAATATGGAAAAAATTCACCAAAGTATTACAGTACTTTTTATCGATATTAATGCTATCCTAGGAGGCACATATAAACAAACACACATTTGGCTCTTGAACACTGTGGGGTTAGAGATGCTGGCCCTGGGCAGTTGGAAATCTGTGTATAGTTTCTGCCTGACCTAAAACTTACTAGTAGCCAGCTGTTGACTGGAAGTCTTAGTGTTTTGTGGGTTATGTGAGTTATCTACTCTATTCTAACAAGTAAGCTAGAGAAAGAGAATGTTACTAAGAAAATCATAAGGAAAAGACCTTTGCAGTACTGTGCCATACTTATAAAATATCACTTCTAAGTGGACTCCTGCATTTCTATTCCATGTTGTTCAAGAATCAGCTGTACATGGGTAATTGAGGATCGCCTCTTGTTAAAATCTCCTTGCTTGAAGAACCCGCATTTTACCTTCAGAGTTTTTTTTTATTTTTTAATGTTTATTTATTTTTGAGAGAGACAACGTGAGTAGGGGAGGGGCAGAGAGAGAGGGAGACACAGAATCCGAAGCAGGCTCCAGGCTTCGAGCTGTCAGCACAGAGCTTGACATGGAGCTCGATCACACGGACTGCGAGATCATGACCTGAGCTGAAGTCGGATGCTTAACCGACTGAGCCACCCAGGTGCCCCTTACCTTCAGAGGTTTTAACCAGGAAACGGGCTTATGGTTGGCACAATTGCTGGGTCATAAGAGAAGACTCTTGCTGTGTGGTCTGCTGAGAATATTGACCATGTTGGAATAGGGAGCAGGTACCTGTTCTGGTTGTACATTTATCCGTTGTGAGCGGGGCGACGGCCTCAGATGGTCTTGAGGTTCCGTGCGACTCTCTTCCTGCATCTGTATGCTGCTCGCGTGTGCTTGGTGCACCCTTTCATCTTTCTGAGGCATCAAACTGGATGGAAAGCAGTGAGTTTCTTTCTATCAGCTTTTGCTTGATTAAAATTTGAAATCACACAGCTCCAGCTACATAGGAGAGTATCTCTTATTTTAATTCTTTTTTATCGATACTTGAAAAATTTTGGGCGTAGTTTTGAGTTTATAGAAAAGTTAGAAATATGATTAAAAAAAGCCTCGCCCCACCCCAAACTGTTTGAGAAGTTACTGGCCTGGTTCATTTCCCCGGATACTTTTTTTTTTTTTTTTTTTTTTTTTTTNTTTCCCCGGATACTTTTTTTTTTTTTTTTTTTTTTTTTATCTCTAGGAGAGAGAGAGAGAGAGAGACAGCGCGAGCAGGAGAGAGTCAGAGAGAGAAGGAGTCACAGACTCCGAAACAGGCTCCAGGCTCCGAGCCGGCAGTCAGCACAGAGCCCGACGCGGGGCTCGAACCCATGAACCGCGAGATCATGACCTAAGTGAAAGTCGGAAGCCCAACCGACTAAGCCACCCAGGCGCCCCTCCCCGGATACTTTTGTATTAAGTTCCTATAAATGTTACGTTCTCCTCTGTATCTAGTATACAGGCATCAAAATAATGAGATGGCTACAGTAGCACTGAGGCCCCACTGGGTGTGGCCCAAGGACCCCGTTTAGCACCCACACTGCACGTAGTTGTCATGTCCTCACTTCTTCAGTATGTCCTTGACTTCCCTGACCTTGGTACTTTTAAAGATCACAGGCCAGTTATTTGGATTTGTTTTTTCACGATTCATATCAGATGATTTATCTTTTGTTGGGGGGGGAGGAGGTGAGTCGGGGAGGGGGCCAGAGACCACATATACATACATAACGTACGCAAGTGCTCTCACGTATGCTGGAATAGTACGCAGCCATAAAAAGGAATGAAGTACTGACACACACTGCACATATAGGACTGGGACCTTGACAACATCTGCTAAGTGAGGGATGCCGGACACAGCGGGCCACATAGCGTGTGAACCCGTGTGTGGGGAGTAGCCAGGAGAACAGGCCACATGATGTGTGAACCTGTGCGTGGGGAGTAGCCAGGAGAGGCAGGCCCATCAGTGCCACGTTTATGGTTACAGGTTGGGGGGCAGAATGGAGAGAAATTGCTCAATGAATACAGAGTGTTGTTAGGGGTGATGAAGATGTGGGGCTGGAAAGAGGTGTGTTTGTACAACACAGTGAATACACTAAATCCTACTAAATTGTAACTTTCAAATGGTTAATTTTATGTTCTGTGAATTTCGCTTCAATAAAAAATGCTTTCAACTAATACGTGACTTGACTAGGGCTGATTTGATTCATAACTGAGCAGTGACGATTAATGGACCCTGTGTTACTAGACTTGGTAATTTAATGATCTTAAATGCCCTAGGGAAGACATCTGTAGCTTTATACTGGGGATTCTTGCTTGTGGGTTTAAAACTTAGGCCCATAACTTGATTTAAATCGACAGGATTAGGGGTCTTTGTTTTATTCCTAACATCATGACATTTGTGAAGATTCTAAGCGATTCATTATTTTTCTCTGTCTAAATTACGGCTCCTGTAAAAACAGAGTAATTCCCTTCCCTTCCCTGCGAAAGCTTCAGCGAATCGCAGACGGAGTGAAGGCAGGACAGCTCCCAGGCGAGGGAGCTGCTAGATGCGACCCGCTCTCCCCTCCGTGTCGTCTGTGCCTCAGCTCTGGTGGTAAATCTGCATCCGCACATTTGTGGGTCGATAATTCTCCCCGTGGCCGTGCCTCGTCTTCATGTGAGGAGGCTCCACAGCGTGGGGCTCTCTCCGTGCTCTCACCAGCTCTGCTGTGGCCCTCGGCTCTTCCAGCGCGTTCTGGGCCCTGTGGCCAGAGCGGACGTGCCCTTCCTGCAGGCAGCTGGCTGTGTGCCCACAGTAAAGTCTGGACAGACCATCGGAGCCAGTCTCCATCCCGACCCCCTCCTCTCCGTGACCTTGGCTTCCACTGCCTTCTCTTCCCTCCTCCTGTGACGGAATGAGTGACAATGGACAGGGAATGCAGATCCAGGCTAAAATTCTGAGCTCAAGATTGACTTGCGTCCAGAAGAGATTGAGAAACAAAGGCTTGCTGCCTCTGTGGGAAGGAGAGCACCGCTGAACACTGCTGTGCCCTGTGCAGGTGGCACGCTTCTGTGACACAGTCGGAGCTTGGGGCACGGTCCGCGGGACTCGGGGCTGCCTCCCTTCTCTCCACCGTCTCGCTTTGCCTTGCGTCCGCCACTGACAAAGAGGAGATGGAAGGCAAGGCCTGCTTGGCGGGAAGACCGAGTCCTCCGCTGCTAAAAGGAACCCGGCAAGAGCTCAGACGAGTTCTGGCATGTGGCCGGCGGGCCCGGGGCCACTTGACGCAGGGTCTCCACAGCGGCCTCCGCTCTCCCATCAGCGCGGAAGCCTGTTCCCCGGGCTTCCTCACCTCCCTTTACACCCTTGCTTTCTCCTCTGCTCCCCCTCTGAGTATCTACTCAGGCCCCTAGAGTAACATTGAAGCCAAAAGTTACATTTTCTGAGAGCTGCTGTCTGCTAGTTATTTGATTTGATTTGGATGAAAGTAATTGATGTAAAAATAGAATGCCTAATTGGTGACGCAGGAGCCGGTGCAGGTGAGAGAAAGGCCTCCATGCAGGGGCTAGGCCGGGGCTGGGGGGTGACCTGGTGGGTTCTCAGGGAGGTCCCCCTGCAGACAGAGATCCTGGCACAGGGTGTCCTCGTGAGGGATGAGGTGGAGCACCCACGTGTGTCCGGCGGCGCTCTGTCACGGGGGCCGAGCCCTCGCAGGGTGGAGAAGGCACCCGTGCAGCCTGGCGGAGCCCAGGTGGGTCGAGGAGGGCGTCCCCGAGGGAGGCAGGACCGTCCAGAGGCGCCTCTGCATGGGTGCGTGTCAGGTCGCCTACAGGGCTTGGCCCGGTAAGGGTAATGGAAGCCCTTCGCGGTTCGGGGCAAGGGAACGGAAATGAACAGAGTTGCTGCATTGCAGTTGGAAGTATCCGTGTGGACTCATGGGTTTCAGTGTAGAGTTACAGAGCCAGATCCAGATGTGACGGTGGGTACGCGTGAGTGTGTACACGCACGGACACGCATGCTGCCTCTGCCTGTTCACAGGGAGCCCAGCACCGCACCCACCTCATCACTTCTTTTTTTTTTTTTTTTTTATAAAATTTTTTTTTTTTTTAATTTCTAGGAGACAGAGAGAGAGAGACAGCGTGAGCAGGGGAGGGTCAGAGAGAGAGGGAGACACAGACTCTGAAACAGGCTCCAGGCTCTGAGCTGGCAGTCAGCACAGAACCCGACGCGAGGCTCGAACCCACGAACCGCGAGATCATGACCTAAGCGAAAGTCGAACGCTTAACCGACTAAGCCACCCAGGCGCCCCACCACCTCATCACTTCTAAGTACGGTCTTCCGCTAAGAGGACCCGGGGCTCCCTGGAGGCGAAGCTGACTGCAGGGCTGGGGGAGGGGAGTTCAGGCTCCTTTTGTACCCGCGGTAGCTGCCAGAATGCAAGCAACTGCTCCAAGAGGAGAGCCACGTCGACAAGACCTAGAAGGCGTCAAGGGCCTTCACACCAGCCAGGGACAGTCTGAGCATCAAGATACTGACCGTAGTGCACCCTACACAGGATAAAACAACAGTCTGCGCTTCATACTGATAGGAATCGGCAAGGGAATACATTGTTTGACAAGGAACAGGATATTTTTCCTACTTTCAAACTTAGCTTCCCAGAAAACACTGATGAAAAGGGAAGAGGGTGACGTTAGAGCGGAGCGCCCGGCAGACGGCGTCCTGCATCAGGCAGAGCGTGGCCACAGTGGGGCGGGCAGTTCTAGGCCGCCTGGCAGCCTGTAGACAGAAGCACGGAGCGTGGCTGCTGTCACGCTCCTGGCTCGTGGACGTGAAGGTGGGGGCGTCCAGCTGCTGCTTCCGCCCCCTGCCCCTTGCCCCAGCTCCACCCTTGCTCTTCTCAGACTGAACACCCAGACTCAGCCTTGAGCCCCTGCTCTCGGCCCTCTCCTCCCAGGAAGTCCCGTCCGTTCTGTCCTCAGAATCCGCTCCATTTTGGAAGGCGACGTTTCCAAAGCTGCCCTTGAATCTGAGGGCCACATCTGCAGGCCTGTGGGCTGTGACCACTCCTGCCCTTTTTTTGACCCAGTAGGGCCCCCTTGCCAGCGTTGGCGTGCACCGCACCAGCCTTTTCTGGGCGCATCGGCTCCCGTCCTGGCTGCTCACAGGCACTGCGACAGGCGGCAGCGGCTCGCCCGGATGCCTAGAGCCCAGCCCCAGGGCCCGGGATGCAGGAGATTGGGCAGCGTTTTGTTGAGAGCCGGCATTGTCATGGGGACCATATGTTCAGCATTTTCTGGATTGCCCGTGACTTCAAAAGCTGTACCTATTTGCATTCATAAGCTTACTTTTTTGTCAGATGACAGGTCCTATGGTTTCTTCCTGCTGGGTACGTGGTGCGCGTCATGTGAGCTGAGAGAAATGAGCGGGGTGGTGCTGAGGGTGCTCCATGGGGCACGTGACATAAGGGGACCCGAGGGGCAGAGCTGACTGTGCCCAGGGGCGTGGAGCCATGAACTACATTGTCTCTGGGGGTGCGAGAAGGCCAGGTTCCGCCCGCTGTGTGAGGGACTGTGTCGTGGAGCACACTGGAATGGCTGTGCAGGGCCTGGCACGGGGACCGGGCCAGGCCTGCGTGTGACCTGACTTGTAGCATTGGAGGGAAGAAGCGCTGGCGCTCAGGACAACTTCGTCACTTGACTTTCGAGGACAGAAGCAAAGTCGCACACTTCCGGTCTCTGGCTGGCCGTTGCCAGAGTTGGCAGTGGACTGGATGGAGATTTTTCCAGTGCTTTTCCCAGGAAACATGCCCGCTCAGCCAAACGGCTTGTGAGGCTTCTTCGGTGCCTGGTGTGTCTGTGCTGTGGCTGTGGTGTGTCACAGGGTCTGCATGTCTACATTACCAGCCGTTTACCGCACGGAGCTCTCACGGCCCTTGTGCCCGTTAAGTAGGAAAACGCTTCTGTCGGTGGCCACAAGGTGGCACTGGCCTCAGCGTTACTCTGGTACGTGTGTGTTTTGAACGTTTAGCATGATATTTTTTCTTTTACCTTTGTACGTTTATTTTCACATTTTCCTAAATTTACTAAATTGACTTTAAGGGGATGGATAGTAAATTAAGGCTCCAACTCTGATGTTGGTGAAGTTTTCTTTTGCCATTTTGGTCTTAAAAAATCTTAAAAAAATTAGATAACACATTTTAATCATTTCAGGCATGAATATCTGAGGAAGTGAAAGCCCCTTAGAACCCTGCTGTCCTACAGGATTGTCATATATTATGCTAGGGGTTTGTTGTTTGTTTTTTTTTTTTTGGTACCTCTATTTTCCTCTGTGTGTATATGTGTTTTTTTGGGGGGGTGGTGTGGGAGAAGCATGTTTTTCATTGTCCATGCCTTTTCAGGTTTTTAAAAATTTATTTCATGCTCTGTATTGGAGCATATTTACAATATCTTATTTTTAAAAATGACAAAATAGTGTTTTAAATATCTTGAATAGAAGGATATTGTTTAATAGTTCCCTTCTATTTACTAGTATCGTTTATTTTGCCTTTACTCATTTTAAGAGGTAGCTGACCAATGGCTTTGTAAGTTTTTTCCTCTTGAATTAACCATTTTGAACTGATTTGTTTTTCATATTGCCCTCATAAGTCGTTTTTTCACCTGAGTCGGCATTTGCACTGCTCTTACATTCTATTTGCCCAAGTTGTTAATTAAATGCCATTGTGAAATAAATATTTAAATTTAAAAGAGGGAAGAGACTATGGTGTATTCTTTTTTTTTTTTTTTTTTTTTATTTATTTCTAGGAGAGAGAGAGAGACAGCTTGAGCAGGGGAGGGTCAGAGAGAGAGGGAGTCACAGACTGAAACAGGCTCCAGGCTCTGAGCTGGCAGTCAGCACAGAGCCCGACGCGGGGCTCGAACCCACGCACCGCGAGATCATGACCTGAGCGAAAGTCGGACGCTTAACCGACTAAGCCACCCAGGTGCCCCGAGACTATGGTGTATTCTTTGTAAAATGTATGACGTACTCTCGGTCTTCAGTGTGTGAATCTTTCAGGGCCCACGTCCAAGTTCATGAGCTTCGCGTCTTAGAGTGTGTCTAACTGAACTTCCACTACCTTATGGGTATCGTTGGTCTCCCAACTGCATGCTTAGTGAAATTCCTATGTAACTCTTTCAGATTAAAAGATGCAAGAGTTCTTACCCTTTTTGAGTTTGTACCACATTCTGTGCCTTTTCCGGTTGCTGGTGACGGCAGTCTCTTCTCTCCCAGGCTGTGTCTGAGCACCTTCACGCTGGCCGTGTCAGCTGGGGCCGTGCTGCTCCTGCCCTTCTCCATAGTCAGCAACGAGATCCTGCTCTCCTTTCCTCACAACTACTACATCCAGTGGCTAAATGGCTCCCTGATCCACGGTCAGTATATATTGCTTGTTATAGTCACAGCGAATGGTTTCGTTTTTTTCCTGCCCTGTGTTTTTAGATTTGCCTTTTCTGAATTTGCTTCATAATTTGCATCTTCTTCCAATAGACCATGAGTCCTTCATAAAATCACAAAACCAGATTTTACTTACTTTCCCTATTCTTAGTTGTGAAAGGCTTTTTCTGTTTTACCTAATCAAGAAGCAATGTTTATACTTACAATGATTTTGATACTCATTTAAAATTTATTGAAAACTTTTAAAATTTAATTTTTTTATTTTATTTGTTTTAGAGAGAGTGAGTTAGGGAGAGGGGAAGAGGGAGAGAGAGAGAGAGAGAATGAATCCCAAGCAGCCTCCATGCTCAGCACAGAGCCCATCATGGAGCTTGATCCATGATCCTGGGATCATGACCTGAGCCCAAATCAAGAGTTGGATGCTTAACTGACTGAGCCGCCCAGGTGCCCCCATTTAGCAAGAGAATACTGGTTTATCTGCATGTGTGAAAAGAACTCAGCATCCTTTTGAGACCTAAAAATACTAACCATAGTTTTCTACTTTGTTTAATTTCCTGTTAGTAACTTTTGTCATTTAAAAATAGATAGCAGAAAGGGGGAAAACTTTTTTGTCAGTATAGACTTTAAAATTAATGTGTTTAAAAAATGACCTACTGGGGCACCAGGGTGGCTCAGTCGGTTAAATGTCCGACTTTGGCTCAGGTCATGATGTCAGGGCTTGTGAATTTGAGCCCCGTGTCCAGCTCCGTGCTGACAGCTCAGAGCCTGGAGCCTGCTTCGGATTCTGTGTCTCCTCTCTCTGACCCTCCCTTGCTCTCTCTCTCTCTTAAAAATAAACTTTAAAAAATATAAAAGGACTTACTATGGGCATTATAGTATATTGCTTGGAGGCCAAATATATGTGCATTCCAATCTTGACTCTTCCTTTCTAGAAATTTTTAGTTAGGTAAGACATTTTAATTTTAATGTATAAAATATGTTAAAAGATCTAATACATAGGTCTTTTTTTATATGTTTCATTGCCCTTCCCCCTTTCTTTCATACTGTGATTTGTGTGAAACACATCAGCTTTTTAAATGTTTTATTTATTTATTTGGGTGTAGGGGAGTTGCACAAGTTGGGGAGGGGCAGAGAGAGAGGGAGAGAAAATCCCAAACTGGTTATGTGCTGTTAGTGCAGAGCCCGATGTGGGGCTCAATCCCACGAACTGTGAGATCATGACCTGAGCTGAAATCAAGGGCCAGAGGCTCAACCGACTGAGCCGCCCAGGCGCCCCAAACACATCCGCTTTTCATTAGATTTTTGTAAATATGTTCTGGTTATTTTACTTTTTAATTTTATTTGCTTTTTAGATTGACAGGATTATTAACATTTTTATATTGTCCAGTCTTTTGTCTTCCTTTGGTTTCTCTAATTGTTTTGTTTAGAAGATCCTTTCCCTCCTGAGATATGACAAATACTGCCTCCCCTGCTACCATTTTCCAGAAATGATTTTGTTTATGCTTAACTATTTAATTCACTTGGAGTTTATACAACCGCCTTTTCTCTTACCCGTTGTGTTGAAAGAAATGGCTACATTTGCTGCAGAATATTTGGAAAACAGAATACTCGGTAAAAAAAATTGTTACTCCCAAACCTACCAGCACGTTACGGTTGTGCATTCCGTGGCCCGTGGCCTCGAGTGTGGACTGTTCCTGGGCACACATCACCAAGTGCAGAGCCCTCACGGACTCCCGGTTAACTTGCACTCCCCCCCATCCACACATGAGGGGGGTCCCCATGCCGTTAACTACTTTTCTGTGCTGTTGACAGTATTGCCTGGAGCTGTTTTAATCATGGATTGTTTCCAATTTTCTAATTAAAACTGTAGTGTCCATCTTTACAAATAAACGTTTGCCCGTAGGATAAACTTCTGCAGTTCACTTTCCGGGTAGCACACTCAAAGAGGCTTCCAGAGGATGTTTCCCCGTCCGAAAAGCTGTTTGACGCCCACCGGTGGTAGCGCTTTCCCGGGTGGGAGGGCTGGGGTCCTCTTCTCAGAGAGCACCCTCACCTGCTGCGGGGGGTCCTCACCGCCGGCCACTCGTGCGGGACGCGTTTCCTCTCTTAACCATACGGTGATTTAGTTACTAGCGAGGGGACATTTACAAGGATACTCAGAGGTCGTAGGTTGTTCAGTTATTTTTTAGTAAATTACTATCTGTGTTTCCTTTGCCCATTTTTACAGCATTTTTTCCCTCTTTTTTTTTTTTTTTTTAGTTTTTATTTATATTCCAATTAGTTAACATACAGCGTACTGTCAGTTTCAGGTGTGCAGTATAGTGACTGAGCACTTCCGAACGTCACCTGTGCTCATCCCGACAGGTGCCCTCCTTAGTCCCGTCACCTGTTTCACCCACTGTCATACCCACCTCCCCTCTGGTGGCCATCAGTTTGTTTTCTGTAGTCAACAGTCTGTTTCCTGGTTTGTCTCTCTCTCTCTCGTTCCTTTGCTCATTTGTTTTGTTTCTTAAATTCCACACGAATTTAAATCCTATGGTATTTGTCTTTCTCTGACTAACTTATTGCACTTAGCATTATACCCTCTAGACCCATCTGTGTTGTTGCAGATGGTAAGATTTCATTCCTTTTTATGCTTGCAGTGTTTTCTAATGTTTATTTATTAAAAATTTTTTAATGTTTATTCATTTTTGAGAGTGAGAGAGAGCACAGCAATGGAGGAGTTAGAGAGAGAGGGAGACACAGAATCCGAAGCAGGCTCCAGGCTCCTAGCTGTCAGCACAGAACCCGATGCGGGGCTCGAACTGTGACCTGTGAGATTGTGACCTGAGCTGAAGTCGGACACTTAACTGACTGAGCCACCCAGGAGCCCCTTAATTTACTTATTTTGAGAGAGAAAGAGCGAGCACCAACCGGGGAGAGGCAGATGGGGAGAATCCCAAGCAGGTTCCTTGCTGTTAGCATAGAGCCTGACACAGGGCTTGAACCCACAAACCATTAGATCATGATCTGATCCAAAATCATGAGTCAGACACTTAACTGACTGGGACATCTAGGCACCTTGCTTGTAGTGTTTTTTTTTTTTTAAGTAATTGGTTGTCTATGAGAGGTTAATTGCAAACATTTCCTCCCATTTATCCTTTAATACTACGTAAGCTGTTTTCTGACACGAAGAATTTTAGTTTAATCACATATTTGAATCTGGCCTTTGTGGTCTCTTGTCTTCCCTGAAAGTGGAAACAGATGGAGAAATGATGCTCAGAAGACCAAATGAATTCAGTAAAGTTAGGAGTAACTGTTAATGGAATAAAAAGAAGTTACTCTGTTTTTGTTGCTTAGCAAGTGAAAAAACTCAGACAGGCAAACTGGAATTGATACAGAGAATAATAAGTCATCTACTGATTGTTATAAAGGCAGGAGTCAGCCTGGAAATCAATGGCTATGAATTTTTGGTGAGTGTTTTAGATGACATGTTATTTGTTATTAGTAAATAGGTGGATAGAATATAATTTAGAAAATGGTTTTTGCATGCATGTCTGAAATGTTTGAGGAAGACTGTTTGGCATGGTCCCCATGGCCCTGGCTTTCTGGGAAGCTGTAGGGACTATATGGTGCCTACGTCTTGCAGGCTGGGCTCCAGGTGTTTTTACCAGAAAGAAGTACAGCTGGCCTCAAGATGGGCTAACCAGTACAACAGGTGAGGTGGGTCTTGTTTCTAGTTTTACTAAATAGAAACTTCATGTTGTAGTTAATGACCTTCACATACTCTAAATAAGGGTCATTTCTCTTATCGTGCTTATGGACTGGAAGTGGGATCTGCTAACACGCGACAGGCTAGGTGTTTGGAGGCCTTAAGCCTGGAAGTAAATATACTTATATTGGTTCTCGTTGTAATGTGAGGTGTGCAAGCTTGGGTATTTTATTTTGTTTATAAATCAGGGCTTAGAACAAGGATTCCCACACAGGGGTTGCCTAATAACCATATGTTGAATGAATAGATAAAGTGTATACTAAACAATAAGCTCAAACTCCAGTGAAACCTCATCCGCTGAAAGTTGGGGAACTGAGGAAACACCTTCTATGTGATGTCACTGCTTCTGAATGTCCTCTTAGGAATGGGGGGCCTGGGATGTCCGCCCTGGAACTCTTCTTGAGGGTTTTATGACCTCTGGCTTTGTTTCTGCTAATTCTTTGGTAGGTCTGTATCCTTTGCGGAACGTAGTGAATTTCAGAAATCTTTAAATGCGTCTTTCTCTTCTAAATTCATAGCTTTCTCTAACCTTGTTGATGACATTCACGGAGTGCTTATTATGAGTCTGGTAGATCGTCCTGGGCTAGAATATTTGTCAACCTTAGACACGCTTGCTTCTTGGCTTCTAAAAAGGCATTAATGGGGGCAAATTATAGTAATCCCGAGATGCCCTCAGGCACTTGCTGGGTTCTAGCCGCTCATCTCGCCTCCGCTGTGGAGTGTCCAGCCTCCCCTAGGTGATCAGGACCAGTTAGCCCAGCCAGCGCAGGAGCGCCCTTCCTTGCGGGTAGACTCGGCATGAGGACCCAAGTGCTGGGCCGCAGGCTGAACTCCAGTTCAGCGGAGCCAGTGTTGTGTCTCCTGGCGGAAACATCCCTCCGTTCGGAGCTCGGACCCCTAGGCTAGCAGCACCGGTGCCTAAGGTTATAGGAACGGGAGGCAAAAGTTTCCCTAGCGGGCACTAGGGATGATAGTGAGTACCCCACCCCCTGTCTCCCCGTTGATTCCTGGACCTGGGAGCCAACCACCATATTGGATATAGAGGCAGGGCACATCAGCCTCATGTGTATGCCATTTCCTGTTGCTGATGCAGTGCTGCTGCTGCGGGTCCAATGCTGGCTTAGGTAGCGCCTTGTTCACGACGGACAGTCAGGTCACACGGCTGGCGTGGAGGCCCATGATCAAGTGTTCAGTCTCTGCCCGGGGCCGGTAACGGGCCAAGGTCTGTTGTGTGTGCTGGCTGGCGGGGCTGGACTCCGGAGGCCTACGGGCCTGCCATGGATGCATCAGGAGCCATTGCATTTGCAGATCAAGTGGCCTAAGTAGTGGAGCTGGCACAGCGGCCTGTACTTGTTGCGGAACCTTCTTTGATTCCGGACCCCACTGTCAGCCGACAGCTCTGGGCGTCGCTTGGTAAAAGGGTGGGAGTAACACACCAAAATGAGGGCTGTGTTACCTTCAAAGTCCAAGGAAGCCTGTGAGCCTTGGGCCCCTTCTGGTTGGAGGAGGATCCAGGGTCAGCAGCTAAGTCTTCACCTGAGGACAGATACCGCCAAATGCCTCACGCACTGGGCCCCTAGAAATTTCACTGACATAGAAGGGCCCTGAGTTATTCTCTGGTTTATCTTACACCCTCTGACATGAACATGTCTCACCAGTAAGTCTAAGAGAGCCGTTGCTACTCTTGCTCCCTGGATCCAGTCAGCAGATTGTCATCACTAGAATGGACCAGTGGGACATTTGGTGGAAGGGAAAGGCGATCAAGATCCGTGCGGAGTCGATTGTGATGTGGGGCTGGAGAGGTGGTGCAGCCCTGCGGTAAGACAATCTAGGCTCTGCTGGCCTTGCAGCTGAAGGTAAGACACTTCGGGGGCCGTGTGGACGCAGATGGGGACAAAGGTGTTTGTCACGCCAGGAGTCACGTCCCAGGTACGAGGGTACGTGCCGATTCACTCGGGCCGCGAAACCACAGCTGGGGCAGCGGCTGCGGCGGGAGCGTCGCCTGGGTAAGCTTACGGTAGTCCGCTGTCCTTGTCCTGGGGCCCGTCTGCCTTGGGGACAAATCCCTAATGGTGACAGTAATCTCTGCATTTCCTTCAGGGATTTTCCTTGTTAGAGGCAGTTCTGGGGGCTTCTGCTTGGCCTTCCCCCCATAACAGACAGCCCGTACTACACAGGTCAGGGAGCCAGTGTAGGGATTCCGTTAGCTGTTAGGGGTATCGGTCCTTGTGCATTCCGGAACCGGGGATGTGACTGTCGACCAGGTTTGGAGGCCCCCGTGAGGCACGTGAGACTCCAGCTAGCCGCCCGTTGGCCAGCTGACCCAGAAGCCCTCCTCTGACAGTACGCTCTGACAGTGACATTTGGGGTCAGTGGTTGGCAGTCCTTGAGAAGTCTGACGATCTCCTCGACCCCGGGGCAGTTCTGCCGCCCATAGTGGCCTGTCTGTAAGGCGTTTACCAGCGTGGAACACTTATGAGATTTCCTTGTTACTGGCCTTTCTTTTTGTTAAGCCTTTAGTGAATTTGGATCGCCTGGTCCAGGGCTTTCGTACTGAAAATGTTCAGTAGTCATTGCAGAGTGAATAAAAGTTATTTATTGTTTCATTAGGAATACCTTGGTAAAAAAGAGCTTAATTTGAAAAGAAATTTAGTGGCTTATCCTATAAAATTGGCAGTATGGGTGGTTTTGATCATTTTTGCCTTTAATGTGTAAATCACATGGATTAGAGGCTAATATGTTTTGATAATGCTTTAGTATGTGTAACTATATTTAGTTTGAATTAAATACACTGGATTGTGAGCACATGGATTTGAGATGTTACATGTTAACATATAACATTCCTTGGAATGCCGCTTCACTCTTCTGGCCCCAGTTTAGTAACAGACATAAATAAAATATTAACCTTAGTTCTAAATCTCTATCATGTGGCAAGACGTCTCGCTGTCTATAATGAGAAGATGATTAAAATAGCTTGAAATATATGATCTGCAAAAATGATAGCGGAGCTGGAAATAGGCAGGATGGCAATCCTCTGGTCACTGACAGTTTTCGCCCATGATCTCTGTCACTTGTCACCCGGATGCTGTGAGGTGTGTCGCGTGGCTCACTTAGTGTGGTCACGACGCACCGGCAGCTGTGGTTATTGTAGGGCGGTACGAAGGCTTCCTGGGTTTTCCTTCTGGGCCAGTGGACATGTTCTGGAATGAGGTGGGGGTGGTGGCAGCACAATGTCGTGAACACACTAAATGCATTAAATTCTTCACTTTAAAGTGGTAATTTTATGTAACGTGAGTTTAAAATTAAAAACGAAACAGGACTCAATCTTTGGAAGGTAGGAGAATGATGGAATTAAGTTGTAGCCTTAAATAAAGTCAGGAAATGAGCCTTGGGGTTTGAGGTGCTCCCCCAGTGGGGGCTGGTATTTGCTAAGCTGCCAATACTCACCATACTGAGGAGACAGAGACACATGTTTATAACAGGATCGCCCAGTTGATAGTCTGTTAAATGATAACCACAATGAAATTGACTAGTCTTTGCAAGGTATGTGTGTTTTGTTTTTATTTTTCAACAGGAATAGGCAATACGCTGTTGTGGACATCATGAAGAACAATACAAAATCCATCTTAATTTATGTATTTTCAAGTTGCATAGAAGGTTAAAAAAATCAGACTTTCATATTATAAGCAATTAAGCTTTAAAAAGATAAGTATTACATCTACTTATGTATAGATATTAACTGAAAAAGTCCTTAATAAAGTTTAATATACCATTATTAGTTAAATGTTACTAATAGTTTCCAGTTAATTAGTCTTAATGGTCATTTATCATAATATGCATCAGTTTAGTTACTGGATATTAATAGAGATGTTTATAATACTAAAAAACAGGGGTGCCTGGGTGGCTCCATCAGTTAAGCATGTGACTCGATTTGGCTCAGATCATGATATCCTGGTTGGTGAGACTGAGCCCCATGTGGTCTATAAACCATCAGCGCAGAGCCTGCTTGGGATTCCCTCTCTCCCTCCCCCAGTTGCATGAACGCATGGGCTTGCTTTTTAATAAAAGTAAACAAAAGCAAACATTAAAAAAAAAAAGGAATCTAAGTGTTCAAAGTGAGAGATTTGCTAAATTAAATTTCAGTAGGTCTGAACAGTAGAGTGCGTTTGTTGCTATTCATGGATTCTGATGTAGAAGAGCTTTTGTGGGTAGAGAAAGATGCTGGAGAAGTGTTTTTCTCTGGGTGGTAGCGTTCATCATGGGCTATGAAATGGTTTCAGTGCTTGCTTTGTGTAGTATTTATGTCATGGGCATGTATTGCTTTTTTGTTACAAGAGAAAACTTAAGATAAAAAGTTTCACAACTCATTGCTAAAGTTGTTTATTTTTTGTTTTTCTTCTAATAGAAGCTGTTCTAATTCTGAACTTCACACAGTACTTACTATTCAAAAGCAAACTTGTAGTCTTTCTCTAAGGTTTTTGCTTTTCTTGGTAGAATTTTTATGTTATGTAACTTTTTGACAATTGGATTAGATCCTCAGTTCCACTGAAATATTGATTTTCACTTAGATTTGTCATTTTTAATTATTTAATATGGCTGAACTCTGATTAATTTTCTGTTTTAAATTCATGAAGTTTTTGGTCTCTGTGATGAAAAGTGATAGATCATTTGCTTCATAGTATTATGTTGGATTTTGGAATATTTTGTGAGTCCAGCAGATGGAGCTAGAAGTTAATTCATCCTGTGGTGATCTGGTAATTCAGTTTGGTTTGGTTTGGTTTTAAACTAAGTATTCTAAAAACAAAAACAGAAATAAAAACCCAAACCCACAAAATACAAAAAACTATTCTAGGATTATTAAATAATCTTTGTTTAAGTTCAGATACCTCTTTGGGGAATAGGCATAGGACATCTTTCAAAAACACTCTCACTGATACTGATTTAGAAAAACCACAAGGGTTTTGAATTTTTAGGATTGTACTGCACTACTATACTAAAGCATATAATTTCAGGTTTTTGAAGCAGGGAATTTTGACTACTGTTTTTTTTATTTTATAAATGCATATGTAATAATATATAATAAATCATATGGTATATATGAACCTTAATTTAAACTCAGAATCAAAGAAATTCTTAAGGGATATTAGTGTATGTATGTCTGATATATGTTTGCAAAACGCTGGAAACTTAATAAGTCTTACAAAGTTGCCAAGAATATAATTACTACTTAGGAATGTATGTTGGATATATTATTTTTCTACATATTAGCTGTTTTTCTCATAGTAACTTTAACTATTATGTTATAGATTTGATAATTAAATTAGTATAAGCTAAGTCTAAAACTTTCACATTTATTTACTCTGGTTAATAAACTTAAGTTTTTGCATTTTTTTTCTTTTTTTTTTTTAAATGTTTTCTTTATTTCTGAGAGAGAGAGAGAGAGAGGCAGTGTGGGCAGGGGAGGGTCAGAGAGAGAGGGAGACAAAGAATCTAAAGCAGGCTCCAGGCTCTGAGCTATCAGCAGAGAGCCCGACACCGGGCTCGAACCCACGAACTGTGAGATCATGACCTGAGCTGAAGTCAGATGCTTAACCGACTGAGCCACCCAGGTGCCCCAAGTTTTTGCATTTAATTATTTAGACTTTTAATGAAAGATGGTTATTTATGTAGATGATTATCCTGTTAAGACTGTCAACTTTCAAATTCTTTGTGTTCAGTGAATATTTCTTGCAAAAATAAATAACAGTGGTGGTTCTGTATCGCATTATATCCGTTTCTATAATTGTGTTTGTCAAAATCATTAGTAATAATATTGAGGCTCCTGGAAAAAGAGCAGTTGGGGGAAGATTTTTAGATTATACACATATCTGTGTTATATGTACACACATATATGGCATGTAGCGTGTATATCATATGATGTATGTGACACAGATATACACACACATATCTTACATATATGTAAAGCTCAGTACTGAAAGTAGGCATTTAATTTCATGTCCAACTGGAAGAGTCGGTGTTCAGAATCTCTGTGATCACACTCGTTATTTTCTTCTCTTGCGCTGCAGACGTTGCTGCTTGATGATATCTGTTGATACCGATTTATTTATTTAGCTTTTTGTAACTATCTTCATTTAAGATTTTTTAAAAAATATTTATTTATTTTTGAGAGAGAGAGACAGGGAGACAGAGAGAGGGAGAACAGGGAGGTCATAACCCGAGCTGAAGTCAGACACTTAACCTAGTGAGCCACCCAGGTGCCCCAACTGTCTTCATTTTAAGGGTGTGGGTTAGAGCAGATACTTCTTCTGATTTGTGAGCTTTTGCCCATGGCAGAGTTTTATTTCTTAACTTTTGATTTTCAGAGAAACATTTGAGTTTGTGTTGTCCCTGCATGAAAGGGGCATACGTGATCAGAAGGATGAATCCTGGACGTTTGTGTGTTTATAACTCACTGACGGCAAGAGAGTCCCCTGTGCTGAGTGTAGTTGATTGTTTCACAAGACAAAAACTAAGTAAAAATTTTCGCCCCATTGTAAAGGTATAGTGGATTCTAAGCATTTAAGGGTTCACATTCATGGTTGCAGCAATCTGAGCGAGAGCGTTGAGCTCCCTGCCAGGTGGTAATTCGTGATTTGACTGAGGCTGGGGTTTGACCTGTGCGGCCACTGAAGCTAGAAAATAGAGTAAATACGGGGCCGATGAGCCAAGCTCTTACGGCATCTCAGTTCAGATGATCGCCTCTGCCCTCAGGCACTTTGTTGGAAGGTTACCTAGCGGATTTGGAGAAGTTTGAGTTTCACAAAGAGGTTTAAATAGGTTTCATTCTTTTGGTCTTTATGGGCTTCTTATGGAAAACATAGAGGATGTAGGAAAGTAGGAAGAAAAATCATCTCTGATTTTACTGCATTCGCATTGTTAATAATTTGGTGTATTTCTTCGCAGTTTATTTTTTATATCTACTTTTTGGGCGTTGTTTTCATATATTTTTAATGTCCTGTGTATACAGGTTTTCGTTTTGTAAGCTTTCTAGGGTGTAATTAATGAGAATAACTCTTTGGGAAAGGGGTGACAGCTAATGGGCTGTAACTCACTCACTGTCTCATCTCTATCTGGTCACATTGCTGCTGTGCGTTAGAATCTGTCAGTGTTTGGAGCATTTGCGTTATGTTGAGACAGGGCAAGTGGGGAGACACTAGCATTTGTGTAGTATTTGGTGTGTTATTTCTCTTCTGTTCTTTATGAGAGCCCTGTGAGCTCAGTTGCGGCCTATTTTATACATGAGGAAGCTAGAAGTTCCTTTTCCAGGTCATATATAGTGGATAGATGCAAACTTAGATATAAAGTGCCACTCAGACATCTGCCATCAGGACTGGGAAGGTCTTAAAAATTTTTTTTTAATGTTTATTTTTGAGAGAGTGAGAGAGCATGAGCAGGGGAGGGGCAGAGAGAGAGGGAGACACAGAATCCGAAGCAGGCTCCGGGCTGTGAGCTGTCAGCACAGAGACTGACATGGTGCTATAACTCACGAACTGCGAGATCATGACCTGAGCCGAAGTCACATGAGCCACCGACTGCGCCATCAGGGACCCCAAAGGTCTTTTAAATCATGAATAGTATGAATGCCTTGTTATGTTAGAGGACATTATAGTACACAAAGTACACATACTACATTCAGGGTTGTGCTGAAGTTGGGTTGTTAAAACCTTTCTGTATTTGGTGTTTTAAGAAGGCTTGGGTGGGGGTGTCTGGGTGGCTTAGTCGGCTGAGCGTCAGACCCTTGATATCAGCTCAGGTCATGATCCCAGGGTCATGGAATGGGATTGAGCCCTGTGGTGGGCTCTGTGCTGAGCGTGGAGTCTGCTTGAGACTCATTCTTTCTCTCTCTGTCTTCTCTCTGTCTCCTTCCCTTTGCTCACATGTATGTGTTCTCTCTCTTTCTCTCAAAAAAAAAAAAAAAAAAAGGTAGGTGGGTAAATAAATAAGTAAGCTTGGGTGTGGGGGCACCTGGGTGCTTCAGTCAGCTAAGCGTCCAACTCTTGATTTCGGCTCAAGTTCTGACCTCACGGTCATGGGATCTAGTCTTGCATTGGGCCCCATGCAGAGCGTGCCTTCCCCATCACGTTCTCCCTTGCTCTCTCTCAAAAATAAATATTTTTTAAAAAGGCTTCGATGTCCATGTCCACACATATAAACACATGCAGAAGTGTTTAATTCTGTTTTAATGTCTTACAAACTGATCAGAAGCTCAATTACGTTTTGCTTTCCACAATTGGATGGCATTAGTAGGCTGTCATAGTCCCAGTTTAACATTTCCTTTAGTAAAATCTTATCAAACTGGTTGCTCTTTTCAGCAGATAATATTAACAAAATTCAAATATTGTGCCTTTTTCATCCAGAATGTTAAATGTGAGATACCACATGGTAATTCAGAAAGAGCAAGAGATCTTGGATCTAATCCCCTGTCATTTGTAAGTTACGGAGTTTGTGTGGCATTTATTTAACCTCTTTTATTTATTTATTTATTTATTTTTTAAATGTTTTTATTTATTTCTAGGAGAGAGAGAGAGACAGCGTGAGCAGGGGAGGGTCAGAGAGAGAGAGAGGGAGTCACAGACTGAAACAGGCTCCAGGCTCTGAGCTGGCAGTCAGCACAGAGCCCGACGCGGGGCTCGAACCCACGAACCGCAAGATCATGACCTAAGCGAAAGTCGGACGCTTAACCGACTAAGCCACCGAGGCGCCCCTATTTAACCTCTTTTAAAAAAGAGTTTGATTTCTGAGTGGATTGAACAAGGGGATCTCAAAGTTCTTTTCTGCTCCACAATTGGTTTTTTTTTTTTTGTTTTCTTGGTGCATTAAAATAAAAGTAAACTTTTGCTTATTTTATTTAAAAAAATGTTTTTAGGGGCGCCTGGGTGGCTTAGTCGGTTAAGCGTCTGACTTTCGCTTAGGTCACGATCTCGCGGTTCGTGGGTTCGAGCCCCGCGTCGGGCTCTGTGCTGACTGCCAGCTCAGAGCCTGGAGCCTGTTTCAATCTGTGACTCCCTCTCTCTCTGACCCTCCCCTGCTCATACTGTCTCTCTCTCTCTCTCCTAGAAATAAATAAAACATTAAAAAAAAAATTAAAAATAAATAAATAGATAAATAAATAAATAAATAAATGTTTTTAATGTTTATTATTTTTGAGAGAGAGAGAGACAGAGAGTGAGCAGGGGAGGGGCAGAGAGAGAGGGAGACACAGAATCTGAAACAGGCTCCAGGCTCTGAGCTGTCAGCACGGAGCCTGACGTGGGGCTCGAACTCATGAACTGTGAGATCATGACCTGAGCTGAAGTCGGACGCCTAACCGACTGAGCACCCAGGCGCCCCTAAACTTTTGCTTATTTTGAACAAACTTTAATTTCAGAATCTTAAAAATGTTGTGTCTATCCTGCTTAAGTATTTTGTTAAAATAAAGAGGTCTTTATTTAGACCATTACAAACAGGAAGAGATGTCCTTTTTATTTAAAGCAATTCTTTGAGAAGATATAAAACATTTTTTTCCAGGTGATGTGTTTTTATTCCCCTGCCCACCCCACCCCCCGAATGAAAGTAGCAGGTATTGAATAGCATGATAGGAGCTTAACACAGTGAAGCTTTGCAATTGTTTCATTCTTATGTTTAATATGTTTTTAGAACACCATCATTTGATTAGAGCACACTTTCTAAATGTATCAAAGAATATAGTGGAAATGGTGTAGAAAAAGGAGGTAAGAGAATAAGCCTGATGGTTCTGTGAAGGGTCTTCGAGGCTCATTGTAGAGTATATACGGGAACAGTTAAGGTTTAGGGGTTTACGGCAAGAGAGTAAAGAGAATGGATGTTTCACAGTAGCGAGCACTTCCATTTTGTAAGAGAAAACCAAGACAAGGGAATTGAGATTTAGGCTTCATTCTGTTGTTGAGTTGTGTGTTGAAACAGTTTTCAAAAGGCATAGGACCATCAGTTAGAATCAGGGAAATCAACTGGACACAGTGGGTATCCTCAGGTTAAAGTAATTTTTTAAAGATTAACCAATTCACGAAGACAGTAAAGAACAAGTGCTCTGCTGTGATATTTTATGCCCAGAACTTTCCCTGCATTTTATCAAAAACTAAGCCTCAGGTATGCAGTAAGAAAAATTAAGAAAATCAGTATTCAGGTGTTGGTAGAGAAAACACTTTAAAAGCTAAATGTAGTTTGGCCAAGATGGAGTAGGAGACTGTATATGCGCTCTCACCTGCACCGACCAGGTGACCGCGAGAACATAGACGGTGAAGAATAGTAACTTAGGACAGATGAGTCCTGCGCCTGCTCCAGGGAGCTGGTGGGGTGTGGGCTCGGGGGCGGGGTGGGGGGGGCAGACTGGTGGGCGGAGGACTAGAAAGCAGAGAAACCTCTTCTTTTACAGATGGATAGAATTAATGGGCCATCATCATGTTCTCAGCTTCAGCATTTCTCTTAGTAAGATCTTATTAAGCTGCTGTTCTTTCTGGGGTGGGGGGTGTGAAGTGAAGGTTTCGCAAGGTCACATTCCTTTTGGAGGCTCTGGGGAAGAGCCCGCTTCTAGGCTCGCTGCCTTGTGGGCTGAGGCGCCTCCTTGCCGGGTGAGGCCTTTGCCCTGGAGGCGGCCCACCATTTTGTTTCCATGTGACGCACCCCCGGCAAGGGTGGGTTGGTTCCTCCCTGATTTGCCCTTCTGCTGTTTCTCTCTGACTTCAGCTCAAGAAAGTTCTCTGCTTTTAAAGGGTCCTGTGGGTAGGTTGCATCCGCCTGGCCAATCTGAGATTCTCTCTTTATCTCCCTATATTAAAGGCCATAACCTTAGTGATTATATCTGCTGTCTTTTTGGCATGCATGCTGGATTAAATAGTGGCCCTCTTCTGTGCCCGGCTCTCTTCCCCCATCCATGTCCACTTACAGTCGCAAAATGTGGCCTTATTTGGAAATAAAGTCTTTGCAGACGTCATTAGTGAAGATAAGGTCTGTCGCACTGGCTTAGGGTGAGCCCAAATCGAAGATAAAACAGAGACACAGACACACCTGAAGAAGGCCATGTGAAGCCACCGGCAGTGATTGGAGTGATGCATCTGTATATAAGCCCACTGTAACTGCATATAGTGCAGCTACCAGAAGACAGAGGGAAGGATCCTTCCCAAGAGCCTTCAGAAGAGATATGGCCCTACTGATACCTTGATTTTGGACTTGTAGCCTCTAGAACTGTGAGATAATAAATTTCTGTTGTCAGAAGCCATCCAGTTTGTGGTACTTGGTTAGAGCAGCCATAGAAAACTAATAAACTATGTTACATAACATATTCAGAGATTTCAGGGATTAAGATGTGGACATCTTTGGGGGTTTGCCCTGCCTACCTTGAGTCTGCAGCTGAGTACAAAGCAGGAAAATACAATTCACAAGGATGAGAAAAATAAATCAGAACTGATTCGCAATTGATAGAGATTCACAATTGATAGATAAGAACGTTAGTGCATTTCTTACAACCCCATCTCATACGTTCCAGAGGCTAGACAAGAGCTGGGACATACTGAGACGGGGAAGATACGGAAATAATCAAATCAAATGTTTATAAATGAAGCCTGTAATGTGTGACATGAAAGTATACTGGATGGAATAAAAACAGATTTAACATTGTAAAAGAGAGGTTAGTGAACACAAAGATATAGCAATAGAAAATTGTTTACAAAAGAAAGAGAAAAATGACTGAAAAACTGGCCAGGGTATCAGTGATATAACTGATGTTCTTAAATGAGGAAGGATTAAGAAAGAATATTTGAAAAATTAATGACTGAAAAATGTCAAGATTAGATGAAAACTATAAACCTTGATCTAAGAAGCTCAAGTAGCCCTGTCTACAAGAAAGATGAAGAAAACTGTACTAAGAGGCTTCAAATTGGTCAAAACCTGTGATAAAGAGAAAATCTTACAAGCATTCAGAGAAGAAGACTTAGAAAGTCCAGAGAAGCAATGATGAGAATCAGCGTATCCATTGTGGGAAATAACGCGAGTCAGATGACAGGGGAGCAGCATCTTCACTGGAAAAAACCTGCTACCTTAGTTCTAAATCTAGTGAAAATAATTTTCCAAAACAAGGGCAAAGTAAAGACAGTGTCAGATACACAAAAGGTAAGAATTCCCCGGCAGGCCTGCCCTACAAAGCATCAGGGAAGTCCTGGAGGCAGATGCAAGTCGGTAGGAGATAGACATCTCGACCCACAAAGCCGCACGAAGAGCACTTTAGAAGTGGCAGCTGTGTGGTGAAATGTACAAGTGTTTCTTTATTATAGAAGTCTTTCTCATAATGTTTTATTTATTTTTTGAGAGAGAGCGTAAGTGGGTGAGGGACAGAGAATCTGAAGCAGGCTGTGTGCTGACAGGCTGACAGCAGCGAGCCTGATGCGGAGCTTGACCTCACGAATTGCGAGATCGTGACCTGAGCTAAAGTTGGATGCTCAAGTGCCTGAGCACCCCAGATGACCCTTTTTATTATGTAAGTCTTTACAAAAGATAATTGGCTGTTTAAAAAGTAGTAACATATTGTGATTTTATAACTGCACAGGCAAAATGCAGGACCACGATAGCGCACAGGCAGAAGGAAAGAAATGAAATACACCGTTTTTAAGGTTATTATGCTGCACATCACTTGAAAGCAGATTGTGATGAGTTAAGGTGTATGTGATAAACTTGCAAATAACCCTAAAATAGCTCAACAAAAAGATGTAGTCAGTAAGCAGCTGTAAGAAAAAATGGAATAATAAAAAAATAATCCAAAGGAGCACAGGAAAAGAAGAAAAAGGGAAGATAAAGGGACAAATAGAAAACTAAGAGCAAACTGATAGACTTAAACCTGACCATATCAGCAAACATTAATGGTTTAAACATTCCAATTAAAGGGCAAAGACTGGGGGTGCCTGGTTGGCTCAGTTGGAAGGGCGTGTGACTCTTGATTTTGGGGTTGGAGCCCCATGTTGGGTGTAGAGATTACTTAAAAATAAATAAATAAATAAATAAACAAATCTAAAAAAAAAGGCAGAGATTGTCAGACTGAATAAAAAGGAAAGACTCAAGTATATTCTGCCTACGGAAAACCGATTTTAAATGTAAAGACACGAATAGGTTTAGAGCAATAAGAGAAAAAAGGTATACCATCCTAGTTATAATAAAAAGAAAGGTAAAATAGGTATTTTATTATTAGAAAAAGGTATACATTTTGCCAGCTGTAAATAAGATCATTTCATAAGGATGAAGGAGTTAATTTATCAAAACATAATAAACATTTATTTACCTAATAAGTAGCTATTAAATGCATGAAGGAAAAACTTACAGATATGAAAGGATTAATAGTTAAAATCATAGTTTTATTCCAATTTGCCGATACCCTCTTTTTAATAATTGATAGAATAAATTAGGAAAAAATTAATAAGATGGAAGATTTGAATAACACTCTTATCTAATTTGGTCTAATTTGCATTTATACATCTCTTTCCTCAACAGTAGTAGAATATACATTATTTTCAAGTACCCTCGGCATATTTATCAGGAGAGGCCATATTCTGTGCCATAAAATAAGTCTCAGTACTTTTACAAGTCATACAAAATATGTTCTCTAATGACTGTGAAATTAAATGGGATGCCAGTAACATAGTTAGACAGTCCCTCAGTTATTTGATAACTAAATAACTAATAGGTCAAAGAAGAACTCAAAAGGGAAATGGGAAAGTACTTTGAACTAAACATTTTATTTTGAAACAAAAATAAAACATTTGAAAATTTATAGTTCTAAAATGCCTGGAACAGGAAAGAAAAAGGTCTCAAATCAGTGCCCACAACTTCCACCTTAAGAAACCAGGAAGAGGGGCGCCTGGGTGGCTCAGTCCGTTAAGCATCCGACTTCGGCTCAGGTCATGATCTCACAGTTCATGGGTTTGAGCCCTGCATTGGGCTCTGTGCTGACAAGTAGCTCAGAGCTTGGAGCCTGCTTCAGATTCTGTGTCTCCCTCTCTCTCTGACCTTCCCCTGCTCACGCTATCTCTCTCTCTCAGAAATAAATAAAACATTAAAAAAAAAAAAGAAACCACGAAGAGAGAGGAAATGAATCCCAAATTAAGAAGATTGGAAATAAAAAAAAAGATAAGAGTAGAAATCAGTGAAATAGAAACAGAGAAAATGTAGAGAAAGTGAGAAGATCAATAAAACTGATAAAGCTGCAGCCAGGTTGATCAGCAAAAAAAAAAAAAAAAGGGAAAAGAAAAGAAGAAGAGGACATCAATTACCAGTATTAGGAATGGAAAAATTTGAAAGGCAGAAGTTACTAAAGTCTCTCAGACATTGTAGAAATGTTATAAACACTCTTACAAATAAAATTCTAGGCCAAGAAGACTTAACTGTCAGTTCTATCAAATATTTGAGGAAGAAGCAATACCAGTTCTACATAGACTCTTCCAGAAAATTGAAACTGAAGGAATACTTACTAATTCATTGTGCCCAGCATTACCCTGATTTCAAAACCCGACAGACATTACATGAAAAGAAAACTACAGACCAGTATCCCTCATGAACGTAAATGCAAAAATTCTAAACAAAATTTAGTAAATCAAATATGACAGTATATGAAAAGGGTAATACATCATGATTTGAAAAATCAATGAATGTAATTTACTATATTCAAATACTAAAAAAGAAAAGTCACTATAATACATGCAGAAAAGCAAAATTCAGCATCCATTTTTGATAAAGTCTCTCAGCAAAGTAGGCATGAAAGGGAATTAATTTCTTTATCCTAATAAAGAGCATCTGTAAAAACCCTACAGATAACATCATGCCTAATAGTAGACTGAATGCTTTTCCCTGAGAAGAGAAACAAGGCAAGGATATCCCCTCTCACCACTTCTATTCAGTATTGCTCTGGTGTCTTTTAGAAAATAAAGGACATTGATGTTGGGAGGAAAAAGTGAAACTGTATTAGCAGATAAGATGTCTATATAGAAATTGTGATGGGATCTATTATTAAAAAGCTATTAGAACCAATAAATGAATTTGCAGGATACATGATAAATATACAAAATTTAACTGCATTTCTGTATACATATGAGCCACGAATAATTGGAAGTTGATTAAGAAAAACCAGTACCAATTGTATACAGTCGCATCAGAAATAATGTGTGTGTAGGGATGTGTGAGATCTATTACTATACCTTATAAAATGCTGATGATAAAAATGAAAGAATACCACAACAAATGGAGAGATATATCATGTTCATTGACTAGAAGACAATGTTAAGATGTCAGTTCTCCCCATATTGGTCTGTACATTCAATGCAATCTCATTCAAAATCCTAGCAGCCCCTACCCTCTTCCTGTTTTGGGTAGAAATTGAAAAGCTGATCCGAAATTCATATGGGAATTCAAAGGACTTAGAATAGCCAAAACAACTTTGAAAGAGATCAAAATTGAAAGACTTACTACCCAACTCCAAGACTATTTTAAGGCCATATTAATCAAGATGGTGTGGTATCACCATAAAAAAAATAGATTGACTTGATGAAATAGAGGATCCAGGAATATATCTATACATATATTGTAAATTTACTTTCAACGAAGGTGCAAAGGCGATTTGGTAGAAAAAGGGTAAAAAGGGTAATCTTTTCTACAAATGGTGTTGAACAATTGTATAATCATAGGCAAAAAATGAACTTTAGTCCATACTTGGCACCATATACAAAAAGACATTCAAAGGGATCATAGGTCTAAATGTAAATCTTAAAACTAACCCTTGTAGAAGGAAGCATAGGAGAAAGTCTTTGTGATACACGGCTAGACTATAATTTCTAGGGTGAGATGTCTAAAGCATGATCTGTAAAAGAAAAAGTTGATAAATTGGACTTTGTCAAAATTAAGAAATTTTGTTCTTTGAAAGATACTTGTTTTTAAAAGGGTGAAAAGACAATCTACAGACAGGGTTAAAATATTGGCAAATTATATGCCTGACAGACGACTTGTATTCAGAGATATAAAGGGCTTGCCAAACTCGATAGTAAGTAAGCACACAACCTAATGAAAGGGTAGGCAACAGACTTAGAGACACTTTCACCAAAGAAGATATAAATGGGTGACAGGTAAGTTCATAAAGATGTTTATGTCATTACGTATTGATTAGGGAAATGCAAATTAAGTTTGTTTTTTTTTTTTTTTAAGTTTATTTAGTGTGAGAGAGGGGGAGCGGGAGAGCACATGAACTGGGGAAGGGCAGAGAGAGGATCTGTCAGTTTACAGGCTGACTTGGGGCTTGAACTCACAAACCATGAAATCATGACCTCAGCCGGAATCAAGAGTTGGATGCTTAGCCAGCTGAGCCCCCCAGGTGTCCTGGGAAATGCAAATCAAAGCAGTCAGGAGACACTGCTGTGCACCTGTTAGAGTGGCTGAAACTGAAAAGACTGCCTACACCATATATATATTTTTAAGGTTTATCTAAATGGAGAGAGAGAGCGCGTGTGTGGGAACACAAGCGGGGGAGGGTCAGAGAGAGAGAGAAGAGAGACAGAATCCCAGGCAGGCTCCGCGATGCCAGCACAGAGCTGATCTCATGAACCATGAGATTGTGACCTGAGCTGAAATCAAGAGTCGTTGCTTCACCGACCGGAGCCCCCCAGTCGCCCGTGCCCACACCATATTTTGGTGAAAACAGAGGTTTGTGTTTTGTTCATTACTGTGTCACCAGTGCTTGGGACAGTGCCTTCCAAATGAGGGCGCTGAAGGAACACCAGTTGCCCCTTTTCAAAAGCACTGAATTATAATTTCAAGTAATAGAGTGAGTTTATACTTAGCACAATTTTATCTTTAACTCTTGATTTTATAAATAGGCACCATTTTGAAAATCCATTTTATTAAATTTTGTTTTAAAGTTTATTTAAGCCATCTCTATACCAAATGTGGGACTCAAACTCACGACCTCGAGATCAAGAGCCACATGCTGTACGGGCTGAGCTAGCCAGGTGCTCCTGAAAGTCACTTTTAAATATGAGTGTTTTGCCTGTAAAAGATGTATAAAGGTGTAAGATGTTTGGCCAAATATAATCCCAAAGGCAGACTTAAAGTCTTTTTCTAAATCTATTTTCATTGTCATCTCAGTAGCTTTTTATTGTGACTATAGAAGAGTACAGAACGTGGGGCGCGTGGGGGCTCAGTTGGTTAAGCGTATGACTCTCGCTTTCAGCTCAGGTCAGGATCTCAGGGTTATGAGATTGAGCCCCCGAGTTGGGATCCTCTCTCTACCCCTCTCTCTACCCTTTCCCTTCTCTCTCTCTCTCTCAAAATAGATAAATAAACAAGGGGCGCCTGGGTGGCTTAGTTGGTTAAGCGTCTGACTTTCGCTTAGGTCATGATCTCGCGGTTTGTGGGTTCGAGCCCCGCGTCGGTCTCTGTGCTGACTGCCAGCTCAGAGCCCGGAGCCTGTTTCAGAGTCTGTGTCTCCCTCTCTCTCTGACCCTCCCCTGCTCACGCTGTCTCTCTCTCTCTGTCTCCTAGAAATAAATAAAAATATTAAAAAAAAAACCAAAATAGATAAATAAACAAACTGAAAAAAAAAAGTGCAGAATGTGCCAGAACAGAAAATAGTGATAGGAGCTTGCCTATCTCTGTTACATTTTCTTTCCCACTTAGAATTGCTTACTAAAACTTCTGTGGTGTCATGGCTTTTAAAAATCACAGGAATTAGCTCTGCCAGGGGCCGACTCTGCAACCTTGGCAAGGTAACTGGCCAGCCTCTGCCTCTGGCTTGGTGGGGGCCGCTGTGAGGGGTACGTGAGTTTGTATGATATCAGTAAGCCACTTAGAATAGTGCTTGACACAGAAGGGCTTGGCGGATGCTAATTACTATTTTAGTAATTAGACTTCAATGATACTATGCATGTAAAATGTCTGTTAGACTACCTGGCATTTATTAAGTGCTCAATATAGCTTGTGCCTTTAATTTAAATATTCAGGAGCCAATATATCTAAAGAGACCGTATCTTTGGATTTCTGCATTTGTCATATCTTCAGTGAATTTGTTTAGGACATGAGGAAAAATATTTCTACTTTCCATTTTAGGTTTTCCTAATAGGTACAAGTTACAAAATTACACAAATTTTAAATATGAATTTATTGAGGTGCCTGGGTGGCTCAGTCAGTTGAGCCTCCAGCTTCAGCTCAGGTCGTGGTCTCGGGGTTCGTGGGTTCGAGTCCCGCATCGGGCTCTGTGCTGACAGCTCAGAGCCTGGAGCTGCTTCAGATTCTGTCTCCCTCTCTCTCTCTGCCCCTCCCCCTCTTGCATTTTCTCTCTCTCTCTCAAAAAAGTAAACATTAAAAATCTTTTAAAGTATGAAATTATTTTCTCATTTCTAAGTTCAGGTGATTTGTTAGGCCTTCAAGTTTATTTTTATGAAAAGTATGTGTCTTTGCCTAATATAATTTAACAGAGTAGTTTTTTTTAAAGGCCTAGCTCTAATCTTTCTTCTTTTTTTTGTTCCTTCTTTATAGGTCTGTGGAATCTTGCTTCTCTCTTTTCGAACCTATGTTTATTTGTGCTGATGCCCTTTGCCTTTTTCTTCCTGGAATCAGAAGGATTTGCTGGACTGAAAAAGGTAAAGCGAATCATGTTTTGGAAATAAATCGGTCAAATTAAGAAGTATGTATCATTCATGTTAAACTTGTAAAAGTGGGCTTGAACAGCAATTTGACTAAAATATGAAAAGTTTAATTAGTCATAATAGCAATATCTTATTAGTAATATGAACAATAGAATTAATAATATTGAATGATCCTGTGTGTCCGCAGGGAGAAAGTTGTCTTTGACTTCCGAATTTTTTTTAATGTTTTCTTTCTGAGAGAGAGAGACAGCATGAGCAGGGGAGGGTCAGAGAGAGGGAGACACAGAATTCCAAGCAGGCTCCAGGCCCTGAGCTGTCAGCACAGAGCCCGACGCGGGGCTCAAACCCACGAATCGTGAACTCATGACCTGAGCTGAAGTCAGACGCTTGACCGACTGAGCCCCCCAGGTGCCCCCGAATGTTTGTATAGTACGTGCAAATGTGGTAGAATGCTTGTTTGTAGGGAATAAAGCTGATAAAATTTCTGTTCTCTCTTTCTTAGGCTGTCTCGTGTAGTGTAAAGAATGACACACAATCCTAAAAAATCTTAAAACATATCTTGATGTACAAGTTATTTTACGTCCAGTATTTTCAGGAGAGTTGTGGGTTAGAAAATCCAGCATGCTCCTTTAGATTGTCAGATTCTCAAGGGACTGCGAGTTACTGATCTTGGGGAATGTGAGAGATTAGGAATGAGTAAAACAAGAGACTTTGCATCTTTTTTTTTTAAGTTTATTAATTTATTTTGAGAAAGAGAGAGCAGGGGAGGGGCGGAAAGAGAGGCCCGCGAGAGAATCCTAAGCGGGCTCCGCACTGTCAGCAGAGCCTGACGTGGGGCTTCGACTCCAGACCAGGAGATGGTGACCTGAGCCGAAGGCAAGGTCCGGTGCTGGGCCCTGTTGCGCCTCCCAGGCCCACAGGAGGCTGCTCTTACCCGGCGCTCCAGACCATGTCCGTGCTGATGACTTCGGCAGTCTTTGAAAATAACAAAATAGGGGTGCCTGGGGGGCTCAGTCAGCTAAATGTCTGGCTTCAGCTCAGGTCATGGTCTCACGGTTCGTGGGTTCGAGCCCCGCGTCGGGCTCCGTGCTGCCAGCTCAGAGCCCGGAGCCTGTTTCAGAGTCTGTGTCTCCCTCTCTCTCTGCCCCTCCCCTGCTCACGCTGTCTCTCTCTCTCTGTCAGAAATAAATAAAAAACAAACAAACAAAAAAAAGAAAGATTTTAAAATGGAAGGAATCATATTTCTGTTTACAGCTTGTGGAGTTCTTGGCTATAGAAATAAGGAAAATAACAGAAAGATTTACATAGTTAGTACTTTTTGGCAAAAGTGAGTTCTTATGTTACAGTTGATTTATATGCATTACACCTTTTTTAATGCTTAGTTGGGTTTGTATTATGATACATGAAGTGAAAGTATGCCTGCCTCTCTTGTTGAACAATACTGTAATGCCAGTTGAATTTGGCAAGCAAAGCTGTAAACTGTGAACTTTATTCCTTTTTATTTCACAGAACTTTTTGTAAGCTCGTAGGAATGGAATTATTTAGTCTCACATTTTGACAAGTCTTCTGATTTTAAACCTTAAGTACAGCACTCTGCAGATTTGTGTGTGGAAGGGTGCCAGGGCGGAGTTCGGGAGAGGTGGGGAAGTGTTGTTTCAGTGGATGGACCTTTCCGTCCTCTGGTTATTCCCAATGCTAGTAGTTTGAAGCCGAAAACTCACAGTCGATCGCATGTTTAGTAACGGCACGGAGATCAGAACGGAACGTGAAGTAGCACGCCAAAGAGGGCTGGCGAGCATGGGCCTCAAGAAGAGGGGAAATCATTGGAGACACTGGAGAAGGTAATTTCCATGTCATTTTAGAGCCAGAGCTTTTGATGGCTGTTCATTCATTCAGCAGATTTTACTCAGCACCTACTAAGCAGTAATCACTCTGCCAGTACAGGACCTTGCTGGGAACTGAACGGAAAAGACAGGGCTCCTGCCTTCAAGGGGTAGACAGAGGGAGACAGGGAAGGTGCGAACAAATGGATGCAGCAGGATGACCTCGCACAGCCAGCTGCTGGGGGAGGCACCCCGGGGGTACAGGCCTTGATTCCCCTCGGGGACTGGGGAGGGCTTCGCGGGAGGGGTCCACCTGCCCTTGAGCCAAGTCCCGAAGGGTGAGCGGGCTTTGCTGGGACGCGCTGGTCCAGGCTGGGGCGGAGGCACGCACTGCGGCTGAATTGAGGAATGCGGACACTTAGCTGTAGGATGGAGACTTGGTGGGAAGCCAGGGTGCGTGGGAGCTTGTGGGGGTCACATTCTGGAAGGACTTGCTTCCTCTGCCAGGTACTTTGGATTTTGTGCTGCAGGTGACGGGGTTGGCAGAGGAATTTTGAAAAAGACTTTTGCGTCTACTCTTCTGTTTCAGTGCAGAGACGAATACACATGTCAGAGTTTCAACATACGTCACTCAGAGAAGGAGCGCACGCACCTCGCGGCGTGAAGTGCCGTGTTCTGTGGGGAGGTCACCACACCGAATCGTCACACACCTGGTGCTGCTGGCACAGTGCTTGCGCACCTGCCTCCGACAGTGCCCTGTGGCTCTTTGCTTTACGTACGCAGGTTGTCTCCCCCCGGCTCCGTCCCGTCGCGCGCGTGGCCTTGCCCGTGCAGGAAACCGGGGAGCTTGTGTTCGGTGTTGCCGGTGTGTGTCCCGTACAGCTCCAGTTACCCCCCGTGTAGCTTCTTGTACAAAACCGCGTGTAACGTGGACAAGCCCCTGGTCTCCGGATCATTTTCCTCCCTTGTTGTGAACTAACAACGCGGAGAGACACTTGGCAGAATTGCCAGCTGTGTCTAGAGTTAAGGAAAGCGGACTCACGCCCCAGAGACACGTCACTGTTTCCTTGTTCCGTCGCAAACTGAGGGCAGGGGGAGGAAGGGTGTGGGCAGGTGAGTGGACGCGCACGCCTGCTGCTGGGTGGCGCCCTTCCCCCTGAGGGTTTACGCGCCTCCTGCACACTCACAAGGATAGTCTTCTCTGAGCACATCTTTGACCCTGTCAGTCTCCTCAGGACCCCTCAAGACCAGCAGCCCCATATGTGACCTCAGAGGGGACTGACGCGCTGGGTGCGCGTGGGCTGCGGTCGACATGGCCAGCGCTCTCAGCAGAGGCTGGGAAGGAGGCCGAGGAGGCAGACGGTTGGGTGCCATTCGTCTGACTTGGGTACTTGGACCATGAGTGGGAGTTGTAGGAACCAAATTAAGAACTGGGTCTTTAAAGCTGCTAGAGGAGGGAGGGGACAGGGCGCGCCTGGAGGAGGAAGAGGCAGGGTAATTCTGTTCTCTGTGCTGAGCAGAAGGGGCCTGTGCAAGAAAGACTGCAGGCGAGGGCACCCAGGTGAGCAGATCTGCCCTCAGAGTCTCATGGTCTCAGCTAGTTTTTTCATCTGGGCCTCAGGGTTTCTTTCTGTAAAACGGGTATAGTAATGATCATTACCTGACTGCATTATCTAAGGGATTAAATGAGAGGAGATCGTTCAAGTAAAACACATAGCCCAGGATACGTTAGTTATTATTGCCATTATTCTAGAGCTTACTGCATTTCACTAATAAATGGTCTGGGGGGTCGTCGAAATGCAATGGAATACAGTACAGTCAGCTCCTAATTATTTACATATAACCCTGGGCAGTTTTAAAGCTACAAATTATTTTTCCCATTTTGAAATGGCATGGACGCAAGAAAATCAAACCTGCTTAAAGATGAGGTGCATTCTAGACTCTATTAGAATTGTTTAGAAGGCTTTAAAATTAAGGTAATTGTGATATTTTATATATTCATAATTTTCAGTTTAAAATCGTTACACTTGTGAGGATGAGCACTGGGTGTTATCTGGAAATAGCTTGACAATAAACTATTTGTAAAAAAAAAAAATAATAAATAAATAAATAAAATAAAATCAGTTACATGTGGGGCACCTGGGCGGCTCAGTCAGTTGGGTGTCTAGCTCTTGATTTCGACCCAGGCCATGATGTCGCGGTTCATGAGATTGAGCCTCAGGTGGGACTCCGAGTTGACAGTGCAGAGCGTGCTTTGTATTTTCTCTCTCCCTCCCTCTCTGCCGCTCCCCCCTCAAAATAAGTAAATAAACTTATTAAAAAAATCGATTGCGTGAAAGTTGCAAGGGTTGTTAGCATTGCATAGTTCAGTCTTAAATGCGTGAAGTATGTGTTTAAACCCTTCCTTGTTCCGCCTTTCTGTGATCTGAGATCACAGGAGTTTACTAGTGCTCGTTCTGCATGACGTTTGTGGCGATCCGTCGGTTTTTACACGGCGCTGTGGACTGTGTCCCGGACTTTAACTGCCTCCTCACTGAAGCGAACGCATCCCCGACTGTCATCAGCATGTCTGACACGGCTGGCTGGCAAGCGTGCGCCCGTGTGTGCGTGTCCTCTAAAGCTCTGCGCTCATTGGTCACCCGGACACTTGGAGTTCGGAAGGGGTATCGGACAGGGCTTAGAAGTACTTCTAATTGGTAGAGGCAGCACAGAGATCTGAGTAATGACGGACTGGAAATATGGTTAAGGTAAATTTCTGTTTTATTCCTCTGGCCACCCCCCTGGTGCCGTTTTACTATGTCTAAGTCTGGTGGAGTCCCTGAACGGCATGTGGCCCCACCGTACTCCCACGGATTCCCCTGGGCAATCGATTTTAAAACCGCCCCTCGCATCTCGTGCCGAGACGCGGAAATTGGCCACTGGCCACGGGCGGATGCAGAGCCTGAATTGAAAATCAAATTAAGCAGAATTCTCTACTTAGTTTTTAATTAAACCACTATGTTAATTCAAACAGGACATTTTAGGCCTGGGGGGTTGACCATGTCCTTTTAAGGGGCTTAAGTAAGCCTTTCTTCTCCCTCCTTAGCGTGGTGCATGTTTCTATTTTATTAGGACCATCTCTTCACGATTCCCATTCTTTATATTCTCAAGGGGTAGGAGGATGTAAATGGTTTTAATGAAGTGATTTCTTCCCTTTCTTCCTTTCTTCCTTCCTTCCTTCCTTTCTTCCTTTCTTTCTTTCTTTCTTTCTTTCTTTCTTTCTTTCTTTCTTTCTTTCTTTCTTTCTTTCCTTCTTTCTTTCTTTCTTAAGTTAAGAAGGTAACTTTTATCTTGGAACTCTGACTTACGTGGTTAGCACTTAAATGTTGATCGGGTTTGTGTGATTTCGCGGTCACCTGTACGTGCTGCTGATGTGATCGTGGGTGCTGCCCTCCCAGGCTTGCACCCGAATGTTGTTTCAGCTCTGACGAGGTGGCCTGTGCCGGGCGCTGTGTCTCGTGGCCGGCATCTTTCTCCACGGAGTTTATCTCGGTCCCGCAGTCGTGTACAGAGTGCAAGGTGTCGGGGCCCCAGCATTGCCGTGCCTCCCACACCTCGGATCAGCCATATGCTTGTCTCTTGCCACGCACGCGGCCTCAGAGACACCCCTACATTATCTGGGATGGTGTCAGAAGAAGTGTGCCGACCGCAGGGTGGGCCCTGGACGCTGGTGAGCCAGCGATTAAATAGGAGCTAGGAATATATTTGTTTCACTTTGCGTATTAACGTCTTACTTTCAGTTCAGATGTTAGGAAGAAGAAAACTCAACAAGTTAATGACAGTGAAAAAATATCATCAGTGATCAATCAACTCACAAACCCGAGATGTTTCTGGGAGTAGCTTTATATTGTCCCTCACCTTAATGCCTATCTTTGATTTGAAGTCTTGGCATAAAATTTAACATAAGCGACAGCAACATCCTGACCAATTACCCAGGCTACCCAGACACCCCCCCAAATGTCCAGAGCATGGCACGCGGTCTGTAGCATTAAGAGGTTAACCCCTGTAACTTCAAACGGAGTGCTTGATAATAAAAGCAAAAAGTACAAAATTTGAGGTAACTTCCTTTCGTAGCTAATTAGACTGACCAGGTGGCAGCGAAGGGCCGGGGCCGGTGCTGGGAAGGCCTATAAAGCTACGCGCTGTGACAGCACCGTGCGGGAGGGGCCGGGACCGCTCTCATATGTTTCTGTCCTGTGTCACAGTGTGAAATTGTCCTGGTTTATGTCCCTTTTGGCAAACTTACATAAAAGTGACCTTGTACTGTATTTTATGACCAGATGACTTTTTCCCCCCAGTGGCTAATTTGTCTCAGGCCTCCATCTTAAAGAGACCCAGAAATGAGTAGGAAGTCCAGCACGGTCTCAGAGAGCTTTCATTGCGTTCTTTCATTATTTTTGCTCGTTTTTGCCACTGATCATCCATAAATTGTTGGACATGAGTGAATAAGGAAGTGCTGCTTAGTGTTAGCGGCACATGCGCATATTTGGCCTGGTTTTTGTGGGTGAGAGGAAATCACATCCGAAAGGAAGACTCCTGCTGGGAACCCTTGCAAGGAAATTTACCTTGGGTGCGTTTTGATCTTCGTGTTTATTACAGAAGATGGAGTCATATCTCACTAACTATTGTTATGTGTTAATTCGATTTTCCCAACACCTTCAAGAAAAAAAATCATTCAGTAATTTTTTAATAGAATTCCTCTACCTTCCCCCAAAATTTGGGAGCGCCAATTTTTTTTTTCCATAGAAACAACGTGGATAGGAATGATTATTTTTAAAACCTTCGATTCTGGTAGTGTTGTTATCCACGGGGCTCGTTTTGGAATTGTTAATCTACTGTAAAAGGCGTGGGTTATGCGATGACAGAGAGAGATGCATAAAAAAAAGTATTATTTTGAGGAAAAGAATATACTTATTTCATTTAAAAGTTTTTTGAGTTTGTAAAGATTTTGAATTAAAAGTCATTTAGTTCATGAAATGATCTTAATTTTGTCACTCTTCTTAGTACCATTGCATATTGGAGGGACCGAGATGATAATTTCAGTAACAATACCTGGTGTCGTTAAATAGCAGCCGTGTTTTTAAGAGGTATCACTCAGTTTCCATATGCTTTGTGATGGTATGACATGTGGACTGTCGCACAGCATTTTTGCTTCCGTTTACCAAAACATGAGAGATTTCTACTTCAAGGCTACGTCTGTCCACATCATGGTACAGGGGACAGGTTGTGAGCTTTGGCATTTAGAAGACCTGCCTTAAATCCGGACTCTTCCTCTTACTGACCTGGGACTTGGGGCTGTGCCTTGGTGTCTGCATCTGTAAAATGGACGGGCAGTACTTAACCCCGTTGTGGGCTTGCCGGGGGGGTTTGTTGGCCTTAGCTGGGACCTTTGAGAAGTACTTGGGATGCAGGAGGGGCAGACATGATCACCAGGGGCTTCAATGTACGTGCAAGTTGATGTGAAACTTCAGGAAGATTTGTGTAGGATTCTATTTTATACACAATAGTGAAGTTACATATAGGAAATTATGGTGGTGCTGACGTGACTTTATTTACTTTTTGAAATAGAAGTTGCTTTATCTTATAAAAGTACAAGTTGTAAAAAAAAATAGCTTAATGTTTACTAGGTAACTCAACCTCAAACTTTATGCAATGATTCAATTATTAGCTGGTGCCGCATAATGTCTTAGGTGATGATTACATTATTAGCTAATTCCTTCTACATTAAATGAGGAAGCATTTTGGTATGGAGAAAATAAATAATCAGGTTCATATTTTAAAGTAATTATACATTTTTTTGGATTTTTTTATTTTAGAGAAAGAGAGAGCAAGTGCGTGCAAGTGGGAGAGGGGCAAAGAGGGAGGGAGAGAGAGAGAGAGAGAGATAAAAGAGAATCCCAGGCAGGCTCCACACTCAGCACAGAGCCTGATGTGGAGCTCGATCCCATGATCCTGGGATCATGACCTGAGTTGAAGTCAAGAGTCCATTTGACTTCAACCAGGTGCCCCAAAGTAATCATACTTTTAATTGAATGGGCCCTACTACTTCAATATTCATGAAACAATGTTATGGAAATAACCATTGTCAATTAGAGTCTCTTTTCCAAATTTCTTTTGGGGGGACTTGAAAACAGTCTTCCCTTGGTTGTAATAAACTTTATTTGAAAGGATGGGGCACCTGGGTGGCTTAGTCGGTTGGGCGTCCGACTTTCGCTTGGGTCATGATCTCGCGGTTCGTGGGTTCGAGCCCCGCGTCGGGCTCTGTGCTGACTGCCAGCTCAGAGCCTGGAGCCTGTTTCAGAGTGTGTGACTCCCTCTCTCTCTGACCCTCCCCTGCTCACGCTGTCTCTCTCTCCTAGAAATGAATAAAACATTTAAAAAAATAAAAAAAGTAAAAAAGAAAGGAAAATGAAGGTCTGATTTCCCGCTGACTAGGCAGCTGTTACATGGCTGCAGCACGAGGGCCCAGACCCACAGCTCCAGAGGATGACTGGCGTTTGGACTATTAAAATTTCTGTTTGGCATTTCTGCTTATATTTGTTTGTCTATAAAATCATTTATTCAGCATGGCCCAATGTTAACCTTGAAATATTTGGCAGTGTTAACCTATGAAATGTTTGCCAATATATAGCTGAAACTTGGCATATTACTTTACCAGTCCATTTATTTGGCCCGTTTGCACAAGAAGTAAAGTTGTGTATTCAGATAAATCACAGGCAGTAGGATTGTGTGATAGCCTTGACATTGGGGAATATTTTAGGTTGTGATATATCTACTTTTCTTTAAAGCTGAAGTCATTAACAGTTACACTACTTAAAAATTTATTGGTTTGTACATTTTCTGGCAAGCAAATAAGTTCTCAGCTAGAAAGACGAGTTCTTACTGTTCTAGAACAATGATTGAATTTTAAAGCGGTGAATTGTTAGAAGTATATATATAAATGTATGTCTCCTCAGTGATTAAGAGAAAGATTAGTGGGCAAAAACTGAAAAAATAAGGCTGTATCAACACAACAAAAAGTTAGACTTAAGTGTCCCGAAATGACCAGTTTTATAGAGAACATTTCCTGTTATCCTTTTTAGAACACGAAGAAGAAATCTAAAGTTGTTTAGAATGCTAGATTTAGATATTGGTACACTTTCATAATTAGGTCGGGATTACTTGATACTTAATGCTTCTCTTCCCCATGAACTAATGAGTATTAATTTTTATTATAAGCAGTGGATTTTTAAAGCAGAATTGTGAAGGATTTAAAAATTTTTAAACTTTTTTGAGTTATCTGAAAAATCTGTCTGTTGTCTTGATGATCTCATTTCCTTCGAAAATGCCCAGAGTTAGATTATACTTCTGCTTTAATTTTGTAGAAGAGCTGTAAGGAGGTAACTTACTGTTCAGAGTGCTCCTCCTCACCTTTGCCAGCACCTTAGTTCAGGCCTCGTCACTTCTCACGCGGCGTCCTTGCCCCGCTGCCCCGTTCTTCTGCTTCTAGTTTTCTTCCTGTACAAAGCAGCCTGCACATGCGGCCTTCCAGCCATTGTTTTCTTAACAGTACTGGGCAGCTCACGTCTCAGGTGCTTTCTTTTTTTAATTGAAAAACAAAATTTTAAAATGTTTATTCTTGAGAGAGAGAGAGAGAGAGAGGTGCAGCGTGAGCAGGGGAGGGGCAGAGAGAGAAGGAGACACAGAGTCCGAAGCAGCTCCAGGCTCTGAGCTGTCAGCACAGAGCCCGACGTGGGGCTCGAACCCACAAACCGTGAGATCGTGACCTGAGCCGAGGTCGGATGCGTAACTGTCTGAGCCCCTGGCGCCCCCCCAGGTGCTTTTCTGGCCTCCTGTCCCCACGTGTTCTGCCAGGAAGCCCTGTTCTCACAGGCGGCATCTGTCCTTAGGTGCTCCCTCCCGGTGGCCGTTGAGTCTTTTCGTGGGCCTCCTTTGGGGTGACTTGCTTCCTTCCCCAGTAGTAGGGATTATAATCCTATTGTGATTGTCTGCAGATGTGTCTTTTCATGGTAAATAAGAGGAATACCAACGATGTATACTTAGCCTGCTGCCGACGGAGCTTTTGCAGAGGGAAAATGAAGCGTAAAAGCCGAGTAGGGCTTAGGTCCCATCGATTTCCCAGAGAAAGGGTCTAACAATGCATCAGTGCTCCCATTTCCGGAGGGGGGTGATCCCGGGCTCCTGCATGGTTCTCTTCCAGGGTGCGTTGTTTTTAGAACCATTTTAGAACCTCAACAGGAAGGCATGGGAGTTCGCTTTATCTTGGTACAGCTCAGGCTTTGGGTCCAGCACCTCCAGGGTCAGTTATAACGAGGCTCTTGGCAAATGAAGTGAGTCTTTACAGAATCCTTACCACGCCGCGCTTGGTGTACACAAGCATGCCTCCCGCCCGCCATCCCGGCCCTCCAGCGGGCTGTAGGGATGAGCTCCGCAGCCGCCCTGGGTGCCCGCCGGGGAGGTGGCGGTGCCAGGCCCCCTGCTGCGGCCGGCCTGGCGGGATGCTGCCCACCTGCCCGGGTGTGACGTGTGAGCAGCTGCCCACCCGGCCACGCCTGCCAGGGCCCCGTGTCCCTCCGTGGAGCGCTCTCCTGCCCGTGGAGCCCCCCCCCCCAGTGCTCCTCCCCCCGCTTCCGTCTGCTCCCTCGGCCTGGCAGGGCAGGGCTGGCACACCTCCGGGAGCGGGGCCTCGACGTCAGGACGGCGGCTGCCAGTGTGTGCCTGTGACGGGAACGGCCGACACGAGGAGGGAGGCTTGGAGAGCAGCGGTGATGCTGGCGAGCGGGCACACGCCAGTGCTGACCCTCACCGAGAGTCGGCGCTGCCCTTTCCTCCCCGCAGCCAGGCATCGTCGAAGGTTCCTGTCTGTTTAGTGTTTCATTGCTCTTAAACTGCTTGCACATATTTTGCTTCATTTGATCTGTTAAAAATCTGAGAAGTAACCAAGGCAAATTGCATTGTGCATATTTTATAGGTAGTGTCTTGAAGCCCAAGTTTTCTTGGGAAACTTCCAGGACACAGTGGCAGAGCTGGAACTAGACTCCAGAGTGTTTTTCCCCGTGTGAGGATTGACTCATCAACTAGTTCTCAGCCTTCTGGAGATGAGAGCATTCCTGCAGTGCGGTTCTGTAAAGATGCCTCATACTATTTCCATTAAAAAAAAAATCTGTAATGTATATTTTTTCCTTTAAAAGCAAATATCCTGAGAACTCGTGGATGTGTTTCGGTGAGTTTGCCAGGTGTCAGCAGAGGGCAGGGGAGCGTGCTCGTGGTTCTGGTGCTTGATGGACCACTCGGGTGAACCCACGGGCCACAGCAGTGGCTTTGAGCATTGTGTGTCTTCCGTTTTACAAAGTCTTCGCCCTGTGTTACTTGGTGCCATAATAAATGATTATCTAAACACCACGAACAGAAGGGCGCTGAGGGTTCAAAGCAGCGTGGTGCAGGGCGCCCAGCTAACAGTGACACAGGTGACGGCCTGCAGACCTGCCCGCCCGCCCAGTGCGCTCTCAGCTGGCCCTGGCGAAGGGGTTTGGCCCGGTAACAGCTCCTCTCTGCACATCCAGATGGCCCTGGAACTTCAAATCAATACTAACCGAGAACGCTGAGTAACAACTATATCTAATTTGGCTTTTTACGTATCAAAAATAGATAGCCGAGGCCTGGCATGTTATTTATTGAGAAACATTTGCATATAACTGCCTGAAATCTTCTCGTACTTCAATATGTAGAAATAAAACATGAGGGTTATAAAAAATAAATCAGTTTTTCAAAAGTTCGAGATGTTAGAGTTTAAAAAATGCTGTAAGTTGTAATGCATAGAGGAATTTTAGTCTATATGTGTTATCCATAAGGCTTTGTTTGGGTCCGATTATGTGATGTTTGATGTCAACTCATGAATTTTCTTACACAGTTAGTTTAAAGGCAATTAAATAGCTCATCTCATTGTTAAAAAAAAAAAAAAACCAAGTCAAAAATTTAACTGTGTAACCAAATCCCTATGTTTCAAATGCGTAGACAAGTTTCAGGAAAGTAGGAAAATCTCCAGAGACCAACCCTGACCAGGCAGCACAGAATTGGAAGAGGGAGGGAGGGAGTGACCCCTGGCCGCGGTCGCGGCAGCGAGGTGCTCACCAGGCGACAGAAGATCGTAGGCGATGGAGCCTAGGCGTGGGGACTGAGGCCCCGCTGAGATCCTTCAGCAGAAGGGCCTTCTGGTTTAAAACGCATGTACTCCTGTATACACACGCACACATGTATTCACACACGTGCACAGTCATGCACATGCACACGTGTGCACACACCCCTTGCCCACTGATAGGGGAGACTCCCCGCAGAGTTCATCCACAGGCCTTTATCTCCTAAGAGTCGGGGTTCAGTATTGAATGCCTGTTGGGAAACCCCAGGCCAGGAAATTAGCATAGAAAACATTTCAAAGCATTATGTATCATTTAGTCATTTTAACCTAATGTTAAATAGGTACTTTTAAGTAAGTTTTCGTTAAAAATGGTGGAGTGCCTCGGTGGCTTAGTTGGTTAAGCATCCAGCTCTTGGTTTCGGCTCAGGTCATGATCTCAGGGTCATGAGATTCAGCCCCGCATTGGGCTCTGCGCTGACAGCGTGAGTCTGCTTGGAATTCTTTCTCTCCCTCTGTCTCTGCCCCTCCCCTGCAAGTGTGTGCATGCGTTCTTTCCCTCAAAATAAGGAAATAGAAAAATGTTATTTAAAAATGGCTTAAATATATAATTATAGTTGGTTTTAGAAAGTTGGTTTAATATAACTTAAGATTCATAGTACATACACATTTTTTACTTGGTCCTATTTAACTATAACATGTGCTGCTTCATTGTCTTTAAATTAATTGTGTGAGAAAACCCAGGACTTAACAATAAATATTATATAAACAGGCCTAAACAAAACCTGATTTCATTTTATCCTGTTTTACATTTTAAATTTACACTCTCTCTTAGTAATTTGATACTACTTTAGTTCTTTAAGTGTTATCATCCCTAAAAGCCAAGAATGAATAATATAATCCTTTTTAAATTTTAGCTAGCTTTTCTGTGAGTTTTTACAAAGATCTAGTATTTTAATCTATCTAATTAATTTTGTGAGCTGCTTGAAAAGAATGAACCTAAGTTAATTTTTCTCTATATTATTATTCAGTTATTCAAAGCAGTTCTTAGAGGAAAATTACCCTTATTTATTATTTTTAATACTTTATTATATTTTTACCTTTTCTGTATCTTTAAGGTTTGGACTTTCTGACTATAAGCTTGAAGCTCTTGGAGTCACTGCTCTTATTTTCTCCCCATTTTTTTTTTCAGCCTATAATTTCTCTGGGACATTTCTCCATAGATTTGATGCCATCTGCTTTCTGTCATTCAGGGATTTCTAAACATTATTAGTCTACGGATGACACTCTTGTCTTCAAGTGTAACTCATTCAATTATTTCCTCTTGGCCACTTACTGTATGGCTGCTACTGTTGCAGCTGCTAGGGACAGTATAGATTAATTGATTGATTGATTACTTATTATATATTTTTCCTGTCTTCCATGATTAAAAAAAGTGTGTGTTTAATCCATCATCTTGAACTCATGTCTCTGACTCCTTTTCTCTCTCTACTTGTTAGCTTTCCTGGCCCTTTATCTGAAATGCGATATTAATTCCCTAATTGTTCATCTGGGGACATTCTTTGGCCTCTTTCCAGACTGGGAGGTCTCTGCTTGAATTGGCTCTGATTTTGTCAACAAATATGGGGGTTCAGTCTTTCGGCCTCTCCTCTTTAGCTTCACAAGCTGTTGTGGCCTCTCCTGGCTTTACTGTTCAGAGGTCTTTCCCGATCTAATGTTCAGAAATCCTCGAGATTCCAAGATGATCCTTAATGCTTCCATCGCAGGATCCTTAATGCTTAGTTTTCCTCTGTCCCATCAGGCTTGCATAAGGCGTGCTTTCTGAGGCTGATGGTTTTGATTGATTCTCCTATGTATCTTGACTTTTGTTTTTCATCAATATTTTAATTTAAGAAATTTCATAGAAAGCCAATTAACTTCATACTATATTTTATATCATTCTAAATTACCTGTCAGTATTTGTACTCTGATTATTCTGTAATTATAATTGTCCTTTTCCCGCTAATAATTTATTTTGTGTACATGAACTTTCTCGTGCCAGGAAAGGTTGTCCAGAACTCAGAGATGGGCAGAGGGGACCCTGGGTTTCTGTCACTGGAGTCCTGGCTGTTGTGTAGTGGCCCTTGGGGCTTAACTGACGTTGCGGGGCTGTGCACCCTTGGCAGATTTCCTATTGGCTTGGCTACTTTACATCTCTGTAGGGTTAGAGTTAACTTGTAGGAAAGTAAGAGCAATGAAGATGATTTTGTCTGGAATAATTGATTTCTTCGCCATACAAAAGGCAGCCCAAACATTTTATTTTGTTGTCCCATAGGATAGTATCCAGTTTTGCATCTAATTTAGCTAATTGATGTTAGCATATCCAATTGTATATCAACATATATCTGTGTTTTTCAGATTCTTCTTTGACCTGGTCCTAACAAAAATTAAAACCATGTGGCTCTGCCGGTAAAGGGTGTGGGGAACAGAGAGCACAGAGGACTCAGAGGGGAGCTGCAGTCGGCAAGCAGCAGTAACACCCGCTGTGGGCTGGTGTAGAATGGGGGCTCTGGCGGTGGAGAGCCCACCAGATACTTACTAGCGTCCCCCGGGACACAGGGCGCTGAGACGCCCCACCGGAACTGGGTCCTGCCTGTCCAGATCTGCTTTCTGGATCCACTTACCAGCTCTTTGTCACCAGAGGCAGGAGGTGATAAAGAGGACAGGTAGGACAAAACTCTTAAATGCAAAGATGAATAAGAGACTCAGCGAACGACCTGACATTTGGGGAAAGCCAGCACTGTGAGAGGCACCAAACTCCGAGTTCATAGACAGAGAGGAGACTTCAGGGATATGTGAAAATATTTGTCTAGTGTCTTAGACATTTTTTTTTTTTTTTGGCAGAGGGAATTAAGGATATCTTATTCTCGATATTGCCAGAAATAAAAGTTCTACCGAATCATTCTGTAGAAAAATCAAGTCCAGACAGTTTGCAGGATATTTTTACTAGATAACTTCAGTTTCATACAAATTTGTTCAGAGATTTGAAGATGGAGCGCTTAGGGTTTTATTTATGGAACTAGTATAATCTTGATACTGAAAGTAGACGAGGGTAATATGAGAAAGGAATGTTACAGGCCATGTTTATTTGTGAATACTTACCAATCAGAAAGTATTAAGCTGAATCCAGCCATGTGGGCAAAAGATCATCACTGAAGAAAACTTCAGCTCAGGTATGCGAGAGTGGTTTCACGTTAGGAAATCGATGGTTATAATTCATATTAAGAAAATAAGTGAGGAAAAGAAATCAAGTGAGCGTCTCAAAAGAGACACAAAACACATTTAGTAAAACCAGTAGCCACTCCTGATTCAAAAGCAAACTAAGAACTTGAGGGAACTTTCTTAACCTGATGATGGATGTCTGCTCTAAGTCTGCAACTGCCATTGTACTTAATGGTAAAGTGTTGAAAGTGTTTACTTTAAAATTGGGATGCCATCTTAACTACTTTCGTCTCTAATAATATTGTAATAGAGTTACTAGGGGTACAGTTAGACAAGAAAAGGAAAAATTGAAAGGAGCAAACAAAGTAGTCATTATTAACAAATGATATTGTCTGTTGAAAAATCCCATAGAATCTAAAGATAAGTTATTATTTCAAGTAAGAAAATTTAGAAAGGCACCTGGATGTAGGATTAATATAGAAAAAATTAATATAGATTGAAATAGAAAAAGATAGAAAAATCAGTAATACCAACAAACAGAAGGTTGTGGAAATAAATTAGACAAATGATATGTGAAATCTTTATGGAAATAATACACGGAAATAAAAAATCTTACTAAAAGATGTTAAGGAAGACTTAAATAAATGGATGAGTATTCTGCGTTTATGACTTTATATGGTAAAAATAATAGTTCTCTAGTGTTTTTTAGAGTTGATGCAATTCTAATACAAACCCTACCAGGTTATCTTATGGAATGTGAGAAGCAGATGGTAAAATTCTTGTGGAGCAACAGAGAGGCAGGAGCGGCCGGAGCAGTTCTGAAGAACAGGGTGATGGGACTCAGTTCCATCAAATAGAAGAGGAACAGAGGGCTGGGGACTGTCTGGGAAGAAGACGTGACACATGTGAGGCCCGTAAGCGCATGAAAAGTCCTCAGCACCCCCAGTCTTTGGGGAGATGCAAACCTTTACACCCATTAAGACAACTGCAACCCCCCCCCCACCCCCCACCCAAACACCTAAGACTATAACCCGCATCGGTGAGGATGTAGAGAGATTGGAACTGTTGTCTGCTGCGGTGTGTATGTAAATGGTGCAGATGCTGTGGAAAAGAGTATGTTGCTTGCTCAAAAAATTAAAAATAGAATTACTATATATGATCCAGCAATTCCATTTCTGGGTATGTACACAAAAGAATTGAAAGCAAGAACTCCAGAGACTGATCTGTCTCCCTACCTTCTTCCTGTTTCCTTCCTTCCTTCCTCCCTTCCAGGTTTTTATTCAATTCCAGTTAGTTAACACACAGTGTAATGTTGGTTTTGGGACCACAATATAGTGATTCAGCAAGTGCTCCTCACAAGTGCCCGCCTTAATCCCCGTCCCCTGTGTCACCCGCTCCCCGCTCCCCACTCCTCTCTGGTAACCGGCTGAGCCTGGGGCCCTCCCACTCCACTGTCCTTTTCCCCTCTCTCCTTCGCAGATCCTCAGACACTGATTTTCCTGGCAGCACTGTTTATAATGGCCCAAAGGTGGAAGCCACCCAAGTACCACCAGTGGAGTCATAGGTAAACAAAATGTAATATACACTATACTACGATGGAATATTATTTAGCCCTGAAAAGGAAATTGTGACAGATGCTGTAATGTGGATGAACCTCGAGAGCATCATGCAGCGTGAAGTAGGTCCGACGCGACAAGCTAAATGCTGTGTGACGCCGCTTTCATGAGGTCCCTAGAACGGTCAGATTCATAGAGCCAGAACATAGGATGTGGGGTGCTAGGGGCTGGGGCAGGAGGAGGCAGGAACGGGGACTTGCTGGTTCATGGGCGCAGGGTTTGAGCTGGAGAATGTGGAGAAGTTCTGGGGATGGGTGGTGCTGGTGCTGGTGACCGCAGAAGGCCCGGAAGGAACACACTTGATGCCATAGAACTGTACACCTTAAACTGCTCAAAATGGTAAACTTTATGTTGCATGTGTGTTACCACAATAAAAAACAAGAGTACATAAATGACGAACGTGGCAGTTCCGATCAGCGGTCACATTTGGCCAGGTTGTTGTGGAGGTTTGGTGCAGTTGGGGGGCCACGTGGGCACCGCAGTGGTTGTGAGGATGTTCCTCTAGGTATTGAGTAGACACACAACACTAAACAGCATACTTATACTAGTTAACAACAGGAAAGGACAGAAGCCCGTTTGTTTCCTGGTGATGGGCTCACATTACCCAAATTGAAGCTGATATGTAAAAACAAAGTTGATTAGGGCGCCTGGGTGGCTCGGTCGGTTAAGTGTCTGACTCTTGGATTCGGCTTAGGTCATGGTCATACTGTCTTGAAGATAGAGCCCCGGGTTGGGCTTCGTGCTGATAGTGTAGAGCCTGCTTGGGATTCTCTCTCTCTCTCTGCCCCTCCCATCCTCTCTTTTTCTCTTTCTCTCTCAGAATAAATAAAATCAACTTAAAAATGCCAACTTATTGATTTTCAGTGTTAGAAAACACACATTTGTGCTTACCTCCCCACCCAAAGGAGTTGTTACTGCGAGCTGGGGGGATGTGGAAATCAGGGAGACGAGCCCAGCTCAGCTACTGGAGAGTCTGATTGGAGTGAGGACAGATAGCTTTTCATGTCCATGTGTCCTGTTTTGCTCGCTGTCATGGGGAGAGCTCCCCTGTGGTATTCTGGAATTCCTAGTGCTTTCTGTGTCAATGTACTCTGCCACATAAGCAATGTGACACGATCATCCAAGTCATGTGACGGTGCTTCATATTAAATTCTACATGTTAACATTTTGTGCATCTTGCTGTCATAAATAAGAACTCTATTGTTCTTTGCTGTGTCGTGTCTTTATTGAGGGCTTTATGAAACGAATAGGGGTATTGGCTTCCATATTGTATTAAGTTTCTTAGAGGACAGAGTACTTGACCTCAGCATGAGTTTGTTGTTTTGGAATTGAAAATTAATGTTATTGTAAAAGAAGCTTTTATTTGCTTTACTTCCTTCACTGAATTAGAGGTTTGTCTTCAGTAGTTTTAAGCATTCTCCCCCACTTCCCTGTTTGCGTGTCGGTTTGTCTTTGGTGTCTCGATTCTGTTGTGTGAGAGGTGGAAAGCACGTGCTCTGAGAACTGACAGACTTGAGTTTGTTTATTTATTTATTTTTCTTTCATAGATTTTGTCAAGTTGGTTTCCATATAACACCCAGTGCTCATCCCACTGAGTGCCCTCCTCCATGTTTAAAGTGAAGCCGGCAACCCTTGAACAGGGTGACCAGCGGCAGGTTATTTAACTTTTTGGGACGTGAGCTTCCTCATTTACAATACAATTTACCTTCTAATTTATCATGAAGGCTCAGGGAGCACATACAAAGCAACTGGGAGGAGCTCGGCAAATGTTAGTTCCTGTCTCTTCTTTTCCATGAAATTTATAACTAAAGGTTTATTGGGAACAAATAGGAGAAAAGCTCTTTCCTGGCTGGCCTTTAAGGTATTTTGCTATGATGTAGCTTACCGAGAAATATCTTTTCCAAGTTTAGAATTATGTTTTAAAATTTTAATACAGAGTCCCTGCAGTCTTTTTATGGTTTAGTTCTTTGATTTACTTGTTTTATTTACTTGCTGTGTTCATTGATTTACTTGCAATCCAGGGGATTTTTGTTTGTCTAATATCATGAGAAATTTCTGCTCATAAATTTGAATACAGTGAACATCTTAGTTAAATGAACTGGTAATGATAGTGTTTTTATTTTAACTTATCCTAAATACGTTCTTTTGGTCAAATGATAATAACTTGAACATCTTTTAGTTTTAATTTTTCACTAAAAGAAGAAAATATTAATATTAAAAAATCGTTCACTGTAGCTTAACATAGTTTTCCGTAAAGCTGTTTCCTTTGACCTGGTCCAAAACTTTTTTGTTCAGACTCTTAATGATTACTTGGGAGCTAAGGCGGGGAAGTGTTTGACACTCCATACAGATGCTTCTTTGTAGCTTTTGTCATGATTTAAAGTCATCACTACCTGTACTTTCTGTTCCGTATTGGTGCTTCTGTCGACTGCATGTGTGTTTGCTGCAGTCTTGATGGCACGCTGAGCAAACCTTCCCGCAGTGTTCCTAAGAGACTCTTCTTGTTAAATGAAAGCAGTGGCTTGATATTTATTTTAAATGTTCTGTAAATGTAGAAAATTTTCCCAGGCTTTCCTGATGGGTGGAGCCACCGTATATAAAATGGTGTTTACATACCTTCCAAGAGGTCAGGATGTCCAGGCAAGACCTTGTTTAAATGTTCATCACCATAGAAACATATCAGCTTATTGTTAGAGCTTTTGTAAATACACTGTAATTTTCACTTCATTGATCTTCAGTACAAAGTAATTAAATGTGTAATTGACCAGCAGATAATTTTCAAAAAGCAACTATAACTATTTTAATGTTTTAGACTTTACCCATTCCGTGCTTATTGAAACCTAGAAGGAAATCTGTGTCTACGTGTATTTAGTCTTTACTAGCCTGTTTAATTTAAACTGTTTTAATGTTGTGATGGTTGTAATTTCCAAAATAATATTGCTAGAAACTAGTCTAATTATATAGCTTACTTTTCTTAAAAACAATACGGTATTTCATTAGTGGAAGAAAGTACTTCATTTTGAGGGCATTTTTCAGTAATACGTTGAGTGTTTATTGAACTATGATTTTAGTAAAAGGGGCGGAGTTCAATTATAGTAACTTAGATTAATGGCTTTGAGGAGGGATTGAGATAAGCAGTCATACTAAGGATGAAATTATCACAAGGTCCTTGGAACCTTAGTAATGCATGACTTTGTATAAGCTTTCAAAATCACTTGAAAGGAGCACCACTGTTGTTAATAAGAACAAGTTCTCACAGTTTTGTGACCTTGTATTCAGGAGACGTTCCTTTTTAAGATGAACAATGGAAACCTTTCTCCTCTCTGACAATGTTTTCCCACTTTCTTGTTTGCAGGGTGTTTCAGTAAGTTATTCTGACATCTGGCACATCTTTTAGCTGAGTGAATGCAAGAAGAGGGTTGATGGGAACCTTCCCCTTGGGGGCTTCCTAGCTCCCGATTCTGATGCTTAATGGAAAAATGAGCAGTAGGCATATTTTTCGCTTATATGCTGTCCTGCTGGTGATTAATGGTAGCGATAAAAGCTCTCAATGCTTTCACTGCTTTGCAGACAGAATCACATACAAAAGTTTAAAAGTCTCACATCTTACATGCCACACAGTACTGTACTTTTTAGGCTTTGTGATACCTTTAGGATCTCAAGAAAGGTGGTGGCCACATGTAGTTTTGGCACTTGTATGAGTCAGTCAGTTTTGAATTTACATATGAAACCTCTGGTTATTTATAGCCCCATTACCTCTCTTCTCTCTGTCCGAAACAGGTCAAAGACAAAAAAGCTGCCACATTGCATTTAATGAACAAATTTATGTTTTTCTATTGGTTTTGCTAAAGCTCATAAATGTGACGCCTCGCTGATTTCAAGTTGGGCTGATTTTGTCCTGTTTAATCAGCAAAACAGAATGCAGCGGGAAAGAAAAGCATTACCGTCCCGGCGTCCTAGTGGACTGAGTCAGAATAACAGCTGTTTCTTACTGTATCAGTTATCTTCAATATTTCATAAGCCGGCAAAGTCATGGTCAACAGTTTTGATGACTTGCTCCATACGTGTAATGTTGCCATTTCACTCTTTTTTACTTAGTTTGATAACTGAAAATGAGCAGATTTCTTTTGGTGAGTTACTTACTATTTTTCAAAAGAAAGATCGGCAATAAATTGTGAACAGCTTATGTGATTTGACTATAGAGCTCTTTTTTTCTTAAATTATTCTTATTTGACTGCTTAAGCATGTGGGTATACATTTCCTCTTGGTATTAGTCATATATCTGTAGTAGAAAAAAAACTTCTTGGAATTATGCAGCTTGTTTTCTTTTTAGAAAAACTTCACATATAATCTTTATGATGCAAAGATCTACTTAAGGACTTGGTTTGTCAGCCTACGGGCATAAACCTGTAGCCCTCAAACCCAAGAGTCGCTCTTGGACGGATTATATGTACGGAGGCTGCATTTTAAAAACTACTTTTCTAAATGAGAGAATAATTTTTCTTCATGTAAACAGAGGGGTTAGTTTTTCAACTTAGTAGCTCTCTTTGGCATAAATGCTACTGAAAACATTAAGCTAGGGCAATAGCATGTTAAATGAGGTTACTCTAACCAAGCTGTTTTTCAAATAATTTTCTGTCAAGGTTAAATTTGGAAAATGGAACTGAAAGTACTTGAGAGTACAGAGGTTATATCAGATTTTGTTAGAAGCGGACTGTTAATACTCCACTCTGACCAATATGGTAGCCACTCGCCACGTATGGCTATATAAATTTAAAAGAACTAAAATCACATAAAATTAAAAATCAGGGGTGTCTGGGTGGCTCAGTCGGTTCAGCAGCTGACTCTTGATCTCAGCTCAGGTCTTGATCTCAGGGTTGTGAGTGAGAGCCCCGCGTTGGGCTGCCCTGCGTGTGAAGCCTACTTAAAATAAATAAATTAAAAAACCTTAAAATAAAAATCAGTTCTTCCGTCACAGTAACGGCATTGATAAACACATATGGCTAGTTACTGTCTTATTGGGTGACACAGAATAGGACATATCCATCAGCACGAAAGGGTCTGAGGGACAGCACTTTTGTGTGCTGTTAAATCATAAATAATTTGTTTCATCTGTAATTATTTTGTTCGCCATGTAAGCAGCAAAAGAAGGAAGGCGCGCCTTAGGGGTGCGTGTGCGCAGCACCTCGGTTGGCTAGAAGGGGTGCCACAGAGATTGGACGTTTATTTCTTGTTGCACCTGTTTCGCTGCTGCTGGCCCGTGCGTCTGTCCGCAGGTCACGACTTAGAGTGACACGGTCAGAGTCGTGTTGCGCAGTGAGCGCGCTGCCACGGCAGTGTCAGCAGCAGGGCAGGCAGAGAGAGACCAGAGTTGGCTGTTGGACCCCCAGGAGGAAGGCGGTTGGATGTGGTGGCGGGAGAAGTGGATGGATTTAGTTGTGATGACACAGTAGAATCAGAGGCACTTGGTTGAACAGATCGAGGTCCAAGGTGTGTGTGTGTCAGAGGGCGCAGCACGAAGGGAGGTGATAAGGATGTTCCCAGCGTCTGGAAAAAACCGACACAGTGGGTATTGGTACCATTTATTGCCGCGTGTGACACCGAAGGAGCAGGTTTAGGGGACAAAATGATGAGTCTGACTTTAGAATTAGGTTTAGGACTAGTGAGATACCTGAGGGGAGGTGGCAGCTGGGATGCGTGGCTCTTGGTCTCAGTGGACAGATTTGTACTAAAGACAGAAACCTCGGGGTCGCTGGCCACGTGAGGAGGGCAGGTCACCTAGGGGGGGATCAGAGCAGCCTGCGCGGTGTCTTCATCAAAACTGACCGACATGCCTTTGGGCTGCTGGTCAGGGATTGGCAAGCCCCTTGTAATTCTGACAAAAGTTTGAGAAGCGCCGACCCCGCATGGGAAGGGCGGGACATCTAAGCCTCAGCCATTTTCCTTTGTAGAATGAAAGAAATAAGAACGGAGACGGAGGCCCCAGGGGCACGTGCGGGCTGCCCAGCTGGGAGCTGCTGAGGAGCAGAGAAGGGCAGCTGCGGTTTGCAGGAAAGGGGGGGATGAGTTAGGATCAAGGACAATGGAAAACATTTAGAAAATCACTGAGGGAATTGTTAGCCAGAGACCAGCGTGAGTAGCGCCAGGTGACAGCACAGGCCCACTCTGGAATGTGGTAGCGCACGTTTCTCTCGTGATTTTGTAAATTCCGTTCACAGCACTGAGAATTCAAGGAATGAGCTGCCAGTGGAATTCAGCTGGTCTCGTGGAAATCAAAGGGACCAGGAATATCAGGATGTTGTTGGTACTGGATTATCATTAAAGTACACAGTTTAACATAGTGAAAACAACACGGATTGGAGGAGTTGGGTGGATCGAGGGGTGCAGGGCATCATGATGAAGACGCAGTGCTGGGTTAGAGGACCGGATGTGTCAGAGAGAAGCATGGAGCAGTCTCCCGATCTGAGAGCTTAGAGGTGCGTCTGAGAGACGAGGGAGTCAGGCCAGTGCCCGGAGGGGGCTGTGGTATGAAGAATGAAGGCTCAGTTCGTTAGGAGCTTGTATGTTGCTCACGATGGCGGGGCATGTGGTACGCGCTTGGGAACCTGGTGCTCACATCATCGAGAAAGGCTGGAATGTTTCTTATAGGTCTGTGGGTGGTAGGTGACAGAGATGGGAAGAAGCTGGTAAGCTGGCATTAGAAGGTGATACAGATTTAATTCAGAAACACAGATGATAGGTGAACTCCACAGCCTTGGAAATTTTAAAGGCAAAGGCAATAGTTTGAGTCATTACAGTTGACTCTTATATTGTGCTTCCTAAGCATCCAACCCAATGTTGAACATGTTACTTATGTCAATTCACTGGATCCTTTTAATGACCTCCTGCGGTAGGGGTGTTATTAATAAGCCCCTTTTAGAAAGGAATAAACTGAGGCACAGAAAGTTTAGAAATGTGCCCCGTGTTACATAGTTGGTCAGTGATGGGACCAGGCTTTGAACGTAAGCAGCCTGCTGCTAGAGTTAGGGTCCTGAACTAGCTCACTATGATGTCTCATAAATGGAACTTGGGTATTTTAAAAGTTATTTTGCCAATCTCTCGGAAGTTAATTCTTTCAAGAAAAAAATTAAGATTAATTTGTTCTTATATTACTTAAAGTCATGCACATTCACTCTAGGAAATTTGAAAAATACAGAAAAGCACAAAATATACAAGAAAAATAGTTTCCTGTAACCATAGCCTTTTCAACTGGCCTTGTACACAAACACAGTAACAACCCCCCCCCCCCCCCCCCCCCCCCCCCCGGGAGAAGGGCTACGACCGAGCTCCTGTGCAGCTCCTGACTTCTCCTGTCGAACCCTTACTTCTCCTGCTTGCCTCCTCCGTGGGTAAGGGCATTCACTGCTAGGTCCTGAGAGCCTTCCCATTGCCCTTAACCCAACCTTGTGGGCCCTTGTTTGTTCTTCTTCAGAAAGCCATGTTAGCTGCCCACCCTGGCCACCCAAATCTGCTAGAACTGCGGAGGCCTGAGACCTGACTTATGAGCTGACAGGTTGATCTGGATTCCTGTATGCCTGTGGACATGAGACTCCTGGACCAGAGACAAACGACTTCATTTCTCAGAACAAGGCCAGCCATCAGCTTCCTGTTCCAGGACAACTCCACCCTCCTGCCAGCCTTATGGGGCCAGTGCGGCTCGGGCAGAGGCTGCTTCTACAGGGTTCAGGTCACAGCGAGGACCCTTGAACTTGAAGGAACCCACAAATGGGATGCAGGCAAACCTGCCTGCCCTTTGCTCTGTACTAGGGACATTATCTTTGTCATACTAGACAGGAAACAGACATACTTCTGCTTCAGAGAGACACTGTCTCTATTTTTCAAGGCTGTTTGCTATCCAGAAATCCTTCAAAAGACAGTCCAGAACAAGGGCGTCTATCCTTGCCTGTGTTTGTGAGATGCACAGGAATGGGAGACACCCGTGGAGCATTGGCTTCCCACACAGAGTAACATATTTGAAGAAAAACACATTTAGCTGCCAAGAAATATTTCTTTTTTTAAGTTAAGTTTATTTATTTTGAGACACACAGAGAGAGGCAGAAAGAGAGGGAGAGAATCCCAAGTAGGCTTTGTGCTGTCAGCACAGAGCCCGATGCGGGGCTTGAACCCATGGGCCCTGAGATCATGACCTGAGCCGAAATCAAGAGTCTGGCGCTTAACCGACTGAGCCACCCAGGCACCCCTATGTCTTACCAAAATGTCAGCGGAAGTGTGTAAATCTTCTGGTTGTTTTTTCCCCAACATTTATTATCATCATTAATAGTTCTATATCATAGTTATTGTTACATTTTTACAATTGTTTAATAATTATCACACATATTATTAAAACACTTTTGTTTGGACATTGGGTCTCAGATGCTTCCAAGGACCACTACTGTTTAGTTCTAACACTGTTACAATGTTTAGCTTATATGTCATAACCCTTAAGACACATGTTCTGTGTTTTGGGAGACCTACTACTTCTAAGGGCTGGTCAGAGCCAGGCAGGATTTGGGCTCCCGTCAGAGTCAGGAAGAGATACACATTAGAGTACTGATTCTTTTTAACTGTTTTATTTATAAGCTTTCCAAATAATATTTGATATGTAATAAAAAGATTCTTGCTTAGAAAAAAAGACCATGGCTTAGAAAGAGAGAAGGGGAGAAAAAGAAATCACTGTTAACGGAAGGTGGTCATGTTTTGGTATCCTAAGTGGTTTGAAAGTTTTTTTTTTTTTTTTTAATGTTTTATTTCTGAGAGAGAGAGAGAGTATGAGCAGGGGACGGTCAGAGAGAGAGAGCGAGATACAGAATCTGAAGCAGGCTCCAGGCTCTGAGCTGGCAGTCAGCGCAGAGCCTGACACAGGGCTTGAACCCATGAACCGTGAGATCATGACCTGAGCTGAAGTCAGACACTTAAGCGACTGAGCCACCAAGGCGCCTGATTGGTTTGAAAGTTTTCAAGTGCAGGTCTGGAGAGTTCTTCAGGAAGGTAGGGGTGTGTTTTTCAGAGTGTTTTTGGGGACTGTTCGTGTTTCTTCTCACTCGGGTAGGAGCTACTGTTAGATCTGATGTGTTAAATAAGACACAGGCATCATTCATTCTGGTTCACTGGCCTCCCTTGCTGTGAACACTTAAGATGTGCGGACTCCACATTTGAGTACATTGCTTAACTGCCCGGGGTGGCCCTTTTGTAGGACTGGACTGGTAAAGACAGGACCCTTCGAGTTCGGGTCATCATGGCGGGCCGGGGGTAGGCACTTCGGGGTTCCAGGGCTTCCTGGTCCTCTGTTGCATCTGAGCACCCAGCGCTGTGACTGAAGCGCACCTTATCCCTTAAATTCCGAAAGCAGCAAATAATATCAGGCTGAAATTGAAGTCAGTGTGTGTTTTAGATCTTTGTAACACGTCTTTAAAGTATTTTTTTTCTTTCAACTATTTTTAACGTGGAAGGAAAGATTACAGGATTTATTGAGAGACGTGGGTTTACTTATAATTTTGTTTGTTGTCGTAGACGTACATCAGTGCCTTACAGTATAAAAACATCACTATGCATTTTTTAATTTAGGTACGGATTCAATCACTTGGTGACTTTTCCAGAATATGAGAAACTTGTTTTTTGTTCATTTGTTTGCCTTTTCCAGTAGGTTTCAAGTTTAGAACCTGGCCTCTGGTTTGGCCCTGAGGACAGAATTTGTTGTACATTTAAAACAAAGTTGTGCATAAATTGTACTTTATTATAAAAACAAAATTGCGCACAAAGATGCCACATTAAATGCAAGCTGCGTGAAGTGATGACATTTTATCTGGCGTGAAGAAGCAAATGACCTGCATTGAGGTCAGTGTACTTCCCACGGCAGTGCTCGGGCCGCACACCAGGGGGCGCCTGGGGGCTGTGGGAGCCGCGGAGCCGGCGGCGCTCCCAAACTGGGTGCTCTGTGCTTCTGACCCGCCTGCTCTCCGCCTCAACAGCCTTGATTAGCGTCACAGGTAAAAGTTCCTTCAACTGCATTTTAAAAAGTGGTTCTGCAAAATGTTTTTAGGAAGAAAATTTTTGGTTCTTTCTTCAAAGCTTAATTGTATGTCACATAATTTTGTAAAGAAACGTCGGTCTAAACATTACAAATCTTACAGTTAGTGGGTTTGGTCTTGCTAATAAATATAAATTTCCTCTCCTTCCAAAGGATTTTTGTGCTTTCATGTAGATAGAAGCCTAATTATTCATGAGATGAAATAAAATGCTACAATTATATCTCCGTTGTATTTTCAGGGAATCCGAGCCCGAATCTTAGAGACTCTGGTCATGCTCATCCTCCTGGCGTTGCTGATTCTGGGGATAGTGTGGGTGGCCTCTGCCCTTATAGACAACGACGCGGCCAGCATGGAGTCACTGTATGGTGAGCCGGCTTCCCTTGGGGGGTGGGGGACTGCAGGGTGGGATATACTTACACATTTGCTTTCTTTTTTTCTTTTTTCTTTTTTTCTTTAAATTTTTATTTCTGAGAGAGAGCGAGTGAGCAAGGGAGGCTCAGAGAGAGAGGGAGATACAGAATCCAAAACAGGCTCCAGGCTCTGAGCTGTCAGCACAGAGCCCAACACGGGGTCTGAACCCAGGAACCGTGAGATCATGACCTGAGCCGAAGTCAGATGCTTTACCGACTGAGCAGCCCAGGCGCCCCTGCTTTCTAAACGTTGTAACAATTCTTTGGAGAGTTATCCTTGTTGTTCCAGAACCAAGCCTTGCGACAGGTTTAAGAGAAGAGGATTCACGTGTTTGCTGTATTCAGAACGAGCAAGCAGCTTTTTTTTGTTGTTTGTTAATTGGTTTCTGTTCTTAAAATTCTTGGGAGGCTTCTTTTTTCTCCCTTCAAACAGGTTTTGCAAGAGTTACTTCCTTTTCTTCTTTTTTAGATCTTTTTTATTGTACAGTTTAGAAATTATCACATAGGCAATTATGATGTTTACCATACATTAGTTTATAGTCAACCTATACCTTAATGTACAGTATTTTGGATTTACTAAAATATATGTGTGTTTCTTTTTAGATCTCTGGGAGTTCTACCTACCCTATTTATATTCCTGTATATCTTTGATGGGATGTCTGTTACTTCTCTGTAAGTATTTTTCCAACCTAATGGTTGATGAGAAAGTGGCGGCCTGTATTTGGGAAAATAGTAAGATTTCCTAATGAGATTACTTAACAGCTTGGAGATTTTTTTTTTAATGTTTTTATTTATTTCTAGGAGAGAGAGAGAGAGACAGCGTGAGCGGGGGAGGGTCAGAGAGAGAGGGAGTCACAGACTGAAACAGGCTCCAGGCTCTGAGCTGGCAGTCAGCAAAGAGCCTGATGCGGGGCTCGAACCCATGAACCGCGAGATCATGACCTAAGCGAAAATCGGACGCTTAACCGACTGAACCACCCAGGCACCCCAGCTTGGAGATTTTTAAAAACTTGGCCCTTACCTTTTTTTATGTTAAGATAAGTTTTGATAAACTGAAACCTTAAAAGAAAACGCTTGTATCGTTCTTTAAGGAGAGCTCCTCTTGCAGAGAGATACACATGCACATGCTCACGCAGGCACACCTGTTACAACATTAGATTCTGCTTAAAAATTTTTTTTTAATATTTAATTTTGAGAGAGAGAATATACGTGCGTGCATGCACAGGGAAGGGAGGGGCAGAGAGAGGGAGACACAGAATCGGAAGCAGCTCCAGGCTCTGAGCTGTTAGCTCAGAGCCCGACGCGGGCCTTGAACCCACAAATTGTGAGATCATGACCTGAACTGAAGTTGGACATTCAACTGACTGAGCCGTCCAGACAGCCCTAGATTCTACTTTTGACGGATGATGTGAAACGCCATGTGATGAATTTGTGGTTCTTATTTCAAATTCAGTTTTGCAGGGATTACAGTCTATCTCAGGGACGTTATACGTAGATAAGTATAGTTAAAAGGGGTGGAGATAATAATTGTCACTTTTAGATGATCTGGTTCTCAGTTTCATTAGCTCTTGAAATTTAATCTGCTCTTTAGTTGATTTTCTTTAATTTCTTTTAAGTGAAAATATTATTATTCGATGGCTAGTGTCTTGCACATCCTAAGCCTCCTTTAGTCTTTACAAGTATCTTTCTTCCTCCACATCCTTGCACCGCCAGCTTCCTTATTGACGGTTAAAGAGTCCGCTGACAAAGCTGGAGACGAGAGTTTTCTGAAAATAATAATCTTTGAGTTTGTTCTGTACATTTAGACTAGCAGCTCACCTGCCTCCTCTCTGCCCGCGGTCTCTCCCCAGTGTGCACCCCCGTCGGCCTCTCCCGCATGTTCACGGTGATGGGGCGGCTGCTGGTGAAGCCCACGGTAAGTCTCCATCGTGAGTCGGAATACACGTGTTTACATCCAAACATCTTGTAGGTTGCGAATTAGCAGTCAGAAACATAGGAATGTTTTTCTGGGTGTATGATGTAGTTGTTATTGTTGCTTTTATTTTAATCTTTTTCATGTTTGGAAACCAAATTTGTTTTTGCTTTTAAAATACTAACTGTGGACACTTAGGTGAAAAGCTCCTCTAGCAAATTTTAAGACAAAATTTACAAATATTTACTCATATCTTAGGTATCTGTCATCTTGTATCAATAGTAGTAACTCTGTTATTTTTCGAATTTTACCACATATATTCCTTGATTTACAAAGTATTTATGTTTCAGAGAAGCTGTCGACAGATTATAATACTCATTTTTATTTAAAAAATTTTTTTAGTTGTTTATTTTTGAGAGAGAGAGACAGAGTGTGAGCAGGGGAGGGGCAGAGAGAGAGGGAGACACAGAATCGGAAGCAGTTCCAGGTTCCGGGCTGTCAGCACAGAGCCTGACGCAAGGCTCGAACCCACAAGCCGCTAGATCATGACCTGAGCCAAAGTCAGACGCTTAACTGACTGAGCCACCCTGGTGCCTCACCACATACTCATTTTTAAATGATTTTAATTGATAGTAATTCGAATGATTTGTCCCTAAGTTCCTTGGCTCCTCGCTATTTTGTCAAACATCTATTAATGTGAAAATAATTCTCAGCTGCAAACTTAGGGTGCTTGCCATTTAGATTATTTTCTTGGATCTCTGTTGCCTGCAAATCAGGTGTGAATGACTCACCACCTGACCTGCAGTCCGTGGACTCTATGCTCCATGACCGCCCCTGTGGCCCCTTCCACACTCACCGGCTGGTGGGCTCTGCTCACAACAGCCTGTGTGCTTTCACTCCCTGGGCGTGCGTGGGGCTTTCTCCCACCAGGGCCTCCTGCCCGTGCCGCCTCCCGGCCGCCCCGTCGAGGCCTGGCTCTGTGGGCTGCGCTCGCTGCCTCCCAGCTGTTGCCTCGCTGCTCCTTCAAGTTCAAGTCACCAAGCCTCTTCCTCTGCATTTCTCATACTCCCCTTTGTTTGCATTTCCCTAGTCGTACCCACTACAGTGTTATGGTTGTAGGTTGGTCTTTCCTACCTGGGCAATTAATCAAAGAAAACACTGAGGAACTATTGTAGTAGATATTCTTTCAGTAATGCTTACTTAATTTTGAAAGATTTTTAAAAATAAATGACAAAAAATCTCTTCATAGCTTTTGTAAGAATAAAATTGGATTATTTAACTTGCACATAAATGTATACGCACTCGAAATATACTGTTGAATCTTGAAATGCACTTCCCTCTTGAAAAGGTTTTATGACACTGCATTCTTAATTTCTTCCTAATTCTCTGGGGAATTTTGTTTGTTTGGTCTCCTTCTCTGTTTCTGTTTCCTGGCCCCCTAAATATAGGCGAATGTTCACAGTTCTGTCCTTGGTCTCCAGATGCTCTGCTCTGTTCTCCTGACCACTTTCACATCACTTCTAAATGTGTAATTCCGTTGAGAAAAAGGCAAGGAAAACAAACACAGTACGTTGTAAATGCTATAACCAAATACCCCACGGAGCTCAAAGCTCATCTTCTGTAAAACCAAACTACTTATTTATCTCCTTTCCCAAAGCTGGTTTTTCCCCTAAAGTTGTCTATTATTAACATTATTCTGAAAACTTTAATTATCTATGCCTCTTTTCTGGTTCCTAACATCCAATAAAGTGGTTATTTAGTGAGCATAGGCCATATGTCTGTGATAAGTACTATATTTTACACACATTTCATTTAATCCTGTTAACGAATCCATAAGTTAGGTGGTGGCCTTATTTTATGGCTGAATTCCATGTAGTTCGGGGAGATTAAGTTGCTTGTACAAGATTGCAGGTCAGTGAGGATGGGGCAGGGTCTGAACCCAGACCCTGGACCACTGTTCTGTTTGGCCGTAAGCTCCAGAGGACTCAAGCTACTTTATTGTGAGTGTATTTTCTACCTCTTCACCTCCCTGTTTTGCTTATAGTTTCCTCTGATTCAAACGCCTTTCCCCTTTGCAGTAAATTAAGCTATCAGCTAAGAGGCCACTATCCTCAAAAACACAATCCAAAACTTTCTTTCTTCCCACATAGAAGTCGGGAATCTTTCTTCCTCTGAACTTTTGTAACATTGTTTATTTTAGTGTCAGTTATGACTGCTTTTTTAATCCTACAGTTATTTTGGGGTTCATCCTGTCTGTCTAGGACCCTAGAATATAAGCCGTTGGAGGCCAAGGACTGTGTTTGACTCGTACTTGAGTCCCTAGGAACACAGAATGGTTAAGAGCGTAGGCTTCAAAGGCAGATAACTCTTCTTCGCCAGACCCTTGTTTTTTGGCATAAGATGGGGACAGTAGCATTCTGTCTTTCCTGGATTGCTGTAGAATCAAGGGCATGATGCACACAAGCACTTACCACAAATGCCTGTGTGCCACCCCCTGTCCCTCACTCACACCGAGTGGTGGTAGGTCACTAATGGACACTTCGCACCATAGGAGGAAATCTTTTTGTGTGGGCCAGACCCGAAGAGTGGGGGAAACTGTGGATTGTGATCGCAGCAGTAGGAAGCGGTAAGAACGTCGATAGGTAAGAAACTGGGTGCCGGGGCCCAGCACAGTGAGGCTCCTGCCTGCCTCAGGCGCAGAGCCTGCTTGAAGTAGCCTAGTCTGCTGTCTGCTCTGCTGCCCTACTCAGGACTCAGGGCTCGTGTCCTGCGGGGCCTCGCCGGTGGCCTGCCGAAGTGGGTCTCCCTACCCTTTTCTTCTAGGATCGCCAGCTTTTGTAATTGTTTATTTGTGTATCATTATTTATTGTTATTTTACTGTTTTATTTTGCTGTCAGTGCTAGGCCTGTTGATAATAAGGGATTATCAGTGTTTGTTGAAATACTGAGAATTGTTGGATTGCTCTAAATAAATTTGATAGAAGTTCTGCAGATTCGATACCTGACAGGAACTGTATGCTGTGTTCACAAAGCTAGAGTTAAACCTATTTTTGGTTTTGTCAGTTGTGAAGATAGTGCAACTAATACCCTGTATAACTGGTGATTGGTCATTGGTTTGTTCTTGTTTTTTATTCGTGTTGTGTGGCGTGTGGTGAGCGGTGTATATATAGGCGTCATATTTCCTAGAGGTCTGTCCACAGGATGATTTTGATAGTGCCAGTATTCAGTATTTGCAGGAAATGTTTAGTACGTAAAGATGATGTAAATGGAAAGTATTGCACGGTAGTGATTGAGTTTATAGATTTCTTGTTTTAAATGTTATGTAGGTAAACATAAACGAGAGACCAATATTGCATGGAGTGATCTATTCCTCTTGCTCTAAAATAATTGGTTTGGACATAAGAGGTAGTGCTGTATTTAGTAGCCTTTTGGATGGTTGGAATTCATATATTTATTTGTAATTGAGAGAGGTGCAGTGTTCTTTAATCCTTTAAATATATGTAGACCTTAGAGTAGTCAACTTTGATGTATTTAGTTCCATACTAAAATATTTTTCCTTAATTTGTATATAGCATAGTTTGAGCATTTATATTTTAAGTTCCTAATATTTTTGAATGGTTGTCTAAATCCTAGGCTAAATAGCCTAAACATTCTCATAGGCACTAGTTTTGTAATAACACATTGGTCACTGGTTTGATCTTTGGATCTAGATTCTTGAAGACCTGGATGAACAAATTTATATTATCACCCTGGAGGAGGAAGCACTCCAGAGACGACTAAATGGTACGTATGTATTATGTATTTAGAGCCGAATGGAAGTATTATTTAATTTAAGAAACACACCAGTTGAGGGGGAAACATAGAAGCCTCTTAGTCCGCTGTGCTGTTGCAGTAGGTCAAGACCTAAGAGTAACGTGTGAACGTCCCAGGTGAGGACAGTTTGGCTGAGCCCCATGGCCAAGTTCCCACGGTTCCCTAGCTGAAGTGCGCCGTCACCTCGCAAGGCCAGTTCAGGTCCGAGACACTGGCTACTGACATACACCTCTGCTGTCAAGACCCTAATATATTTTAAGCATTATGACTTACAGTTACTGAGGTTTTGCAGATTTGTCTGTTTTCTTAATGACTTTATTATTAATTTTCTTAATATTTATTTATTTTGAGAGAGTTTGTGTGAGTGGGGGAGGGACAGAGAGAGAGAGAGGGAGAGAGAGAATCCCAAGCAGGCTGCAGGCTGTCAGTGCGGAACCAACTTGGGGCTCGATTTCACAAACCATAAGAACGTGACCTGAGCTGAAATCAAGAGTTGGATGCTCAACTGGCTGAGCCACCCAGGTGCCCCTTCTGAGTGACTTTAATATCCTTACTTCATTTCCTTCCTGTTGAAATCTTTAAGCTGAAAAGTAGTGTGTCTTTCTGCTCTGAGGTGCCACATTCGACCGTCTCAGTGATGTTTAGGAGCTCTGTGTTATTTGGGAACGCTGTTCGTTACCAGCTATGGTAACCCAGGAAGCATGTCAGAGAGCTTAAAGTCTGATGTTTACTTACTCCTGCTTTTTGGCTTCAAATGAAGACCCAATGAAGAAAAGAGTAATGAGATAGTTTAATGGAGAATTGACATCATTCAGATACATTTTCTTTTAATTTTACTTAAATGATTTTCACTCTGAACTCTCTTCTACCACAAAGTTGTTGGTTTTTCCTTTAATGTTGAACACCAACCCCAGCATCAGATTATTAGTAGCTAACTGTATTTCAGGATCATCACTGAAGAGGAAGTATAAAATGGAAGGTTACTTTTAAGTATGAAATAGGAAAAAATATACCTACTTTCTTCAGTTACAAATAGTGAATTGAGACCATCAATTAAAAGTGTTGCTAACATTTAGAGCTTTATTCTTAGGTGAAAGAATTTCAGATTTTACCTATTTTAGAGAATTCTTGTCAATAGTATTGTATCCTTTGGTAGCAATAACTTTCAGGCTGGTACTACTTGTGTCTTTTATTCTTCTAACTTTAAGAAAGCTATTTTAACATTTAAGCCTATTTAATTTCAGAATTACAACTTTACCCAACACTGTCAGCTTTATAAAATTTTGCTAAGGTAGTAACCATTATAATAAATTCGTCTTATTTGGGTCACGACGCTGTTACACAGTGAAAGTGCTGAACTGCGAGCCGCTGCCTATCGTGTGCGCCGTGTGCCTACGGCCGACGGGCCTCCATCCTGCGGACCAGGAGGCCGAGACCCGCAGCAGGGCTGGGAGAGTGGCCCACGGATTTAAGAATTTGGGTTGAGTCAAAACAGACCCAAATCAAAAATACAGCCTTTTCCCACTTTTCGTTCCCACAGAGGGAAGAGAAAGTCCCTCCATATCTTTCTAGATCCTTTGGCTCCTCAAATTGCAAAGGGGTTCATTGTATCTAAAGACAAGGAAACCGAAGTCGCTGCCAGGTGGCTAGATGTGTCACAAAAGGAAGCCCGGCCCAAGCAGACGAGGCGCCCAGACTGGCACGGAGGCCTCCTTTGCAGAGGCCCGCGTGTCATGAGGATGATTTTGCCTCTGCCATTGGTAGGCCACGTGCCGTTCCTGAGCGCTCTGTTGTAGGCTGGTAGTCTTTCCGGGAGCTTGACACTCGTTAATGATACTTTGGGGTAGTCGCTGTCCTTCTGTCATTTGCTGTTCATTAGCAGCGTAGACTGTTTCGGATGGGAAACGACAGGTTTGCTACATAAATGGTTCTGTAGCCAGATGGGCATATTGATGCTTAGAGATCAGGATCATGAGCTTCAGTATATGCGGAGTGGAAAAAACAAGATAAACAGTATTTTATGATTTGCTATTTTTTAAGGAAGTATAGACCATAGAAGGGGAGTAGTGGAAAACCTCCCCATAGGTTTTCTTTAATCTAGTATTATGTCAAATGTATTTTCTTGTAACAAAATTTTATATTTTAAATTATTTTTAAAAGGTGAATTAGAGGTGCTGGGTGGCTTAGTCGGTTAAGCATCCGACTTTAGCTTAGGTCACGGTCTCACGGTTCGTGGGTTCGAGCCCTGCGTCAGGCTCTGTGCTGACTGCCAGCTCAGAGCCTGGAGCCTGTTTCAGTCTGTGACTCCCTCTCTCTCTGACCCTCCCCTGCTCACGCTGTCTCTCTCTCTCTCCTAGAAATAAATAAAAAACATTTAAAAAAATTAAAAAAAAATAAAATAAAAGGTGAATTAAAATTTTTATTTGAGAGAATAAGAGAGCAAGCTTGGGCAAGAGGGGTAAAGGGGTGGGGAGGCGGGGGAGGGAGAAAGAGAGAGAGAGAGAGAGAGAGAGAACACACCTTGAGCAGACTCCATGCTCCGTGCGGAGCCTGACGCAGGGCTCAATCTCATGACCTTGGGATCGTGACCTGAGCTGAAAACAAGAGTCAGATGTTCAACCAACTGAACTACCCAGGCACCTAAAGTGTTTTTTTTTTTCCTGGGCTATTGAAAAAAATTGCAGACTAATAAGAAAGAGTAAAAGATTTTTAAAAAATGTACAGCAGTGATTTACCCCAGAATTCACAGCTGAGTTTTGCTAGTGGCTATTGAGTGTGCTTTCTTGGTCTGCTTGGGAACGTGTGATGCGCTTCACAGGAATCTTCAGGATATCTGCTTGGTTTGCTCGGAGCCCAGCTTCACAGCCATCTGAAGAAACATAACACTTGTTTTTTCTGGAAGGTATATAACTTGTTGTGGTAGTTAATATATTATTGGAATTGAATTTTCATGCTTGGTTTTTAAAATATCACTCTAGCCTTTTGATGGAATGCCTGCCTGTGACTTCCCCCTTCTTCTTGTTTGTCCCTTGCTGGGGCTAGAGGTTCTGTTCTTGCTAATACTATTATTACTTCAGAAAATATGTTACTAAGATAAAGCGAACCTGTACACTATTAGAATATCAGCATCCCAAAGAAGCCATTTTGTTAGCCATCGGCTCAGCTTTCTCCTCCCTTTTCTGTTTACTCTGCATCTTCTTCTCAGAACCAGACCTTGAGCAGATACATTTAGATTCTGAGCCTCAAGATCATAGAGTAATTGGCTGAAGAAGGGAAAAACGGGGTCAGAATCACAAGACCTTATCCAACCTTGAAATACTTGAAAAAAGGAATAGATGGTAGGAGCTGTGTGTGCCCCCGGGGCAGGCGGGGGGAGGGCTGTGTGTGCCCCCAGAGTGGAGTGCGCCCCACATCTCTAGCTGTCCGGTTCTGACAACCCCAGAAGCCAGCACTGCCCCGCGGGGCCCCTGCTCCCCGCGTCCCGGCACACAGCCTTACTTGGCTGCTGCCTGAGACCATGAGGGACGTGGCCGCATCCTGCCCTTTGCCTTCCGGTAGCCAGCATCAGGAGCCCAGCCACCCCAGGACCCCTGCACCAAGACTGTCGCCCACAGCTGCTGCATCCCACCCTGGCCTGATCTCCCACTGTCCCCTAGTTCCTGAAATTCTGTGCATACTGCGTGCAGCTGTGTGGAACCGCGTGGAACTGTGTGGAAGCAAACCCTGCTGGGTCACAGCAGCACGGCCAGTAGGCCCTCAGTCTTCCCCCCTCGCTAGAGAAGCGCAGCCCCCCCAGCACAGACTGCTGCTCAGTCCCGGTCAGGTGGCAGCTCTGTCTTTCCCCTCGTCCCTCCCCTCACTCCTCTCGTTCTCTTCTGCTGCTTTTGGACACTTTGAACCTCTTGTCATTAGATTGTGATATCGCTTCTCCCTTTTCCCTTCACTCTTCTCCCACACAGCCCCTCCGCCGTCCTTGAGGGCGTTGGCTCCTCATTCGTGATCATTCTCTCTGCCCCGCCGCCTGTCGCAGCTGGTGACTTCAGTGCCCGTGTGGATGACCCTCGCAGCCTGCCTGGCCAGCCACAGGCCTCCCTCTGGGCCGTCCTCCTCGGCTACTGGCTGCCGGGGACCCCAGCGCAGCCGGTCCCGAGCGGGGGCCGGTGCCTGTGCAGTCGCGCAGTCAGCCGCCTGTCAGCCGGTTCCCGCCGCTCTTCGTCGGTCTGTCCGTCTTCATCGCTTCTCACCCCCTCTTCTCCCGCACGCCCGGCAGACCCGTGCTGCCTCACGGCTGAAATTCCTGGCCACCGCTGGACTCCGTGCCCTGTCCCTCTCTCTGCCTGGCCAGACCCCAGCCCTGGCTGTCACCCGCTCTTCGCCGGCTCAGCACTCACGCCTGTTCAGCCGACCGACTAACTGCCTGACCTTTCTTTAAATGTACGACCGGTATCTTGGGGCGCTTGGGGGGCACAGTCGGTTAAGCATTTGACTTTGGCTCAGATCAGGAGCTCACAGTCTGTGGGTTCGGGCTCCCCATCGGGCTCTGTGCCGATAGCTCAGAGCCTGGAGCTGCTTCAGATTCTGCGTCTCCCTCTCTCTCTGCCCCTCCCCTGCTCACGCTGTCTCTGTCTCTCAAAAATAAGCATAAAAAAAATTTAAGAAAAGAAACGTACAGCCAGTATTTTGAACGTACCTCACGTTCCCCCACGTGCCTCAAGGCTTCACCATCGCGCTCAGCCCATGACCTTGCTTCTCTCTTCTTGGGAAGCTGAAGCAAGCGCGGAAACGTCCACGTGCTCTGTCCTTCCCACGCCCCCCCCCCCACGTGCCGCCCCTCCTCGCGCCGTGGCGGCACCGTCCGCGCTCCTGGCGACGCCCGGGCCCCCGGCCGCACTGGATGCGGTGCCCTCTCCCTGATTCAAGGACACGACTGACTGCGGCCGTCGGACTCTGACGAAACCAGTCTTCCCGCAGCTGGTCGTGGCGTTCGGCGTAGACACGTGCTCTGGTCTCCTCACTAGGAGAGTGAGTGCACGGGAGGAAGGAGGGAGGACGCGCGCCGGTCCGCCTGCCCGTCCCGTGCCTCTGGCTTGTCGCCGCCTCGCCGCTTGGCTGGTCTTTACGCGGCCCCCGTGGGCTGTACCCGCCCCAGCTGGTTCCGCGCCCCACGTTTGCTTAGGGACGCCCTCTCGCCTCCGGTGCCGACGTGCTGCTGTCAGCGCGCCTGGTGACCTCGGCGTCCTCGCCCACAGCCCGCAGTCCACTTGGCTCACCCCTTCCTCGCTCTGTTCCTTCGGGAGCTGCTGCTTCCGCGAACGCTGCTCGTCCTTCCCCGTGTCCGCAGCCTCTTCACCCTGGAGCGCCGCCTGCCGCAGCCCGTAAACGCTCCCAGGGCTTGTTGACCCGCACTCCCTGGGGTACCTTACCCGGTCTTCTGGCTTTGAACACCCTCTGAGTGCAGCTGACCTCTCGCCTCACCTCTTCGTCCGTCCAGCACACATTTCCGCTCGGATGCCGGAGAGGCGTCTTAGACACCTCCTGTCCGAAGCCAGCTCACCGTCTCCTTCCCCGGTTCTGCCTCCGTCCTCGCTGACCGGCCTGTCGGTGGTGAATCCATTCTCCTAGGCGCTCCGCTGACTCCTGGACTCTCTTTCCCTTAATTCCCACGTGGATTCCGTTAGGAGAGCTGTTGGCTCTGGCTTCAGAATATCCACTTTCGTGTCACCACCTAGACTGAAGCCACACTCCCCTATTCATTCGATTTTTGTAGTAGTTTTCTAATTAGCCTCCATCCGTTTATCTTTGAGCTTCTGCGTCAGCAAGTGTGCTGGAACTAGGAGTCCCATCCCCTCACCTGTGCCCCGAGCCCTCTGTGGCGCTCTTCCCCAGCCCGAGTACAGGCTGGTCTTGGCTTGGTCCCTTTCCGCGCCCCGCGCACCCTCTGACTCCGTCCCCTGCGGTCTCCTTGCTGCTCTTCCCTGACCCGTCGCCGCCTCTGTCAGGCCGTTATCACATGATCCCTTCTGCCTCCTGTCTGCTGGGTCTTTACCAAAAGACCCCCTCCCTCCCCGTGGGCTTCCCCACATTGCAGCCCAGTGGACATGGTTAATATTGCCACCACCTCTCCACTACCCTTCGTGCCCTCCCACCCGCCTGATGTTTTCCCGCAGCGCTTCCCACTTGCCGACACAACCGTTTTACTCTTTATATATTGCCCACCTCTCCAGAGAACCTGAACTCCCCAGGGGCGGGCGTGTTCGTTCGTTTTCTTCCTTCCCGTGCCCCTGATCCTGTGATACCCCAATCGCGCTGTGGGCTGGGGGTAAATACTTGTAGCACGAATAGGTAAATAGATGAAAAACATACATGATGGAGAGTTGTCATTTTACCATAAAGAGGTGAAGAAGGAAGAAGAAATAAAATTTGGTGATAAAAGAATTACATGGAGCCAGTACTGAGGAAGGCCCACAGTAGAGAGCTCTGAAGACCAGCCAAGATTGAGCGCCGGCGGACCTTATGCCCCGGGGTATTAGTGAAGAAGCAGAAATAAGGTGATTTTCCCCCCATTGTTAGGCCATGAAATATGAGCAATCAAGATCCATTTCTACTCGGGGACCCCAGAAGAGGAGCCCAACAGAAAGTGCCATTACATTAATTGTGGTAGAAGCTCTTTTGTAATGCCTCCCCAAGATTAAGAGGATGCATATATCATTAGCATGTTTAAATGTTTAAGTAATGCAACAGCATTAATTGAAATAATTAGCTTTCGTGTGTATATAGCCTATGGGTGTACTGGGTAACTTTAGAAGTACCATAATGAATAGGAATTATTTTTTATTGTTTAAGTTCAAAACCTTCACAGTTCTTTTAATGTAATTTATTTAAAAATATTGTAGACTTTGAACTTAATGATTCAATTCACTTTTGTTAGGTGCTATTTTCATCTTCATGATAAAAAGTATATCACTTTGAGTAGCAATTACTTTTCTGCTTGATTTTGATCTTTTAAAGAAGCCTTTTTCATTGAAGCTTTTGTGTTAATTCCTCACTCTGAGGAGCACAGCAGATGTACCACTTCACTTCTGTGCAGTGTTCAGTTGCCGTAGCTTTGTGTTCTGAACAGCGAAAGAGGAAAGAAACCACATTCGATCTCTTCACGCACTCCAGTGAGCTGTCGGAAGCGTTTGGTGCCCGTAGTCTTGGAGTCCTGCTCATTGATCAAGGATTGAGTTGGCCAGGCGGCCGTGGCGGGAGCCTATCAGAGGGGCTTGCTGTCACCGCGGCTGGACGGTCTGCTAAGGCTCATCTGAGTCTTCCCCAGCCTTTGTGTTGTGAGGAAGCGTGTGTCCCCTTTCGTCTTCTGTCCTCTGCATGCCTTCCTCTGGACTTTCCTAGGGCTTCTTCTGTAGGCTAGCAGTGGCTTTCTATGAATACTGTTCCCTGTTGGTCATGTCACGGCAGCTGAGAACGTCTCACATGTACCAGGCCCTGGGCCAGTTTGAGAAACGACGAGGCTTAGACTCATTGACTGGTCAGCTCCCAGACTTACAGACTTACAGACGTACAGAGCAAAAAGTTGTCACCGAGTGGCAGTGCTGTGACGGAGGCAGTGCCATGATGGAGGCAGTGCTGTGACAGAAGAGCGTGTTTAGTGATCTCTTGACTTCCTGAGCTAACAGCAAAGAGTATTCATTCTACTGATGAAACTAATTAAATGGTTTCTCACCAAGAACACTGTCAACATTTGGGTCCAAATGTCTGAAACAGTGAGAGCTGCCTTGTTACGGTTGATTTAGCTTCTTGGGCTACATACTCCCTTCCTTGACTGTAAAATGCAGTCCAAACAAATGATGTGCTGCGGGATGGAGTGATGTGACTGAAGACACGTAGATGATAAGTAGTGTCAGCAGATGAAGAACAGTTCACAGTGACAAAGTGTAGAGTAACTTAAGAGTCAGGTATCATATTCTCCGAAATTTAGATTACTGTATGTAAGTGATCTAAATTTGTTAGCAGAAGACAGATTTAATACACACGAGTCACTTGTTGAACCACAACCTATTTGGATGATGGTATTCCTGCTGATACCATATATAAATATGGAATTAAAAAAAATAATGTCTTGGGCAATTTAAGATCTACCAATAACTTATATCTATGGTGAAAAAAGAAAAGCCAAACAATTGCTTTAACTGTATATAGCTTTTTGTAAATGTCCTTAAAGCCGACTTTTAAATATTTTCTGTCTTGCTTGTGGTCATTTATAATGAACATGTATTTGGATTTTCAAATTGCATTCAATATAAAAAGTCTTCCATTACTCAATTCTGTACTTAGCCATACTTTTGTGGATAAAAAGTATTCCCTGAGAAAATAGAAGCCAGTATGTTAACAAATAGCAGCATCGCAAGTGGAGGAGAAATAGAGTGTGCGTGTGGCTTGCCCGTCTCTTCCGTAGACAGTGGCAGCCGTGGTTGGTGTGAAGTGGATGCCGCGGGGATGAATATGGTGCAGTTCACGGGGGCTCTCCAGGTCTGCCTGATGCGCCGCGGCCCGGTGCTGAGCCGCGATGGCATTTGCTTTGAGGATAGGGACTGTTGACTGCGAATTTCTAGGAGTCTTGGGCTTTCAGCAACAAAATCATTTGCCTGAGCGATGAGAAATAACCAAAAGTACTTGAGGGACCCCACATGCTGGTGGCGAGAGACTATATCGGTCAGTTGAACATACTAAGTATAATGAGAATTGTGAAGAGTTACTTAGGTAGCAGGGTTTCTAAGCGACTATTTTTGGTTAGTTTCATGCTAAATGAAAAACGAATCTGTTTATTCTCAAGGTGTCTGCTTCCAAGTAGTATTCATCCGAGACTTAGTTTAGGACACCAGGTTGCCAGAGGGAGGTTGTGTTATTGCTTCCTGTTGTTTGAGTTGTTTACATACCGAGTTAGAGATTTACATTTGTTTTTAAAAACGCATTATATATTTTAAATTAAATAATCCGTATCTCCCCTTTAACATATGAATGTCAGTGAAAGCTGTCTGTATATTAAGGCTTAGTTACTGACGAAATGCTGGGCTTTGGGAAATTTTGTTATCTTGGAAGCAAAATATTTTCAATACCACACTAGTTTTTCAGCTTAAGAATAAAGCTGGGAAAAGTTGCCTTCAGCTATTAGTTTTCCTGAATCCAAAGAGACGGGTGGGGCAGGATCAAAAATACTTATTTGATCAAAGTTATTGGCTCTGAAGGTATTCTTACCTGTGTAAGAAAGATGAAAGGTGTTGTTTTTATTGCATGCTAGTAACAGTGTAATTTTGAACTAATTGGTGTTGAACTGCCAATCACCTAGGGGAATGCAAATAGATACTCTTATAATTTCCTTTGAGGTAGTGAAATCTTATGTCGTGGCTGGAAGAAAAACAGAATAATACCGTTAAATTGACCTTAAATGAGCTGCTTTGTGGTTTTCCTGGAGAATCCCTTTTTATTTTTCATGACTAGTCCAAACAGGTTTTGTCTACCAGTTTGACTTATTGACTAGACAATGCTGACATGGAACATGTGAAATTCATTTTGAAATAAAGTAAGGCTAATACAGTTGTTCAGGATATTTTGACGATTTTTTTTAGTGCAATTGAAATTCACGTAACATTCCATTGCGCGTTTGTGGTGTGTCCTGATTCCACACGACAGGCACCGTTCCTTTTGGTCATTTATAATGGGACATTCTGGCTACACGAGCTTACTCTTCTCACTTAGGTAATGATACATGCACAGTAAAGGATGGTACTGTCTTTGAAAATTGTGTTATGCCAGGTGAATCTAGTCATTTAATGCAAGCATGCTCTGTTTGAAGATAATGAGGATGCACTCTTAATTTTTATATGCAAGTCAGCCAGTATTTATTTATTTATTTTGAGAGAGGGAGGGGCAGAGAGAGAGTGGGAGAGAGAGAATCCCAGGCAGGCTCCGCACTGTCAGTGAGGAGCCCGATTCAGGGCTTGAACCCATGAACCGTGAGATCATGACCTGAGTCGAAATCAAGAGTCTGACACTTAACCGACTGAGCCACGCAGGCGCCCCAGTCAGTAACTGCCTATTGTGTGCCTGACATTGTGTCCCCTGAAAATAAAAATACGGTACTTCAGAAGTACCACTTGAGTTTTTGTTCCTTTGGAAAATCTAGTGATTCGTCTAGATGTCTGTAAGGCTTTGTAGACATCATACCACAAAGTAGGCGTTTCTGTCTTTTCACTTAATTTAAAATTGGCAGCTGGAATACTGTTTATCCTGATACCTGTTTCCTTTCAAACTTCTGAATCCTCATCAGATTATTTTTTCTAGTACTGAACTGGTTACTGGAATAGTACTTCTTTACAAATACAGGGAATGCAATGTAGTTTGGAATTGTATTTGTAATTAATCAGATATAGAATTTAAATGACCATTAACTGAAGATACACACCATATAATTTATGAAGAAATGTGATAAAAAGAGGTATCTTTAGGACTAGTGAATAGTTTAAGCTTTGATTCAGAGATACTTGAAAATCTGAAAATGCGATACCATCTTACTGCAAATCTCCTTCTTGTATGGATACATTCATTAATTCTGTAATTTAATTGTTTCCCTTTGTGCTTTGGCAACTAGAAACTCTAAACTACAGTTATAGTCAAAGTTTTGTAGCTTTGGCCCACACTTCCTGAATATCTGTCTTCACCCCTCTTCTCTTATAAATGTCAATTACCTGTTGACAAGTAAAATGATTAAACTTAGGAGCCCTGGAAATACTGTAACATTTTAGTGCATTCAGGACCCCCGCTTCTCCATGAGAAGGTACTGACTTCCTCTCCCCAGCGCATGGATGGAAGCGGGGAAGGAGATGAAGAGGGGGCAGTGCTTACCTTCCCTAGAAACCCAGGGGAGACTGGAGTTCTGTGAGCGCCCAAGGGGGCTTAGGGAAGGAGCCTGTGCGTTGCCCTGCAGCGGTAGCCGGCCAGCCGTCTCGCGTCCTTGGCCACATCTGCTTTCTCTCTCCCTTGGAGCAAGGAGCACTGGTGCTAGAGAGACCCCGGAGCCCCGAGGCTGCTGCTTCCTACGCCAGTGTTCCTGGCCGGTTCTTCCCCAGGCCCCCAAAGCAGAAATTGCTGGGCCCTCAAAATGGTGTGTCATTGTTTGACAGACCGTCTGACCACGTGAGGTGTGGAGGGAACAATAGCTGGGCAGAAAGAAAAGTGATCACTCGCTTGACGCTGAGTGGTGACCGTGACAATGAGGGTCCAGAACAGCCATTCCCATTGAGGTTAACAGCCAACGGAGAGACAAATAGGAGTTTGTACTTAGCTCTTAAAAGTAATAGGGGCTTTTACGGAGGTATAATTAGAGAAGAAAAAAGGCCACCTCGAATGTGAAAAAAAAATTAAAAATTCAGCAGACAAAAGATGAAATAGTCCTGGTGGTAGGCAGAATAGTGACCCTGCAAAAGTATCCAAGTCCTGCCCACCCTGACCCTATAAACATGGCCCCTCCATGGTTAAAGGGACTTTGCGAGGTAACTAGTTGAAGGGTCTCAGGATTATCCTGGACGATCTGCTGGGCCCGGTGTCCTCATAGTATGGTTACAGGTGGTCACAGAAGGGGAGGTGACAATGGAAGCAGAGTAGAGTGACCCGAAGAAGGTCCATGAGTCAAAGACTGTGGGCAGCTTCTAGATAAGCTGGAAAAGATAGGAAACAGATGGTCCCTGAGTCTCCAGAAGGAACACGTCCACCCGGATTTCAGACTCCTGAACTCTAGACGTGTGAGCTGGTAAATCCATATTGTTTAAGCCCCTAAGTTTATGGTACTTTGTGACACCAGCAGTAAGGAACAAGTGTAGTCTTTCTGAAAACTGAATTAATTATCTGGTAGAATCAAGTGGAAGAACTGTTTCATGTCAAAGAGCCAAAGTACGAAGACCAGGAACCACCGTGAGATGGTAGACAGGGAGGGCAGGGCTGGGACACTAATCTAAACAACAAGCATCTAGATAGAGGAAGGAGAACAAATAGAGAAAGAATTAAGTAGATAATAGAAGAAAATGTCAATGTACTGAAGAAAGACTTTAGTGCAGAGTAAAAGACCAGAGTCCCAGACAAGATTATTAAATAAGAGATTTAAGGGGCGCCTGGGTGGCTTAGTCGGTTAAGCGTCCGACTTTCGCTTAGGTCATGATCTCACGGTTCGTGGGTTCGAGCCCCGCGTCGGGCTCTGTGCTGACTGCCAGCTCAGAGCCTGGAGCCTATTTCAGTCTGTGACTCCCTCTCTCTCTGACCCTCCCCTGCTCACGCTGTCTCTCTCTCTCTCTCTCCTAGAAATAAATAAAACATTAAAAAAAAAATTAAAAAAAAAAAATAAATAAAATAAATAAATAAATAAATAAATAAATAAGAGATTTAAAAGATCTAGACTTACTGTGTAAGATTGTTGAATTCCAAAAATGATGATAATAATGATGATAAAACACCTCATAAGCTTTCACAAAGAAAAACAACTTCTAAAAGAGAGAGAGAGCAAGATCAAACTTCCTCTTTGTGACCTGTTAAGGATTATTGGATAATATCATTACTTTTAAGGGGTGGGGGGTAGATTATAATTAAAAACTCATGTATTTATAAAGATGTATGTATATTAGGGTAAAAAAAGGTATTCACTTCATATTTGTATATTGAGTATCTCATTTGTGCTGGGTACTATCCTAGGTATTAAGGAAATGACACCTTATACACTGAAAGAAAAGTTTACTAATAATATTATATTAAATATTTTTAAAGCAATCTCAGTAAAATCCAGGATTTAGGAGGAGTTGGTGGGAAGCAGGGAAAAGAACAGTTTGATAAAAGTATGGTGAAAGCTTCACCTCAGTAAAGCATCATTCAGGGGTAATGACTGTGTTATACTGAAGAAAAGAAATACAGCTCGACTTGTGTGAAGAGGGAGAAAGCAACCACCGAAGTGCCACATTAACCTGTGGAAACAGAATAAACAGATTCCACCAGCTGATAAAAGAGGAAATAAAGAGCAAAATGAAGAGAAATTGTGACATGACACGAAAGGGGAAAGAGCCACCGGTCTTCATAAGCCAGCTCGTGGATGGCAGGATTCAGTCCCTGGATGTCACTGTTGAGCTGTGGGAAAACCCACTTGGGAGCCCATTCTGTGTCTAAACTTCTAATTTCATGAAATCATTTTCTCCTTTTTTAAGCAACTTTGAGTTGAGATTTTTGATTCAGTGGATCAATTTCACACCCCATTTCACAGATGAGAACACTGAGGTTCAGAGAATGAGAACTTGCAAAAAAAGCCACAATAAAAATTTGGAATTTGGCAGACCTGAGAACATTTTAGAGGCAGCAAGTTTAACAGACCCAACGAGGCTAAATCCTAAGCTATCTGTGTTTGATTCATATCCTCAAATCCCCCCAAATCTCAAGAAGTGGCAGCACCTGATACAGAAGTGGAGACGAAGTGGGGATGAAGTGGAGGGTTGGCTGACAGTCCTGTTTGTGAAGCCATTTGATGCCCACATCTCTTCCCTCAATCCGAGGTCGCAGGCCCCGCCCCTCTCCTACCCCAGGAAGAGGGAGGGTCATTCTCCAGAGAGTGAACGGGAGGCGGGGGCCTGGGACCAGTGTAGAGCAGAGGACGGTGGGGGGTGGGGGGGGTGGGAGGAGGTTGCAGAGCACGTGGGACGCTGTCTGGCCCCGGAGGAAGGCCCCACAGGTGCCAGCGGCAGGGTGCCCTCCCCGAGAGACCTGGTCGGATTGCCCAGCCGGAAGTCTCACAGTGGTCAGCCACCACTCACCCTTGAGTTTCAAATTAGCATGTTTAGTGCTTCATTCTTTTTGTTTTTAATTAATTTAAAAAAATTGGGGGACACTAGGGTTAAGCATTCGACTTTGGCTCAGGTCGTGATCTCATGGTTTATGAGTTCAAGCCCACATCGGGCTCTGTGCTGACAGCTCAGGGCCTGGAGCTGCTTCAGATTCTGTGTCTCCCTCTCTCTCTGCCCCTCCCCTGCTGGCGCTCTGCCTCTAAAAAATGAATACACTTATAAAAAAAATTTTTTAAACTTTTTTTATTTATTTATTTTATTTATTTATTTATTTTTTTAATGTTTTATTTTATTTCTAGGAGAGAGAGAGAGAGACAGCATGAACAGGGGAGGGTCAGAGAGAGAGGGAGTCACAGACTGAAACAGGCGCCAGGCTCTGAGCTGGCAGTCAGCACAGAGCCCGACGCGGGGCCCGAACCCACGAACCGCGAGATCATGACCTAAGCGAAAGTCGGACGCTTAACCGACTAAGCCACCCAGGCGCCCCTTTTTAAACTTTTTTTAATGTGGGCTCCACACCCAGGGTGGAGCTCAATGCAGGGTTTAAACTCATGACTGTGAGATCAAGGCCTGAGCTGAGATCAAGAGTTGGACATTTAACCAACTGAGCCATCCAGGTTCCCCTAGCGCTTCACTCTTAAATACGAGCAGACAGCTAAGGCTCACCAGACTTCTGAGCCACTTCAAAGGAGAGGCCAACTGATGAAGAACACTGGCAGAGACAGAACACACTAGAGAAGAATATCTGAAAATAAATCTGTTGTTAACCTCCTGAGAGAAACCAGGGTTGCAGTCATGGCGGAGGCCAGGATTCCAGAAAAATGGAGTATCTGGTGAACAGAAAGGGACTCTTGATATTTAGAAATAATGACCTATCCAAAAGATCACAAGATAAAGACCTTTTTTAGACGATAGGTCAAAATGACAAAAATAGGAGAAAAGGTTTAAGAATATTAGAGAACCGGTTTAGGGATCTAGCAGGCAACTATTAGGGATTCCACACGGGGAGAGGAGAGAAAAGGGGGAAATGACAAAATCAAAAAAAATTTCTCAGATTCAAAGGATGTGAATTTGGAGATTGAAAGGGCTCACCTAGTGCCCCGCGTGGTACATGGAAATGGACTCGCTAGGAGAAAACTAGGGACCAAGATTCCACCCATTTCACAGAATGGACAGCAGTTCACACTCAAGGGGACGGGAAGAGCTTGGGACTTCTCAGATGCACTGCCAGAAGCTGGAAGACAATGGAACAGCGACTTACAATCCTGCAGGGTAATTAGCTTTGCCCTAGAGTCCCTATTTAACCAAACTGTAAGAGCAAAGGTAAGATATCCAGACTTGTGCAGTCTCAGAAATACTACCTCTCATTCACCTTTTCTTCACAATCCGCTGGAGGCTCTGCACCCCCTACACAACGGAGTGGCGCAAGCCAGCAGGGCTGTGTAGGAAATAGGAGACGTACCACCGGCGAGAAGGGCAGAGGGGCCCGGGGCACCAGTGTGCAGCGGGCCTAGAGAGCAGCCGGTCCAGACCAGGGCAGGGAGAGACTCCAGGAGCAGTTTCTTCCGGGTGACAAGGGGAGTGGTATAACGGGAATCTACACACCAAGAGAAAAACACATTTGGGAGGAAGCTTGGGCATTGAGAGATGCTAAGTACAAAGAAAACTAAGTAAATGAAAAAAGTTACTAATTCTAGGTGTGGGAAGAATAATATCATGGAAGGAAAGGAAGCTAACCACAGTTTATTACGTGGGCAAGCAGCAGATGGTGTTTCTGTTGTAATAATGCAGACATTGAGTATTGATGTAACCACAATTTCCAATAATCCACACTGGGAGAGGGAGGAATGATAAGGTGTGTGGCTTACAGAGACTCAAATCCTTACACGGTAGGAAGGCCCTAATTATTAATAAGAGCTGGAATATCAGGACCTAGCAAGGGAAGCTAGTCAGTGATAGGAAGGCAAGCCCTGAAAGAATCAGCTAAATAATTTAAATCAGTGGTCTTTTGGGAGGTCAAATCAGGAGGAAGGTCAGCATGTATGCGTGTACCTTGTGAGTGTATGTGGCACTCAGAACTATGTGCACATTTTATTTTAGTAAAGATAAAATTTAAAAAAAAAAATACTTAAGGGGCACCTGGGTGGCTCAGTTGGTTCATTAAGCCTCTGACTCTTGATTTCAGCTCAGGTCACGATCTCCCAGTTGTGAGATTGAGCCCCGAGTTGGGCCCTGCACTGAGTAGTGTGGAGCCTGCTTGGGATTCTCTCCCTCCCTCTCCCTCTCTCTCTCTCTCTCTCTCTCAAAATAAACATTAAAAAAATAATTTAAAAAATTTTAAAAACACTTAAAAATTAAGACAAGTAATATGAAAGGTATCAAACGAAGTTTATTAGCTGTTATACAAAATTCTACCGAATGCAAACACCATATTCTACTAAATGTAAATGGGCTGCATTCTGCGGTTAAAGAACAGAGCCCCTCAGATCGGGTAGTCAGCACATGTCTGTTGTAAAGCATCTGATGCGGCTCTGTTGTTTCTCGCACTGGATCACATCCGTGGAACTGCTGTCAGAGTTCCGTGTCTCCCCGACCGAAGGAATGCCTTGTGACTCTGGAGGTAGGCCACTGGACAGTGGAAGTTTATTCTTGGTTCTAGCAACATAAAGACTGAAAATTTTATTCTTGATCCTGGGAGTCGTTGGAACTGCCCCATCCCAGCTGTAGTATCAGAGGAGGCAGCCCATCTGTTCCTGCCGCCAGGAGCCCTCAGCCTGGGGCTGCTCCTTCCAGGAAACCGGAAGTTGGCCTTCTGGCTCTCGCGCGCTCATGAATTCCTTTTCTGTTGTAACTAGTCCACCCACTTCAGTTGCTTACAACCAACGAGCCCTAACTGGTAAAGTTAAACCTCAAATAAGATTCAGCTGATAGACACACAAACCTATCTACCTTTAATTTCAATCTTTTTTTGGTCTCACATGTAAATCAGTAATAAATTAGTAAATAAGGGAGGCAGGTAAAATCGGAAAGAAAGTAGAACTTAAGGTCCACCAAATAGAATTGAAGTTGAAAAACATTAAAAACGAAGTGGGTCATTATCTAATGATAAAAAGTATGATTCATAAGGAGGGTGTAACCGTCATCTAGGAACCCGAAAACTTAGCAGATAATACAAATACATAATGGAAAAAACTCTTAAAAACTGAGGAAACCAGGGTGCCTGGGTGGCTTAGTCGGTTGAGCGTCTGACTTGAGCTCAGGTCTTGATCTCACAGTTCGTGGGTTCAAGCCCCGCGTTGGGCTCTGTGTTGACAGCTCAGAACCTGGAGCTGCTTCAGATTCTGTGTCTCCCTCTCTCTCTGACCCTCCCCTGCTCACGCTGTCTCTCTCTCTCTCTTTCTCAGAATAAATTAAAAAAAAAAAAAAAAACTGAGAAAACCTAACCAACAAAAGTATACTTTCAGTGGAGGATTTTAATTTATCCATTTCAGAATTCAACATATAAAATAGAATATGGAGATATGCAAGTCATTATAGAAATAAGTAGAAAATATGAGTAGAGAAAATACATGTGGTAAATACACATATGAAAAGAAGTTCAACCACATTTGGGTAAATGTATGTTAAAGTAACAATAAGAAAACATTTTTCATCCATCATATTGGCCAAAATTCAAGAACTACAGCATCTAGTGTGAGGGAAGATATTAGAAAATAGATACTTTCAAAAGCTATAAATGGAAATGGAAATTATTACAATAATTTAAATCATTACAATAAATTACAATATTTGGAAGGGAATAACCTTTAAATATCTCTTAACTGTAAATGCTTACACCCTGTGACTCAGAATTTTGGGAATCCATCCTGCAAAAACAATTGCATTAGAGTGTACTGGATGTACATACAAAAATTTTTGTTGCAATGTTGTCGCAAAAAACAGAGGAAAACCTTACTTTAAGTCATAAGTGGAGTAATTCTGAATAAAACTGAAGTGTATCCATACTGTGGAATATTACTCAGTTGTTAACGGAGTTGGCACTCTCTGTAAACATGGATGTATCTATCGTTGGCTAGGAAAGCAAGTGGTAATATAATGTGTCCGATTCAACCCCTTCTTACACAATATATACAGAAACCATGTGTGTGGTATAGATGTATATGTGAATATTTACATGAGTATGAAGAAAGGTGTGGAAGCATCAACCAAGCTGTTACTGAGTGTCACTTGAGGGAGGCAGGATAGAGAACAGGCTCGTGAATTTCTTTCACTTTCTATAATAAGCATATGATATTTCTGTCATTAATAAAAGATTAACAACGGATCAAGTAAACATTTAATCACACTAAGGCGTTCTCTAGGGAACGTGTAGTGTTTAATCAGCAAGAACTTGGATGTTTTAAGTGGTAAAGAAATGGATATACATTTCTGAGAATCACAAATCAGCATTTGTTTTTATTCTCAGTGATAAGGCTTTGTAATGTGTTATCTTGTATTTTAATTAAATGTGAGGGCTACCCATTCTCTGCTGTTGGGGTTCTGTTGTTACACTCCTAAAATACTTTTGCTTTTGACAGGACTGTCTTCCTCAGTGGAATACAATATAATGGAGTTGGAACAAGAACTTGAAAATGTGAAGACCCTTAAGACAAAATTAGGTACCGTACATTTTTGTTCTTCACTCGTGTTTGGATCTGGGATTCTTTCCAGAGACTTTACCACAGCCTGAAAGATTAAAAAAATTATGAAATGTTGAGCGTAGGTTGTAGGCTTCCAGTCTATCGAGAGCTATTGATAAAGACTGTCTCGCTGTCTCTCTCTCTCCTAGAAATAAATAAAAAATATTAAAAAAAAATAAATAATAAATAAAAAATAAAAAGTAGAGGACACAGACTTAACATGTTAGAGTCATGGAAGGTATAAAACAAGTCTAAACAGGACTTCTAAATATAAAATCTGAAGGGTCTGAGAAGAATACAATAGATGGGATTAAATGCAGATTACACACTCAGAAGAAAAGATTAGTGAACATGAAGATACAGTAATAGAAACTATCCAAAATGAAACACACAGAGGAAAAAACCTGAAAAGTAAAGGAAAATCCTTGCATTTGGGGGCGACTTCCAGTGCGCCAACTTAAATGCAACTGCAGTCACTGAAACGGGGGGGGCGCAGAGAGGAAAAAAAAAAGCATTTGGAGAAATAATGGCCAAAAGTGTTTCAAATCAGACGAAAGCTGTCAATTCCCAGATCCAAGAGACTCCATGAACCCAAAGAATAAGAAGCATAAAGAAAACCACTCTAAAGCACAGCTTAATCAAACTATTCAAAGTCAATGATAAAGAGGACATTCTCAAAGCAGAGAGAGAAAAAAGACATTTTAAAAGATGAGGATGACAGACTACTTGTCAGAAATAATGCAAGTGAAGAGACAATGGAGTGACATCTCTGAACATCAGCTTCTGAAAAGTCATTTTCCAAAACAAAACAAAACAAAAGGTGAATAGATACATACTTATCCTCTCCCCAAGCTAAGAGACAGTCTTTTTTTTTTTTTTTAATGTTTTATTTATTTCTAGGAGAGAGAGAGAGAGAGAGAGCGAGCGAGCAGGGGAGGGTCAGAGAGAGAGGGAGTCACAGACTGAAACAGGCTCCAGGCTCTGAGCTGGCAGTCAGCACAGAGCCCGACGCGGGGCTCGAACCCACGAACCGCGAGATCATGACCTAAGCGAAAAGTCGGATGCTCAATCGACTAAGCCACCCAGGCGCCCCTGTGTCCTCTACTTTTTAAATAATAGGAGATACGATAGTAATAACACTTGTAATGTTTTTATCTGCTAATTCTAACTTGTGTGTGAATTCCTGGTAAGTTTCAGTCGATTGCCTTTGCTCCTCATCATTGGTTGTATTTTTTGCTTTTCCTCTTGCCTGGCAATTTTTGATTGGATGGTGGACACTGTGGATCTTATCACTGGCCACTATGTTTTTGTAGCCTTTGCTCTGAAGGCCTGTCAGGCGGGGCCAGAGCAGCACCTCCCATAGGGCCAGTTGTTCTCACGTTAAGGCAATAATGCTTGTGATTTCTGGGGCCTTGGTACTGTCTCGTGGGGGCAGGCCCCATTCCTGGCCCTTCCCAATGGTTGTATGCTGCTCCACGTAACATTTCTGACTGGTTCCTTCTCCAGCTGTGGTTTGCTTGCTCGTGTACCTGAGCTGATTTCACCCCACTGAAGACCAAGGATGACCCTCTCAGGATCCTTGGAGTTCTTTCTCTGAGGAGTTTTTCGTGGGGTATTTTGCTCTCTGCAGTCCAGCTGACTTGGTCTTTCCACACTCCCATTTTATGACCTCACCTCCAGGAATGAGCTGGGCCCAGCTTGGGCTCCTCCGCCCTGTCTCTGAAATGGAAGTCCAGTGTTTTGTTGTTGAAAATGTGTTGATTTTTTTTCTCTTTTTTTTTACTGAAGTACAGTCACCATGCAGCGTTCCATCAGTTTTAGGTGTGTGAATCAGTGATTCAGCAGTTCTGTACCTTACTCAGTGTGCATTGTGAGACGTGTGTCCCCAATCCCCTTCACCTATTTCACCCGTCTCCCTACCTACCTCCCCCCTGCCAGTCACCAGTTGGTTCTCTGTATTTAAGAGTCTGGGTTTTTGTTTGTTTGTCTTTTTTTACTTTGTTTTGTTTCTTAAATTCCACATGTGAGTGAAATCATATGGTATTTGTCTTTGACTGACTTATTTCAATTAGTATTATACTCCTTAGATCTATCCGTGTTGTTGCCATTGGCAAGATTTCATTCTTTTCTATGGCTCATATTCCTCTGTGTGTGTGTGTGTGTGTGTGTGTGTGTGTGTGTGTAATTGTGTATATATCACATCTTCTTTATCCAAGTGTCTATGGATACACACTTGGGTTGTTTCTGTATCTTGGGTATTATAAACAATGCTGCAACAGACATTGGGATGCGTGTGTCCTTTTGAATTCCTGTTCTTGTTTTCTTTGGGCAAATACCCAGTATTGGAATTACTGGATCATTTGGTAATCCTATTTTCAGTTCTTTGAGGACCCTCCAGACTGTTTTCCACAGTGGCCACACCAGTTTGCATTCCCACCAACAGTGCACGAGGTTCCTTTTTCTTTATCTCTTTGCCTACACTTGCTATTACTTGTGTTTTTCATTTTAGTTACCCTGACAGGTGTGAGGTGATATCTTATTGTGGTTTTGATTTGTATTTCCCCGATGATGAGTGACATTGAGCACTTTTTCGTGTGTCTTTTGGCCATCTGGATGTCCTTTTGGAAAAATGTCTGTTTGGGTCCTCTCTTCATGTTTAAATTTGGTGTTGGGCTGTTCAAGTTCTTTATGGATTTTGGATATTAACCGTTTCGTAGATCTATTGTTTGCAAATATCTTCTCCCATTCAGTAGGTTGCTGCCATTTCCATCTTTGTAAACAACATCATGTTGACCGTTCCTCTATTCATTCTGCTCCTGATGGATATTTGATGTGTTTCTTACCTTTTGCTATTATGAATGATATTGGTGTAAACATTCTTCTGCATATCCCTTGGTACCTCTGTTTTTTCAGGGTACGTACCTGGAAGTGGAATTATAGGATCATTGAGCATGTGGGTTTACAACTTTTAAAAATACTGCTGAATTGTTTTCCCGGTAGTTGTATTATTTTGCATCTCTTAGGCGTGAATAAGACTTCCCATTGCTCCACTTCATTGTCAACAAGTGGCAGTGCGGGCTCTAAATTTTTACCAATTTAGCGGATGTGAAGTGTTTGTCACTGGTGGTTCAGTTTATGTGTGTCCATGATTTGTGTTTCCAGTGTTCATTTAGCTGCCGCTTGAAAAACATCTGTTAGCATTTCATTTAGTCTGTTAGCAATGAACTGTCGGTTTTTGTTTATCTGAAAACTTTTTCCCTTGCCTTCTCATTGAGAGGGTATTTTTTTTTTAATGTTTTATTTATTTCTGAGAGAGAGAGAGACAGCGTGAGCAGGGGAGGGTCAGAGAGAGAGGGAGACACAGAATCTGAAACCGGCTCCAGGCTCTGAGCTGTCAGCACAGAGCCCGACACGGGCCTCAAACCCACGAACCATGAGATCATGACCTGAGCCAAAGTCGGACGCTTAACTGACTGAACCCCCCAGGCGCCCCTCATTGGGAGGGTATTTTCATAGAATTTAGAATTCTTATTTGGTATCTTTCAACATTGAAATGATGTCTTTCTAGTGTCTTCTGGTTTCCGGTTGAAAGTTGTCTTGTGGCCCTTTTGAAAGCTTGTAGGATTTTCTTTTTGTCCTTGGTGAGCAGTTTTACCCTGATGTGCTCTGGTTTGGTTTTCTTTATATTTATTCTTCTGGAGATCAGTGGCATTTCATCAGCGTGTGGCTTAGCGTGTTTTATCCGCTTCGGAAATGGTTGGCCCTTACGTCATCAGATACCACTTCTGCCCCTCTCTTCTGTCCCCAGATACCGGCTGCACATGGGCTGGGCCTTTTCACTCCCATATGTCTTTCTGAATTTCCCCTCCTTTTTACATCCTCCAGTCTGTGCTATTTTCCATTGATGTGTCTTCCATTTCGCTGCCTTTCCAGCTGTGTCCTAACTGTTGCTAAACTTTCTCTTAAACTCTTAATTTTAGTTTTTGTATTTTTCAGTTCTAGGATTTCCTTTCAGTTATTTTCTGGATTCAAATGATGGCATTTGCCATCTTGTCACTTATCTTGTTGAACTTATTAGTCAGTTATTTTAAGGCCTCTTTCTGATAAGTTCAATATCTGGATAAACTGAAAGTCTGTTTCTATTCTTTATTTCTTCTGTCCTGTCTCCACGTAACATTTGTTTGTCAAACATTTCTTACACAAAACTGTAGAAACCCTGGATAATGTTTTCTTCTTCTTGAGAGGATTTGCTTTTTCTTCTGGCCGGCAGTTAGAGTAGGGATGCCCCCTTCCTGTCTGGGCTGGTGATCACCACAGTGGGTGGTGGCCTCCATGAGGGCCTATCTCTGTGCACTTCGGCCTGCCTCCTAGTCTGTAGCTTTCGAAGCGAAAGCCTGGATGTTTCCTTGTCGGCTCTGATTCCTCCCCCTCCTCCTCCTCCCCCTCCTCCTCCTCCCCGTCCTCCTCCTCCCCCTCCTCCCAGGGCTGGTTGCTGGGGAGGATCCCACTCCCCTGCACTGCCCCCCCCCTGCCTTCTGAGGCCTGCAGGCACCTTCCACTTCCCCAAATGGGAACCCC
>NW_024080682.1:4580941-4634553 GCF_003009895.1 Hyaena hyaena | reverse complement strand
CCCCCTCCTCCCCCTCCCCCTCCCCCTCCTCCCCCCTTCTCCTCCTCTTTCTCCTCCTTCTCCTCCTCTTCCTCCTCCTTCTTCTCCTCCTCCTCCCTTCTTTTTTCTTCTGCTTCGTTTCTTTTTGAGAGACAGAGACAGCGTGAGCAGGGGAGGGGCAGAGAGAGGGGGAGACACAGATTCCGAAGCAGGTTCCAGACTCTGAGCTGTCAGCGAGACCCTGACACAGGACTTGAACTCATGAACCTCTAGATCATGACCTGAGCCAAAGTCAGACACTCAACCGACTGAGCCACCCAGGCACCCGTGATACCATCTTCTTAATGAACCCTGAACTTTAGTTTTTATCTCAAGAAACATGAACCTGACAGAAGCTTTGCTCTTCTTCTTTACTGTACCTTCCCGTCGCCCTCCCAGCCTCTCCCGTCGCCCTCTCAGCCTCCCTGTCACCCTCTCAGTCTCTCCCTGCCTCCCTCTCAGCCTCTCCCGTCACCCTCTCAGCCACTGGTGCCTTGAAGGGCAAGAGGCTGAATGTTAGGCTCTCTTCTTCTTTTCTCCTTCCTTTTCTCTGCTCACAGCCTCTCAGACTCTGGCTGCCTTGGTAGCCCCAGCCTCCAAGTCGTGTTTTCCTGACCTTGTTGAGTTTGCAGAAAGCATTGCTTTAGCATCATTTTCTTTTACCTACTGATGGCTGCCTGATTTCTCAGCCTCGCGGGGCGAGCCAGTTATATGCTGGAAAAGTCCAGCAGCGCAGGGAAAGGCAGTGCCGACGTGAGGGCTCGTGTCGATCCATTTCACAGAATATTCACCTCACGGTTTTGTCGTGGTGGCTCTGTGACTCCTTCATGCAGGTTTGTTTTCTTAGTTAAGTTTGATGTGTTCCTGGCACGAGGAATGGTGTGATACGAGGTAGATCGTTGTAGTCGGAAACTTGCTTCCAGCCTTTGGAAAACTGGAGGAATTGACCTTTGGATTAGAGGGGATTTTTCCTCAGGTTCCTTTACTCACTCAAATCTGTATCATTGTGTAAATCTGTATCAAATACAAACATTTCTATATTTTCATAGTAAGCTGTGTATGAACAGGATGTTTCATTAGCCGCGGAAATGCCCTTGCAGAGCTAAAGGGCCAGCACACAGGACCCAGCTACTTCATGTAGCAAAGTGATTTTAAAACTCTAATTTTTACAGTTTGTAGAGGAAAACTAAAAATGTATGTTTCTGAAACAGAAATTATATAAAAATAATACATACTGGTGATAGCAGTAAGGAATGAAAAAATGAGTCTTTTGGAATGAGAGAACTTTTGGAAATCTTCTGTTGTATTTTGCTGTTGTTTTCTAACAGAGAGGCGGAAGAAGGCTTCAGCGTGGGAAAGAAATTTGGTGTACCCCGCTGTCATGGTCCTCCTCCTCATCGAGACAGTAAGCGCTTATTTGCCTACTTAAATAAAGCAAATTATGTGTCGTTTACTTTGGTTTTTGAGTCTGGCAACTCCCTCAGCTAAATGGTTTCTAGTAAACTGGTTTTCTATCAACAGGATTAAAATCCATCTATACCTTTATTTGGAAAAACTCAACAGAGTAAAAATGGAAATTAATGGCAGATTTTAAAAAGTCCTCAAGATTAACTGTTTCCTCATGAAAGCAGGAAATTCATTCTTTTGTGTCACTTAGAATGAAGAGACGAGGTGCTGCAGATTCCCCCTGCTTCAAACTCTGATAGGAGGAAAATTCCATTTCTCAAGTAGTTCTGATAATGTTGTAACGATGAGTGGTGGGTTGCCAACTGCTGAGATCAGGTGGCAACTGCATCTGTGTTACTAGCTTTCATCACAAGCTCTGAAATTGTAATAATTTGCAGAGGCTTTTGTTAGAGTCTATTCTGGAGCCTTTGCAGTGGGTTTGATTCCTCGCAGCTTGTTTGTACGTAGACTTGTGGTCTTGACTGCTTTCCGCTGTCCTGAAGCATGTATTCGGTCAGCACTTAGATCCCACGCACGTACATTCACGAAGTACCTTGGAAGCTGACCTGACGCCCGTGTTTCTCTTGCAGTTCATCTCGGTCCTCCTGGTGGCTTGTAACATCCTTTGCCTGCTGGTTGACGAGACAGCCATGCCCAAGGGGACGAGGGTAAAGTGGTCTCAGTGTCTTTTCGTTAGCACCCGTGCTCTGCGTACGTACCCTGAGCCTTTTAAAATCAGCAGTTTACAGCGTTCGCCTTTCTGCAAGTCCATCTCGGCTTGTATGAAGTTCTTTACTAAGCAGCCTTCATCAGCGGTGTTTATAAACGGTGACTTTGTTTCTAATTTCCTACTTTGGGTTGGCCAGCCCTTTTATCAAACAGCAGAGTCTTCTTTTAGGCTTGTATTGCAGTTTATTATTTTTTTAACTGAAGTTATTACTTTTAATTCTGTAAGAAATTGTGTACTCTGTGAAATAGTGGCATCGGAGGAGTTTATGAGATCAAGTCATTGTGTTTACAGAAGATCCAAATGCATGCTTGGTAGGGACTCATGCTTCAAAAGAATCACACATCTTATGAAACCGAGTCGAGTACTTAGTTACTGGAAGACAGTCAGATGTACATCTTTTTGTGAATTAACTTTGTTTTCTCTCTTGTTTAAAAGTTGACAGTTCTATCACATTCCGTCCTTTAGCCTGTTTGCATACGTTCTCTGTATGGAAGGAAGTTATCGCTACAGATTCCTATCTGGCATACTTCTAGGTGTCTCTGTACACTCTTGATTCCCTAAGATCGTATTTATGTTGTAACATTTTCTTTTTTTTTTTTTTTTAAATTTTTTTATTTATTTCTAGGAGAGAGAGAGACAGCATGAGCAGGGGAGGGTCAGAGAGAGAGGGAGTCACAGACTGAAACAGGCTCCAGGCTCCGAGCTGGCAGTCAGCACAGAGCCCGACGCAGGGCTCGAACCCACGAACTGCGAGTTCATGACCTAAGCGAAAGTCGGACGCTTAGCCGACTAAGCCACCCAGGCGCCCCTGTTGTAACATTTTCTAATGTTTTTTCCAAGTCAGTCGCTTCCCCATTCCCCCCCGTAGAAAGGACTCCCAGACTCTGAGACTTTGGTGCCACCTCTCCCTGTGAACCAGGTGATACACTTTTCTTTTCGTAGAAAAAAGCCAACATCAACCTAAATTTCCTCCCTTGAGTTTAAGACGGAGACACCGGCTCTTTCGAAGCTAATGTTTTCAGCCATGGTCTCCATTTAGGTCCTGCCCTCCTCTGACTTCCGCTGGACCTGTGCCCTCCGTCACTGCCTGGTGTCTAGCCTGCCCACGTGCTCCGGCACCTCGCTGCACAAGCAGACGACAGCACACTGAGCATCCTCCTTCGTCTACAGCCGGGTGTTTAGCTTTTGATTAGGCCCAAATCCACTGATAGAGCAGGAAGTCACCCACTGTGTTGGCTTCTGACAAATACACCGTGTAAGTCCCAAGCCCCCATGGTACGCTTCCGTACCGTCCCTTAGTGTGTCGTCGAGAGGCACTTTCCCCTGGTAGAGTCCACGGGTGATTGTACAAACGAATCACATCATCGTAATCCTGCCCGTAGGCCTTCTCTTGAGACAGGGAATATTTCCACATGTGTTTCAGCCCAGCCAACAAGCGTCCTATTATTAGCATTATTCATTTCTTTTTCAAAAGATTGAGGAAAAAGTTGAGAAGTTCTTCGCCTTATTTAAGTATATGAAATTACCATGGGTATTCTTACTTCTTTAGGCCAAAATTAGAATGTATATATGATACGTCTGATATTGTTTATTCGTTTATTTATTAATTTTTAAAATGTTTATTTTTGAGAGAGAGAGAGAGAGAGAGCATGGGAGGGGGAGGGGCAGAGAATGAGAGAGAGAGGGAGAGAGGGAGAGAGGGAGAGGAAGGGAGATGCAGCATCTGAAGCAGGCTTCAGGCTCTGAGCTGTCAGCACAGATCCTGGCATGGGGCTTGAACTCATGAACGTGATATCATGACCTGAGCTGAAGTCAGACGCTTAACCAACTAAGTCACCCAGGCGCCACTTTATTGGTTTATTTTTTATTAGCCTGACTGTACATTCTTAATTTTCCTGGTATTTCTGTTCGATATCATTAAAGCTGATAGTAAAATAGTAGTTCGTATTAGAATAGTTCCTTTAATTGGTCAACTTTGAAAATGTTCCTACTTTAGTAAGAAATCATTTTTTTTGCCTGTCTGGTCTCACTAATAAATACTAGTTTTTCTCTTTGTTTTTTAAGTTCTAGATAAAGATAGGTTTTGAAAATAGGTGTAATGTTTAGGAAAAAAATGCATAGCATTACATTTTTTAAAAATCTGTATTAATTAAGTTACATTTTTAAAAAATGTCTGAATTCCTAAGGAAGATTTGGGGAAAGAGAACTTTCAAGTGTGGAAATAGGGTATGGACTTTCACTTTCCATGCTCAGCTTACTTTGACGTGTTTTAATTGTATAATTTTTATATGTTGTCTTAGAGTTCATTTAAATAATTATATATTTATTCCTACGGTACTGTTTAAAAAGTTTCTTCCAGTAATATTCAGGACCTAACAGTAAGTATAATATCATTTTAATAAGTAAATTACACATGAGATAGTTTGGAGATGTTTTGAGTTTGTTAAAATCGTTAATGTGTGCTTGAATTAGTTGATGAACTCAGTCTAATGTCATATTTCATTGTCCTTTAAAAATGTAGATGTGATTTCCAGAGTGTTAAACATTCCTTTTTTTAAAAAAATGTTTTTGATGTTTATTTATAATTGAGACAGAGAGAAACAGAGCATGAATGGGGGAGGGACAGAGAGAGAGGGAGACACAGAATCTGAACCAGATTCCAGGCTCAGAGCTGTCAGCACAGAGCCCGACGCGGGGCTTGAACCCACAAACCGTGAGATCATAACCCGAGCCGAAGTCGGACTCTTAACCGACTGAGCCACCCAGGCTCCCCTAAGCATTCCTAATTCCTACATTTATGAAATACTTTTTAGGGAAACCAAATATATAGTGTCATTGAATTCTGAAAAGTGATTTTTCCCCCCACAGGGCCCAGGGATAGGAAATGCTTCTCTCTCTGCCTTCGGTTTTGTGGGAGCTGCACTTGAAATCATTTTGATTTTGTATCCTTTCTTTAACTCAACATTCTGTCAACAAGTTTTCTGTCCAGTTTTCTGGGACAGTGGTAATTTACTAAGACACTTGCCTAGAAGGAAAAACAAGTCTGTCCTCCTCAAGCAGGCCAAGTGGCTTTTGTTGTTTTTCCTTTGAGCCTTAAGACTTTTTGAAGACTACTGAGAACTTAAGGAAACCTGCATACTTTGGAGAGTTTTTTCCTTGATTCTCACAGCTATCTCATGGTGTCCTCTGTCGTCGGCTTCTATAGCCTCCGGTTTTTTGGAAACTTTATTCCCAAGAAGGATGACACAACTATGACAAAGGTAAAGTCTTAGGTGGCTGTGCCTCCCGTTTGCCTCCCAGGGGTAATGAACTGTTTTATTTCATAATCGCCCTGAATGGTTCATTTGCAGTGATAGGTATTTGTTTGTAAATTGCATAAACACCAACTGAAAGATTTTCAGAATGCTCAATGAGTGGGAAAAGGATGTGCTCTTCTGTTGAATTTGGACGGCTTCCATTCACTTGTAAATGCGCAGACCTGCGGCGCTTGCTAACTGGCTGCGGAAGGCTCCTGAAAGGACTCTTTCTCCTCCAAAGAAAACGTATTGCTAATGAGTAACTTTGATTGTGCAAACTGTACTTCAGGGAGCTTGTTTGAAATCTGAAGAACTTAGTTGCTACAAGTAGTAGAGACCAAGTATTTCAAATTTGAATAATTAAAGCAAGACAGAAGAATTCTATTCAGAAACATTTTGTAGTCTGAGGCTAATTTGACTTCCTACAATGTGTCGTTGGTTTTGAAATAACAAAGACTGTTACCGTATATAGTGAGTGACCGCGTCATTTAAAAATATTCCCACAGGCTGACACTGGAGAATGACTATAGTTAGTAAGGGCTGCTGATTCCTTTTCTTTTCATTACATATCACATATTTTCCAGCCTATCTCAAAAGGGAAAAGTTACTTTGTGTACTTTATTTACCTATCTATTGAATGCTAGGATTTCTTGAGATACTTAGCACCTAGTTAAAGCGATCATCAGTATTAATCAGTATTTTCAGCTCCTTGTATTCAGTATGAAAGCGAAAGCATAGGGCACATTGGGAATGAATCACTAGACTTCAGGGGTTTTAGATTTCTAGCTTTTTGGTATTAAATCTTACAATAGTTGAACAAATTATATATCTTGAGCAGTAGTCTGGCTTTAAAAATATAGTCAGAAATATTAAATGTATTCATTCTTTTTTAGTTGACAGGCAAAGCTTTTCAAAATTGGCAACCTCAATCAATAATGTAAAATGAGTTGTCTGAGGTATAAAGTAATTAAGTGTTCTCTAACTTTCTACTTGTGCCAGATGCTGTAAACATCTTCTAGAACTGACATACAACTTTCAGTGTTTGTAGAAAACATTTCTTATTCTCTTGAAATTCTGTATTGACTAATACCGTTAAGGAGTTAACCACAGTAAAAGTGTGTCGGCAGTAAGTTCCCGAATGTGAATGGACTGATTGCGTTTATCGTCCTACAGTCTAACTGCCCAATGTCCTTTCCCACCCCCACACAGATCATTGGGAATTGTGTGTCCATCTTGGTCTTGAGCTCCGCACTGCCTGTAATGTCAAGAACACTGGGTAAGTTTACGTGAGAAATGCCCCTTTAAAGTCCATACCTTTTAAACTATCTCTTCTAAACTTCTGCCTTGACTTTTAGTTTCTGAATCTTTAAAAAAAATCATCCTTTGAAATATAGTATTTCCTTCCATACTATTTTATGATGCCTGTACTTTGTATATATAGAAACTATACCAAAGCAGTACTTTACTTTTTTCAAATAAAGACCATTTATTTTTGTAAATACTTGAAAAAATATCCCTTATCCAAACAATGGACAGTTTTTCCCACTGCCTAGTTAAACTTCTGAGTTCTCTCGTGAGTGAGGAGGTTTTGGGGTGATGATGGGGTTTGGAGCTGATAGCCAAGAAAGAATTCTTAAAGACATATTTGGTGCAAAAAGGTGATCATTAAGCATGGGGACAGGACCTGAGGGCAGAAAATGCTTCCCGGGGGTGTGCAGAGTGACCGGTTATTTATTATGGAGTTGGGGGGGTAGAGGTAAATGGCAGGTTTCCAAAGGGATTTCCACGCGCTAAGGGGACTTCGCTAAGGTTGCTTCCCTCTGGTAAGGTATTAACACCCTGGTGGTAGGGCGTTCCTCGAGAAACATACTCTGTATCCGCCTCGAGTGTCTGTCCGTGGGCTGCAGGTTATAAGGAAATTTCATTTTACCTGCCATTTCCTTCCTGCCTTTGTTCCCACATCACTATATGGAGGGGACGGTGATGTTGGGGACTCTGGAAACTGAGTCCACAGGTTTCTGGGGATTAGGTTATTGATAAGATTGCCTTTTTTTTTTTTTTTGGTAATTTACTAAGATTTGTAAACTGACGGAGAGGAGATTCGTGTCCTCTAGGACTGTGAGCTCTATCAGTTAACCATTTTTGTCTTTCCTTTGTCCTTGGGCAGCAGTGCCCGAGGAATCACACACATCCCGGGGGGGGGGGGGGGGGGGGGGGGGGGGGGGGGGATGATATGTACTTTGCCCTCAGCTCACCTTATGGTCCCTCATCAGTGAGGAAACTATGAAAACTATATTAAAAAAAAATGTTGAATATCTAGAAATATTAAACTAATTTTTCTTATACGAAAATTTTTTTTAAACTTTAGTTTAGCATGTGGTTTAAAAAATTGAAAGTTGTAAAACTTATTTGAAGCTGTTTTGTGTCCATGAGATAGATTTGAAAGCAGTGAGGTCTTTGAGAGCATATGCTGATTTCAAGGACATCTGTTGGTTTTTCAGTTTCTTACTTGCCTGTCATTTATATAGTTTTCTTAGCTTCTGAATTTATGGGAATTTTGATCACCTTTTAGAAGTAATACATTTCTACTTAGTCATTGAAAAGTGGAACAGACCTTCATTTGGCCTTCTTACCTTTTATAAAGCACTGTTGAGGCTGTGATCTCACTTCTTGGCTGAATGTTATTTCAAACAGAAATTTCCGTTAGTTCTGTTTGGTCTTCTGGACTTAGGTTTCAGCTTAGGAGTGTTCACAAATGATTAGAAGAATCCCATCCTTCAACCTCAGCACCTTGGTGCTAACCACAATTGCTAGTAGCTTTGAGTTGCTTTTGTTTACCTCTTATTTTGCCTCTATTATTTATGCAAGACTCACTGCCAATCAGGGAGGCGGGCTGTGCAAAGAAAATATAGGCTTTGTAGTTACCTATATCATTCTTACAGAGAATGTCATGTTTTAGTAAAAAGTGAAATCTAAGTATAAATGTAAACGGACCACTGTCGCAGATAGGAATACAAAGCTTATTTCCTCAGCGGTCTTACTTCCTTTGTGTTTGCTTTGTAGGACTAGTTATTGTTTTGGCATCTGCTAATCTTGAAAATGCCAGAAGTGTGCCCATTAGTAACTTCGTTTGTGACTGAGTGGTATCGTTTGTGTTGTGACGGTCCCACAAATAATTTCTCTGATATTATAGCCAGCCTACCATTTAGTCCGTTACGAAACTCACTTAGACTAGTCTGTTACTTAAGATTGTTAACAGTGATATATACCGATTTTATGGAAGCGCATTCCATGCCGAGTATACTTTTAATACAAAGAAAACAAATTAATGGCAAAATTTGCTTTTTGAAGATCAACAAATTAAATTCCTGAGTCGTTTGCCATAGAGATAAATAACAAGAAGTAAAAGAAAGATGGGCAATTAGAATGCAGCTAACAAATGCCGGGGCCCAGCTGTCCAAACAGGATTAAGGGAGTGCATTAGGGTACAGTGAGTCATGCGGGGCGGTGCGACGCATCAACACGCACCGCACTCCGTGTTCTGCCCGGTGGCGCTGAATAGATGAAAAGAAGTAAATACGCTAAACAGATTCATGGAGGCTTTTCACAGTATTAAAAAAGCAAATTTCGAGACTAAAAGAAGCAGCTTTATTTTAGTATTATGGGAAATGCAAACTAGAGAGTTACTTTGTAATTCCTCTATTAACCCTTTAGGACGGAGTCTTTGATTTTAAGCAGATGAAACGTGCAGGATTGTCATGAATATTATCCTAGTGTAGACCAGGGTTTGGATTTACCAGCCGAAAAGCTCATAAGCCCAGGATAGAGGCTGTATTTAACAACCAGACTCCAAGCTGTGAAAGTTTTCACGCTCTCTCACTGCCTCTCACAAGGACACCCTGACCCTTAGGATGCTCTCATTCGCTCCTGTGCCTCCCCCCAGCCGCACCCCGTCACTTACAGTGAACCGAGAAATGAAAGGGCCAGGCGGACCCGGCCTTACCTGCAGACGAGCCGCTTTCCCTTATTTCACCAATTTATCGGTGACGGTTTCCGTTTTAATTGTAAATTGAAAATCACATTGGATCCCATAGACAAGGATTGATTGGGTGATATTTTTGCTTCGGAAATGTCCTGTGAGTTTTTTGCTTTTTCACTGTGCTGCCTGGAAGGTACTGCTGGTGTGCCGCAGGCGTCATTAAACTGTAGCGTTAGACTCCAGTGCCTGCGGTGATGTGACACATTTATTAAAGACGTCCTTTGATCCGCAGCTTCTATTGGAATATGGAAAATTTTGTACTAATTTGAAAAATTGTGACAGAGTAGATTTTTATAAGCATTATCGCTTGACCACAAAGAATTAAGTCGTGAGAAAGATTTTGACCATGGATTTTTAGTCAGATATAATTCATGTAAATGATAGTTATGTTGTCCGTAGGAAACACAAAGATTCTGAGCTTAACATTTCTTGTTTGAACTCTTTAAAGCCCTATAAGAGTAATGCCATGTCAGTGCACATGATTTCCAAAACGTAACTGCCTATTTAGATGTCAGGTTAGAAGAATCCAACATTTTGGGAGACTTGATGTCCACGTGCGTAGCAAACAGTTTACTCTCTGTCTGGTTTCCAGACACTGAAGGGGGCCGGCGAGCCAGGTGAGAGCAGGGCAGGCCCCGGGCCTAATGGACTCTGCGGAGGCCCAAACTCTGTGCAATAAAATACTTTATGTATTTTAGTGTTCATTTATTTTATTTATTAATGTTTATTCATTATTGAGAGAGACAGAGACAGAGCATGAGTGGGGGAGAGTCAGAGAAAGAGGGAGACAGAATCTGAAGCAGGCTCCAGGCCCCAGCTGTCAGCATAGAGCCCGATGCGGGGCTCAAACTCATGAACCACAAGATCATGCCCTGAGCCGGTCAGACGCTTAACCGACTGAGCCCCCTAGGCGCCCCTGCAATAAAATCCTTTAGAGGCAGCACTGAATTCTGTAAGAACAGACTGTGTACGATTGCTGACATACTCTTTATTTTGCTTAATCAAGAAACTACTGATTGACCTTTTTTTGCATTGTTATTTGCAATCTTCTTTAAAAGGGGAAGTTTTTCTCAAATGCAACCAGCAGACTTTGCAGTACTGTTACAAATTTCTATTGTAAGATTATTTTTATAGTTATTTTATTATGCTGAAGCTTTCTGTAACTTGTAAGTTATGTAAGGCTCAACTGCAGAGTTTTAAAAGAAAATGTACTTATGATATTAAAAACAAAAACATTCACCCCTTTGAATCACCTTGAGTTTATTTTTAGTATTTCCGTGTGTTTCTCATCTGGGCACCATCTGGGCCCTCATGTTGCAGGAGATAAAGTGGATTATTCTTGTTCCTTGATGAAGGGAACCTGTTTAAGAACCGGGCCAGTTTGGAGAGGTCTTTATTTGGGGTTTCGTGAATATACTATTAATCTTTACCCTGGGCCAGTTCTCTCCAATTCTGCGTGTAAAACAAAAGTAAACAATGCTTGGAAAGGACAAGAGCATGGTCGCCTTGGTGGCTCAGTCGGTTAAGTATCTGACAGTTCGTGAGCTCAAGCCCCACATCGGGCTCTACATTGTGTGTGCAGAGCCCACTTAGAATCCCGCCTCCCTTTCTCTCTGCTCCTCCCCTGCTCATGCTCTCTCTCTTTCAAAAATAAATAAACATTAAAAAAAAAAAGACAAGTGCAAAATAGAAGTATAAATTTTAATAAGTATTCCTATAAGTATTCTTAACTATGACTTGGTGTAAAAGTAATTTTAAACTCCCTCCTGAAAATTTCTCAGCAAAATTTTGTATATGACTTACTGCTACTATTACATTGCAGAGAGTGGTACTAATTGCCTGTTGGTTGATTACTATTGTTCTTATAACTGTGACCAATACATTTGCATACTTAGTAATGATTTTTAATAATAAAGAGAAAGTATTTTGTGTCAACTGTCTAAAAGAGTTAAGAGACTAATGCTCAATCCCTACATGCTTCTAGTCCCAGGATCTACTTGTTACGTGCCTCTGACGCCGCTCTTGTCGCGGCATGTTGTCCTGACTGAGAAAATGTCACGTTGCCCACACATTAACTAAATAATTTAGCCATCTGTTGACATGCATTCGAATAGTTATAAAATATTTTTATATGAAAATAATTCTAGTTAGGATAATTTAGCTAGAAGGAGGCTTAAGATGTCATCTTTTAAAATGTTAGTAATTAAAACGTCACAATTAAAACTAGGCAGTAAACTACAGTAAGGGTCTCATTTGTACTAAGGATAAAGACCTCTGACCTGGCAGAGAATACTTAATAGTACACCTGCACGTAGTCAATTCAGAGACCAGTGAACATATTATCTCCTTATTTGTAGGAAGTTTTATTTTAAAATTAATTTTAATTATGTAAGTATAGACATGAGCAAATTCTCATTATAAAGCATATTGAAATTAGGGATCAGGCTAAAATTCATCGTAACCCCAGAGCCCTCTTTAGAGGGTCCAGGTCTTCAGATCTTGTGTGTGGATGCAGACATAGCTGGTCCCTCCGCGGGCGCTGTGAAAGCCTCACCGGGGTTGCCTGGATGCTCACTCTGGTCAGCGTTTTGGTTCCTTCTGTTGACTCCTGACCCCGGTGTGCTGTCCAGTAGGGGTCAAAATAGGAAAAGGTTTCGAGATCATTTCCTCTGTGGAACTCAGTCATCTGCAAATGAACTTCAGACTCAAAGCACGTAGGTATGTCTTTCTGTCCAGGTCCCCAGTGAGCTCTTAATTGTCCAGTCTTGCGGCTTCTCTTTGCACCTTCGTTGCTCCACGGCACTTGCTGTTTGCAGCCCCACTTCCTCTCTCTCTTCTCTCTTTCTTTCGGCCCCACCCCCTGCTTTCTCGCCCCCTCTGGCCGTTGCTTAGCTGCTGCTCCTCGACGACACCCGCACACTTGTCCCCAGACCCGAAGCTCCACCTCGGCACGTAGCCCTGAGCTGAGAGCAGATCGTTGCAACTGTGTATTCCGTTTCCACCACAGGCTCTGTACTTGTCGGGGGGTCTCTCTCCCTCTGTCCGTCTGTCCGTCCCTCCCCACCGTGTATTTCCCTTCCATCGTTGGCCACTTTCTATCCAGTGAGCCCACGCAGAAGCCTGGGAGTTACGTTAGGTACCTCTGCCTCCTCCTGCTGACACCCAGGGGCGATACTCCGTTGCATCTTGTTAACGTTTCACACGTGTGCCCCTTCCTTCCCATTCCCCGTACAGAAACAGTGAAAAGAATCCGACTTGTGTAAACATCTGAGCAGATAGAGCTGAGTGTGTGATTTTGTTTTAATGCTTATTGTTAGGGAGTGTTCGCGAAGTCGCCTCTAGACAGTGTTCCTTTGTTCGAGGCGAGTAGAGGGAGGAGTGAAAGCAAAGCTAACGGACTGAAGGATTTACTTTTCCGAGGGAGGAAGCGTTCTCGGGAGACAGTGTCTCTTGGACTGTCATTATCGTTCTCGTTCCCTGGGCTTTACTCCACCGAAACTCACCTCCTCCAGCCCCTCTGGACCGCTGGGTCACGCAGCCTTCATATGAGGACACAGTGAATTTGTAGCATATCAGCAGTCGTGACTGGAGCTGGTGTGATAGTCGCAGCTCCGTCCCCACCCCCTGCCCCCCGCCGCCGAGCTTTGCTTCCGTTGCCGCCCAGCCCTCCCTCCTCAGCCTCTCCACCTGTCGCGTCCCTCCCCGCCCTTGAAGGCCAGGTCACACGCCCGCCACACACGAAGCCGGGCACGCTCTCAACCTCATGCTAATACTCTGGTGCGTGGACGGCTTTCTCAAGAGATTCCACGTCCCTTAAAGGACAAAACCACATTTTATGCATCTTCTTATCCCTTCTAGCATCTAGTTAATAAATATTTGTGGTGTCACTGGGCGTCCCGTGCTGAGAGTGGGCTGTGGTCTCAGGATAGGTGAAGCAGGACATTTCAGGTGGCCTGCCTCCATCCTGCTTGCCCTTATTTCCGTGTTCCAAGCTTGTTTGACCAAGGAGTTTAGTTTTATTATTTGAAAAGACCCTTGTAATAATAATCAACCCAAAGGTAGAGGCAGAGCAAGAGTCCCCTGACAGGTAAGCGCAGAAACACATCTGCCTCACATTGTGGGGCTGCGGTCCTGCCACAGGAGGCCTGGTGTCTGCGTGACCAGTCACCAAAGACCAGCACCGTGTGGTCACACTTGCGCGTGGTCCCTAGAGTCTACATCACAGAGTCAGGATGGGTTGGGGGTGCCAGGGCCCGGTGGGGGCGAGGGTGGGGGTGCCAGGGCCCGGTGGGGGGCGAGGGAGATGAAGAGTTGTTCTTTAATGGGCCCAGCTTCAGCTTTGCAAGATGGAAGTTCTGGAGGTTAATTGTGCAACAGTGTGAATGTGCTCCACACCGCTGAGCTGTACGCTTGAAAATGGCTAAGATGGCACATTCTGGGTTGGGCATGTTTTACCACAATTAAGCAAAACAAAAGGAAAAAGGAGTGGTGCAGTGATACGGTACTGATGAACCTCGAAAGCGTTAATGCCGAGTGAAAGAAGCCAGGCACAGAAGGCCGCTCATTGTAATATTCCCTTTACACGAATTGTCCTGAGTAGGAAACTCCACATGGAGAGAGAAAGTGGATTAGTGGCTGCCAGGGGTTGGGGGCACGGCTGATTGGGAGAAACTGCCTGATGGGTCTGGGGCTCGCTTTGGAGTGTCGGAAGTTTTGGAACTAGATTTCCACGACACGGGGAAGGTACTCAGTGCACTGGATTGTTAGAAGTCATTAATTTTATGATATGTGAATTTCATCTCAATAAACTATTATTTTCTTAAAGACCCTTGCACCGAAGAACAGTGGACAGTAAATGTCTGCTGTCTCATCTGTGTCCTTAGGTGGTAATCTGACTAATCCTGAGGTCTCCCTGTTTGTAATGGTGGCGAGTCAGCCTTTGGGTGTCCTCTGTTCCCCAAGTGTCACAGCTGGGGTCTTCGTAGGATAGACAGAACCCGGACCAGGAGCAGCCTCCCTGCTCCGTCCTCTCCAGGCCGAGTCCACGCCTGATTCCGTGGCCAGCTTAGCACGCCTCCCCTTCTCTTCCAGTGTCAGTGTGATCCTGTCACTCCCCTGCTCTTTGTGCTTCGAACACTTTGGCTGTGACAGTAAGGTCCTGTTTCCTTGTGGTGGTGCAGGAGGCCCCGGCAGCCCACCCCCTGCCTGTGTGTCCAGCGTCGATTCCTGCCGCCCCGAGCCCCGCCCATTCTGAACCACCTTTAGTAATCGGGGTGTTCTTCACGTGTCCCGGCTGAGCACCCAGGACTCTGCTCCACTCTTCGTGCCTTTGAACATGGGACTGCATCTGCCGTGAGCAGTTGTGTGCACCAGCCATTCCCTGGCACACCTCACCCGTCACTGAGACTTGGCCGAGCCAGTCCCTCCATAGAGAAAGCCGTCCCTGAGCCCGTGTGTGCCCATTTCTTCTGACAAGTTCCCACTTGCTTGTCCACCTGTGAAACCATCACCACAATCAAGGTAGTGAACGTATCTGTCACCTCAGAACCTTTCCTTTTGGCCCTACGTGGTCCCTGCCACACACCTCTCCTGCTGTCCCCCCACCCCCACCCCCGTATCCCCAGGCAACCACTGGCCTGCTTGTTAGAACTATAAATCAGTTCACATCTCCTGGGAGTGTATGTAAATGAGATCATACAACGCATACTGGCTTTTTGTCTGGCTTTTTCACTGAGCATATTTATTTCAAGATTCATGCCATTGTTGGCATGTGTCAGCAGTTTATTTTTTTAAATTAATTTTTTACATTTTTGAGACAGAGAGAGAGAGACAGCATGAGCGGAGGAGGGGCAGGAGAGAGGGAGACACAGAGTCCGAAGCAGCTCCAGGCTCCGAGCTGTCAGCACAGAGCCCGATGTGGGGCTTGAACCTTGAGATCATGACCCGAGCCGAAGTCGGCCGGTTAACCGACCGGGCCCCCCAGGCGCCCTAGCAGTTCATTTTTGATTGTTGAGTCGTGTTTCGTTTCATGTGTAGACCACAGTCTGTTTATCCTGTCCCCCACCAGAGGTCGCTTGGGTCGTTTACGGCTTGTGGCTATGTAAGTAAAGTCGCTGTGAGCATTCCCATGCAGGTCTCCAAATGGGCACACGCTGCCTGTCTCCTGAATAATAGCTAGAAATGGAATGTGTGTGCTTCACTTTTTAAGAAACTGCCAGACTGTTCCAGAGTGCTTACCCATTTTGCATTCTCAGCACAGCGTGTGGGGTCCGGGCCTGGCACAGTCCGTGAGTTGATGTTTGGCACCCCAGCAGGCGTGTAGTGCCGTGTCTCTGTGGACCCCACCTGCACTCCCGGACGACCAAAGCGCTCGTGTGTCCTCCGTGTATTTCCTTGGGTGAAGCATCTCTTCAGATCTTGGGCTCATTAAAAACATTGGGATTGTTTCCTCATTCTTGGCTGTTGGATGCTGTTTACATATTTTGGATAGAAGTTCCTTATCAAGATAGGAGATTTGCGAATATTTTTCCCATTTGGTGGCTTATCTTTTTATTGTTTTAACACTATCTTTCAAAGGACAGACATCCTTAATTTTGATGAAATCAAATTTGCCAGTTTTTGTCTTTGCATTGTACTTTTGGTGTTACTTCTACTGAAGCTCTCTCTAACCCCAAGTCAGAGAGATTATTATCTCCTACGTTTTCTTCTAGATGTTTTATACCTTTAGGCTTCCTACTTAGTTCCATGACTCATTTTGAGTTCATTTCTGTGTATCAGATGAGGTATGAATTGAAATTTATTTTTTTGCATATGGGTAGCTCATTATTCTAGCACCACTGCTTGAAAAATCTATTCATTTTTCCCCTGAATGGCCTGGGAAACTTTACGGAAAATCCATTGTCCATGTATGTGTGGGTGTGGGTTTATTTCTGGACTCTATTTTGTTCCATTGATGTCTCTATTTGTCTCTAGTTCAATACTGCACCGTCTGGATTGCTGTGGATTGATTGTGAGACTTAAGATCAGGCAGTGAAGTCTGTTCTCCCCCCCCCAAGTCTGTTCTTTTTGAGAGTGGTTTTAGTTATTCTAAGTCCTTTGCATTCCCCTGTGACTTTTTAAACTAGCTTGTCATTTTCTACACAAATGTCTGCGAGGATTTTGGATTGTGTTGAATCCGTAGAACAAACTGGAGAGGATTAGCATCTTTACAGCACGGAGTCTTTCAGTCCCCGAACCCTGTACCCTTGTTTAGTGCTTTAGTTTGTCTCAGCAGCGTTTGTGTTTCTGCCTGGGTCTTGCACATCTGATGCTGTTGTAACGGTGTTGCTTTCAAAATTTAATTTCTAAGAGTTCAGTGCTGGTATATTTGTGTATATTGGTCTTTCATTCTGCAACCTTGCCAAACTCCCTTATTAGTAATGGTATCTGGTTTGTAGATTTTGTTGATTTTCGTGGATGATTATGATGTTTGTGAATAAAGATAGTTTTTCTTCTTCCTCTCCAGTATGGATGCTTTAATTTATTTTTCTTGTCTATTGAAGTACCTGGAGCTTCAAGTACAATGTTGAATAGAAGTCGTGAGAGCAGACATTCTTGGCTTGTTTCTCACCATAGCAAGAAAGCATTCTGTCCTTTACTGATAACTGATAAGAGCTGTAGTGTTTTTTAGCTTGTTTATTTTGGTGGATGCCTTTCACCAGGTTGAGGAAGTTTCCTTCTTTTCTGCTTTGCTGGAGTCTTTATTGGGAATGGATCCTGGGTTTTGTTAAATGCTTTTTCTGCATCTACCGACATAATCCCGTGGCTTTCTCTTTTAGACTCTGGTTAGCTGCTAAATTACCTGGGGTGAGTCTTGAGTGTTAAACCAATCTTGCATTCCTTGGATAAACCTCACTTGGTCATGATGTATTTTCCTTTTTTTCTTTCTTATTGTTGGGTTCGATTTGATAACATTTTGCCTAGGGTTTTTGCCTCTGTATGAGTGCACAGATCTATAGTTTCCTTTTTGTTGTCGTTCTTACTATCTTTTTTCAGGGTTTGGTTATGTGAGTAATGCTGTCTTCACTGGAAGTATCCAGAAGGAGCTCCTCCTCTGCAGTTTGCTGGACGAATGCCATACACTGTATGCCTGTGTCCCCCTCAAAATTCCTGTGCTGAAACTTAATCTCCAGTGTGATAGTATTAGGAGGGCGGGGCCTGTGGGAGGTGATTGACTTCTGAAGCTCCACCCCCATGAATGGGATGAGGGCCCGTGTGACCCACGCCCCCCCAAGTTCTCTCACCCTTCCTGCCGCGGGAGCTTCTACTGAAGGATAGCTGTCTGCACACCAGGAAGTGGACCCTCGCCAGACACCTTGGACTTGCAGCCGCAGAACTCGAGAAACAAATGTCTGTTGTTTATAAGCCGCCCAGTGTGCACTGTTCTGTTAGAGCGGCCATAATGGACTGAGACCGTGAGTTTTTATAGAATTGGGTTTTTTCCTTGAGCGTCTGAAATAGTTCATCTAATTAACCATTAGATTAGTTGAAGCCAGTTAGGCCTGGGGTTTACTTTGTGGGAAGGTTTTAACAACACATTCAGTTTATTGGTAGAGGACACCTCCGCCTATTTATTTCTTGAGTGAGCTTTGTTCATGTCTTGTGAGGAATTTATTTCGTCTGTGTTGTCAAGTTCTTCTGGCATAAAGTTTCTTTACTGTCCCTTCGATGTAGATGGACGTATCAGGGCGCGGCGGCAGCGATCACCCGCGGCGGCGCTTCTGCTGGCAGCCTGTGTCTCTGCCCTTCGCTCTTTCACGCCGTTGCTGGACGTGTACTGATTTTTATGGATTATCTCAAAGGACCAGCTTTTGGTTTCATTTACTTTTCCTCTATTCTTTTTCTATTTTCCTTTCATTGATTCACTCATTATTTCTTTTCTTCTGCTCATTTGGGGGTTTATTTTTCCCTTATTTTTTTGCTTTCTTAAAATTGAAGCTAAGCTCGCTGATTTGAGATCTGTATTTTCCCACATTGGCTCTGACCACTGTGAGTTTCTAAGAACTGCTTTGGCTGCACCCCCTGAATTTCCGTCTAAAGTGCTGCCATTTTCATTCAGTTTAATATGCCTTCTGACTTCCCTTCTTATTTCTTCTTTGACCATGGATTATTTAGAAGTCTGTTATTTAGTTTCCAGATATTTGAGGATTTTCCAGAGATATTTGTCTGTTAGTGATTTCTAACTTAATTTCCTTATGGTGAGGAAATAATGTTTCTGTGACTTTAATCATTTTGAATTTTTTGAGACTTGCATTATGGCCCAGAACATAGTCTATCCTCATATATCGTTTTTGTATGCTTGACAAGAAGCTGTGCTCTGCTGTTCTTGGACAGAGTGTTCTATAGATGTAGGTCAGTTTAGTAGATAATGTTGCTCAAGTTCTTTGTATCCTCACTTACTTTCTAAATGTTTGTTTTATCAATTACTGAGAGAAGGGCTTTGAAATCTACCACAATTGCGGATTTATATATTTCCTCTTACATTTCTTTTTTTTGCTTAACGTATTTTGAAGTTCTGGTATTAGATGAATAAATATTTAGGGCTGTTATTTTCTCTTCATGAATTGACCCCTTTATAATTATGCTGATGATGATGACGTTCTTTATCCCTGGTAATTTTTTTAGTTGTAAAAGCTATTTTGTGTGACATTAATACAGCCATGTCAGTTTGGTGTTTTGTTTTTTTTTTTAACATTTAATTTATTTGTGAGACAGAAAGAGACAGAACACGAGCAGAGGAGGGGCAGAGAGACAGGGAGACACAGAATCCGAAGCAGGCTCCAGGCTCTGAGCTGTCAGCATAGAGCCCAACGCGGGGATCGAACCCATAGACCCCAAGATCGTGACCTGAGCCGAAGTTGGCGCTTAACCGACTGAGTCACCCAGGCGACCCATCTGCTTTTATTTTTTTGATTATGATTACATAGTATACTGTTTTCCAACCTGTTTGCCTTTTTATTTATTTATTTATTATCTTTAAAATATTTATTTTGAGAGAGAGAGAGACTAGGGGAAGGGCAGAGAGAGAGAGGGAGAGAGAGAATTCCAAGTAGGCTCTGTGTTCAGCACAGAGCGTGATGTGGGGCTTGATCTCATGATCATGGGATCATGACCTGAGCGTATATCAAGAGTTGGACACTTAACCAGTTGAGATGCCCAGGTGCCGATGTGTCTTTGTATTTAAATAGTTGGTGTCTTAAAGATAATATAGAAGGGAGCCTGTGTGGCTCAGTCAGTTGTGTCCAAATCTTGACTTTGGCTCAGGTCATGATCTAACAGTTTGTGGGATCAAGCCCTGCGTAGGGCTCTGCACTGACAGCGTGGAGCCTGATTGGAATTCTCTCTCCTTTCTCTCTGCCCCTTCCCCTACTCACATGCTCCCTCTCTCTCAAAAATAAAATCAACGTAAAAAAAGGAAAAAATGTTTTAAAAAAGATAATTTAGATTTGAGTCTTGCTTTTCTATATAGTCTGTTAATCTTCATTTTTGAATTTGGATATTTAGACGATTTACTGTGAGTGCGATTACAGATCTTGTTCTTTAATTTCCATTTCTTTTCATCTCTTATTCCTTCCCTTTTTCCTCTTTATCTTCATTTTTCCCCTGAACATGTTGCATTTAAAAAAATGATTCTACTTTATCTCCTTTGTTGACCTGTTTGCCATAACTGTTTGTTGTAGTATTTGGATAGCTGCTCTCTGGCTCATGATATACATGGTAGTCCCTCACAGCCCACCTTCTGGTGGTGCCAGGTGCGGCATAGAAGAGCCTTCTCACAGCATATTTCCATTTCTCCCCTGGCAGCCTTCGTGCCCTTGTTATCATAAATTGTATTTGTACACATGTTAGAAAGCCTGTAATATGGTGTATCCATGTTTGCTTTGAACAGTGATCTTTCAAAGAGATTTAAAACTAACAAGTCTTTTAGATTTACCCGCAGAGTCATCACTGCTGCAGTTCTTCGTTCCTTTGTGTAGATCTGGATCTCCTTCTGGTGTCCTTTTCCTTCTGTCTGTCTGGAGGACTTTTTAAACACCCCATGTAATGCAGGTCTGCTAGTGATGGATTCTTTCAGCTTTTTGTAGACATGAAATGTATTTTGCCTTATTTTTTAAAAGTTATTTTCACTGGATATGGAATTACAATTGACTTTTTCCTTCAGTATTTTAAAGACAGTATATGACTATTTTCTCATTTGTGTAGTATTTGACGAGAAATCTTCTGTGATCATTATCTTTGTTTTTTAAAATTTGATTTTTTTTTTTTGCATGCGACTGTTTAAGATATTCCTCCTTTATCACTGATTTTAAGAAGTTTAATTGTGATGTGCTGTGGTGTAGTTTTCTTCAGATTTTTGTTCATTGAGTTTATTGAACTTCTTTGATTTGTAAGTATATGGTTTTCATCAGATTTGGAAGATGTTCAGCCATTATTTCTTCAGGTGCTTTTTCCTTCCTGTTCTCTTTCCTCTCCTTAAGGAACTCTTACCACAAGCCTATCATTCATTTGAAAGTAATTCACAGTTCACTCATGCTCTGTTCATTTTTTTGGTCTTGTTTTGCTTTCTGTGTTTCATTTTGAGTATTTTCTATTGGTGTGTCTTCAATTCTACTAATCTCTTCTCTTGCAGTGTCTAATCTGTCACTAACACCATCGAGTATATTTTTCATGTCTTACATTGTAATATTCCTTTGTAGAAGGTCAGTTTGGATCTGTTTTGTATGTTCCCTATCTCTGTTTAACAAGTTCACTCTTCCAGCTTCTGAAATATAAGGAATACAGTTATGATTATTTAAATGTCCTTGCTATTCATTCTATCGTCTGGGTCATTCCTGGTTCAGTTGTTTACCCATAAGCACGAATGGGTCGGTTCCCTGCTGAATACTCTAGGGGTTCTTCCACGCATCTGGGTTCCCATCCCATATAGCTCTTTGTCCACCCTGCGGTCCCCACTTTCCCACTGCGTCTCTTCAGCTTAGCAGGATGGCTGGACCGCGTCCCCGTGACTCTCCACACTGCAGCCCGGAAGCCTTCACAGGCGGGAGCTGTGGCAGATAGATGTCGGGCCCACCTCTCCTGTTGCTTGTCTGTCAGCATTATTGACCTTTATTGCTTGATGTCCAGGGTCTTGAAAATGAAGGTTTTGTATACTTTCTCCAGTCTTTTTGGTTGATTCAGGTATGGAAGAAAATCTGGTCTCTTTTATTCCTTCTTGTCTCGAACCTGAAGTCAGTATTTCTAGTTGATGTAATGTAATGAAAATCTACTTGCAAAGTAAGACCAGTCAAAAGTTGAAGTCTTTGCTTTAACAGCATCCTCTCTATCCACCCCAGAAGTAGAACCTGTCTTTAATTTAGAATGACTTTATTTTTGAATAAATAAAGTTGACAGTGGACATATTTACATTAATCCTGAAATTAACGGTGCTTAAAAATGATTGTAGATTTTATTATTTCCTACTCTTTAAGTCATATTTATTATTTGATGCTGCCTTAGGTATAAATTTATTCCAGCAGTATGGTTTAGAGAAGGGAATTTGGAAACCTAGTCAAGATCATAATTTAACCGCCGTAAGAGTCCAGAGGGAAAAAAATGTGTCAATCCCATTGTTTTGTCAGAGAACATTCAACTTATAAATTTATGTTTTTATGACAAGGTGTGTGTGTTCCTTTTGGTAGTCTTACATGAAAGCCATGGATATCATGTCAGCCATTTGTGTGGGATGCAGCACACGTGCTTTAATGATAAAGTTGCTTTAATGATCCCTTAAGTGCGTCAGGCTTTACAAACTCTTTCTCGACCTCTTCATGCTAGTATGGAACCAGAATGTGCTTGTTAGAAATCAGAGTCACCTCAGGTGGGCTAACGAAGGTGAATTCTTACGATTCATATGGTAGGTGGAGTAGCCAGTTCTTCCCTGAAATGAGGTTTCGTACCTTGGTCTTGTAAAGGTACGAATTCCATTATTCAAGGAATTACGCATAAAACATTTTTAACTGCATCTTGGTGGGGGGAGCCGGTGCGTGGTTTCATTCACAGATGAGAAGGCCTTGTGCTTAGCCATGCCTAACTAGCCAGGCTTTTCCCTGGTGTATATTTTACCTATCTTTAAAGAAATGACTTTTGAATGGGAATGAACATTTCGGTATTTGACTAGCAGAGTTAAATAACATTTGATAATTGAATTTTTTTAGTCTTATCTTAAAATTTGCTCCCTTAATACCCCTTTTTTTAAAAAGAATTTTTAATGTTTATTTTTGAGAGACAGAGAGAGAGTGGGGGAGGGGCGGATAGAGAGGGAAACACAGAATCCAAGCAGCTGCCTTAATACCCTTTTATATCCTTCTCTGGAAGTAGAGATTTTCAAGTATTATACATTTTTACAATACATATGAAAGTTAAAATTTTAAGAATTGTTACTTTTTTTTAAGTGTTGGCACTTTTAATAAAAAAGTAACATTTTACAATTTAATTACTGCTATGACTTAAGCCTCTCGGACGTTGGGTTAGGGGTGATTGTTCAAGGTTCAGTCTTGTACAGGATTTTCAGAACTGAAGAGCTGCTGTGTTGTCCGCAGTGATCTTTTAGTCAGACAGTGTTAGTTAGAAATTTAAAAGACTACATCGTCGTTAGAACTAGCCCCTGTCATCTGCTACTTTGTCTAGTGCTTTGTTGCATGGTGGCGACAGGCTCCCATCCACGAGGTCAACCCGGGGTGTCCAGACAGGTAATGAGGAGACAGCTCCTGTCCGAGGTTTCTCAGGAAGGCTTGGCCTCCACTCTCAGGACACCGAGTTCAACCCACTGAGAAGCTGTATGTAACAGCATTCCGCTGGCCCTTCGCTCAGCGTGTGGCACTGCTGTCCCCCTGTGGTGCACAGGCCAGGCTCAGGATGCTGGCGGGGTTCCTGGGTAGCATGTCTCCGTGCTGTCCAAAGTGGCCTGACCCCATAGGTTCACAAGGCAAGTCACCAGCCTGTGAAGAGACCGTGAGAACTCGTATTTGTCTTTAAAGTCTGTTCTTTGTGTATAATGTAACAGCCAGTGAGTAGTACATAAATGTTTTGAAGTAACTAAAGAAGCATATATGGGGTATACATGTTCTGATTTTGACTTTGCGAACGGTGGTATATGATTAGAAATATCCAGAGAGCAGGCCAGACTCTTCTGGAGCATCCGCACAAGGGATGTATCCTGTGATCAGTCTGCTTCATCACACGCAAGGTTTCATGTCTGTGTGCGTCTCTGTGTTTCTCTTGTGTAAAGGGCTATGGCTCTCACCAGAGTCTCAAAGGAGTTTGGTCCTAAGTATCAAATAAACTAGTTATCTGGGATCCTTGGGCTGAAGTCAGTGAAATGTGTTTTGGAAGGACTGTATCCTGTCTGCAGATAACTTCCTAGGTTAAATTAAATGGTACTTTGTTTGAAAAATAAAATGTGTAATTAGGTATGTTTTCCTTTTAACACAGTCCAGTGTTTAATCTGAGAAACAGCAGCCGTGGCGGTTACTGGCGTGTAGTCTGTGCTGCCTTCTCCGCTGGGGGCTGGGTCCCTGCACCTTCTTTACAAAGATATTTTATTGTATATTTTCATTAATCTTTTTAAAATATCATGGTAGATTATTGTCTCTCAAATTCACATATATTGGCGCTATGTAAATGTGGCTGTTAAAGAAATACTTCTTGAAACGTCCTAATTTCGTGACACTTTCGGATACGAAGGTTTTTCTGTTTTCTCTACGCGCCGCCCGTGTGGGGTTGTCCCTGTCATGGGTGATGGGATTGCTTTGGTGAGGTGAGAGCTGAGTTCCAAAGGCAGCTGATAAAATGAAATGGAGTTTGGTTACTCGAAATCCTTAGGCCACCCATGAAATAAAGGGAGCATGGTTTTGCTTATACAGCCGTTTGTGGTTACAATTTTATATGGCTCCAAGTAGCTCTTCCGTTTCTTCCTCAAAGATTGTCACCATCTGTCACTTGGCTACCTACATGCTGCTTGCTTGCTTATTTATTTCCCAGTGGTCAGAAAAGTCCTAGCATTCACATACTCTTTCTAGTAAGTATTTGGCCTAGAGCACGTTATCACTGAATAGGATGACTTTTTTTTTTTTTTTTAAATAAAAAGACTTGCTTTTTAAAATGTGTTTCGGTGAATTTAAGTAGCTTCAGTGTATATAACTCTGGTGCATTTCCAGGCTTTTACCTCACAAACCTGGGGCTCCCGGTTCAGGTTAATAACATCTCCCTGCCTCCCCTGGAAAAGAATAACCCTATGAGTTTATTCATTGATGTAGTTAAGTATTAAGTATGTGCAAGCATGGCTCTGGGCATTGGGAATATAGGAGTGAAAAAAACCAAAGTCCTTCTTCTCATAGAACCTACATTCTGGTGGGGAAAGTGGGCAATAGAGACACTAGAAAGGAAAAAAAGTATTTCAAGTAGTGTCATGTTACAAAGAAGCGTAATGAGGCTGGACAGGGTCGCAGAAGGGGCCGGCTGTTTTCCGTAGAGGAAACAATTGCCTCTCTAAGGAGGTGACAGTCCACCTGGGACCTGCATGGAGGGAGGGGGACCGAGCGGTGGGGAGGTGGGAAGTATGAAGGATTGTCGTGTGCCTTGTCTGCCATGACTCTTGTGTCCTGAGCGAGCTGAGCGCGCTGGGCACCCTCCCCGTGAGCGGCAGCGCGGTGGACGTCTTGTGGGGGCAAGCGTAGTGTGAGGGCCTTCGCTCCAGGGTCACCTCCAAGGACCGTGACCCGTGGACACAGTAGGTGAGGGCTGGTTGAGGGTGTCCCCAGAACAAGCATTAATTTGGACCAGGATTCCCATGAACAGAAATGAGAAAGTCCGTGGAATTTGATCTGTGTTGTACTTTATTTTGTAACGTATTTAAATATATTGTGCCTGATTTATTAAGGGCTATTTTATTTATTTTTAACAGGAATCACTAGATTTGATCTACTTGGAGACTTTGGAAGGTTTAATTGGCTGGGAAATTTCTATATTGTGTTATCCTACAATTTGCTTTTTGCTATTGTGACAACATTGTGTCTGGTCAGAAAATTCACCTCTGCCGTGCGAGAAGAACTTTTCAAGGCCCTAGGTAATCCTGAGGTTTACGGGTATTTTCTCTCTTCCTACTAATTTTTTATTTTGCCATTTCAATTAATTTTAAATCTTCATCTGTTCATTTTTCCTAATGTGTAACACCTTAGAGGTCACATTTCTGACCCAATGCTTGCTGGTTATGCTCTTGTGTAAAGTTATTTCATGAAGCCTCGGCTTCCTCATCTATAAAATGGGGAGGATATCGTCTTCTCGTGAGGACTGTTGTGGATGTTAACGGAACTGTTTCTCGTAAGGGCCTGAGCTGGTCCTGACACATCAGAAGGGCTCGATAAAATGAGCTCTTGTAGTGTTTTGCTGACACTGGTGGTGGTGAGGAGAGGGTAATAAGGGGATAAACTTACCTTTTGGTGATGAGACCGCTTACTGTTTGTTAGTTACAGATCTCTTCTGAGGCTCATATTTTACGATATCGAGCTGATCCATAAATTCTCTTCCGTAAGCCAAATCAGTCAAGATAAAAATATTAGTATTCTTGTGATCAGTAGGGGAGCGGGCATTCACGAATCACACATTCCGTGAGTCACGTGCATTGTGACAGTATTAAAAACCTCTTAGTTTTGGCCAAGGTATAAAGGGTATAGATGTAACTTCTCAAGTGTTTTTCATGCTCAACATTAGTACTAGGCATGTATCAGGCCTCATATTTTAGGAATGCCAGGGCAATATAAACTCTCTTGGGTTGGGAGTATGTAATTTTATAATAAAAGAAAGGCAGTGATTTACTGGGGAGACTCCTCTAACAGTAGGTCATTTCCCTAACTAGACATCACTTGAGTGTTTGCGGTCTGTGTTCCGTTGTGGCTCATAGCGATCACCTAAGGCCCTGCACTAACATCCGGGTAACTTCCCCCTTCTGCGCCGCAGTGCGGCTTCTCACCGACATAGTTCTTCCAGCCCCTGCGGTTGAAGGGATGACCTTTGGGAAGGAAAAAAGATTTCAAATGATCTATTCCTATGTATTTTACTTTAAATTTACCCTGTGAGGGGATGGCTGGTGAATAGTGGCCTAGAGGAGAGCGTGACATCTCATTTCAGCAGAAGCACCAGATAATTTGTGGATTTTCATGCCTAAGTTTCCTGACACTGACAAGGTACAAATCTGTTACGGTGGCGTGAGGATCAGCCAGTCTCCTCGCCAAGTGTCTGAAGTTAGAGCTTCATTTTCAAGTCCGTGGTGGCATCGGTGAGATTAATTTTAATGTCAGATCAGTTCCCCGTTACTAGGCACTGACACGAGAGGGTTGTCGATGCGTTACCATGAACTTAGTTGGGTGTTCGGGATACCGTCTTTCTCAGGAAATCTTTATTGATGTGGTGAAGCCTCATTTAACCTGAGGTGAAGTCATGTATGTTGTGATGGCCCTTTGACCCTAACTGGCAGCAGACTTGTGTAAAACTAACAGATGGATTTAGTGGTTTTGATCCACATGTTTTCTGTTACTCTTTGGAATGCCTAAGGAGGAGATGAATTATATCTAGAAAAAGATCCTCATTAAGTATATGTAATAATGTGTGAGTAATCTGAGATCTTCAACCTGGTTTCACTGGGAATCATAATTTGATTATAAAATTTAACTGTCTCCTCCCCCCCCTTTTTTTTGTAGGCTTTTCCCCTCTGCTGCTGTGTCCATTGACAGTGACAGTGTCTGTCCCATAGAGGACCCGGTGTCCTCTGTGTGTAAATAAGCCCCGGCCGGTGGTGGAGGTGACGGCATCTGCACAGAGAGACGTTGTAGTTGTTTCACAAGACGCACAGCTTGTGCTGCCCGCGTTTTAGAAGTAACAACGGGGAATAGTCGATCCTAAGAGGGGATTCCCGTTTACTTTGGGCATCGATTACCCCGCTGGTCCTCTGTCTGCCCACTTCCTTCTCCAGCAGGCCCTGTTCGAACACGCTTGCCCACCCCCAGCAGCTGCGGCTTCCTGTCGTCGCCCAGTGGTTTGGCCATTCCGGGGATCAGAACTGTTTTTATGTTAGATTGATCTCTTTTTTCCCAACCATTCATACATCTCAGACAGACTCAATTTTACGTTTTCTTTCAGTAAGATATGCAGGTGATAGAAACTTCAAAAATCAGAGTGCTGTGTTGAATAAAGAGGGATGTAAAAATTGCTTAACCGCCAGGTAGATAGCTGTCTGGAATCTTGGGAGGAAAAAAGCTGATCCAAGTACGTTTCTGAGGTGTCACAAAGGTCTGAGCCTTATAAAAATGATTCCTCAAAATCTTTTCTGTGGATGGGCTGGTTATGTATTCTTGAACATCTTTGTGCTTCATCTTATTAATTAGTGCTGAGAGCTTTGGGGCCACATAAACTCAAATTATCTTCTCCGTTTTCCCCTGGGAGGCACGGTTGTGTATGTCGGGTACATTAGGTGAGTGACTGGTGTGTGACCCAGAAGGAAACCAGCGCAACTGTAAAAGACAGCGATGATCTCTTATTCTGTGAACTATCTTTGAATAATGAAATGGTGTTTATGTTCAGTTTATTTTTTGGCCATTTCTTGTCTTTTTCTTTTTGGTCATGTATTCCGTTGCTTTTCTTTTTAATGACATGCCTAGTGTTTTGGTGCGTCTTTCCATATGTTTCCCTGTGTGTGTACTTGCATGTGTGTATTTTCAAGCAGGAACGCGGTCATCTTCGGGTCAGGCTAGGCCCCCTGGGAAGCACACTGGGTCCGGATGAGGTGCAGGGGGAGGCGTGCAGGGGGGTGCTCCCGGGGTCGGGGCGGAGGACGGGGGGTGGGGTGGGGAGGGAGCTAACTGTAGAGAGGAGAAACCGGAAGCCCCCTCGGGCCCCAGAGCTGCACAGAATTGAGGAGAAGGCCCCGGGAGCCACCAGCAGGGAGGAGGGGTCTTTCATCCTGAAGGGGCGCGGCCAGCACCCCCCAGCTGCCCCGGTGGCCCCGGACACCGCCCTGCTGGCCCTGTGCCCCCGCGCAGCCGCGCGTCCTTTCTCACCGGTTTCTTACTCTTCCCGCAGGGCTGCATAAGCTCCACTTGTCAGAAGCGCCACGGGACTCAGAGGCGTCCAAGCCGTCTGCGAACGGGCATCACAAAGCACTGTGAGGACGCGGCGCCGCCGCCGCGTCGGTGGGACGTGACTCGCGCCGACCGTGCTGACGGTTCGGGCCTGAGGGCCCGGCCGCCTCCGCGTGACGCTGCGCACCGTCCCGGGCCGCCCGGCGCCCGGGGCGGCACGTTCTTGCGGGGGCGCTGTGCTGGCGTCGGTGCTGCCGCCCCACGGGACAGTGTGTGAAGGCGACTGCGGGGCTTTCTAAGAATTCGGTTAAATCCCGCTACGTATTCTATTCAAGATGGAGGCGGCCACGAGAACGGCACTGTTGGCGCCTGGCGGTGGCGGGAAGGCCCTGCAGACGCCGGGCTTCCGGGCGCCCCCGCTGCGGGGGGGGGGGGGGGGGGGGCAGTGCTCGCAAATGGTGTTTCTCGCTTCCTTAAGGAAAAGATGGAAGCGTAGTTCCGGTCTGTTTCAGAGTGACCTCGATTGGACTTTGAGTCAAGGGAAAAATACGAAATTCTTTTAAAACCTGGTCGGGGGTAGGACGCCCGGAAACACCTGCCGCGGTGCAGCGCAGTGAGCCCCGCGGGACGTCGTTCCAGCCCCTGTCCTGCGCCCTCCGTGTATGTGGTTCAGGATTACCTCTCATCACAGGGTTGCCGGTGTTGAATACACTTGTGACTTAGATTTTGCCTTATAGGCTATATGGACACTCCGTTTTTAAAGCATTTCTTCGGATATCCCTGGGTCCCTTGTTCTCCCGTGTCCCTTATGAAACTACAAACGATCTGTGGTAGAAGCCCCTCCGTCGCTGCATTCTTCAGGCTTTGGTTACTTTTGTATATGCCGATTTCAACCTCAGATTTCTAAAAGTTACCAGTTTACCACCCAGATGCACTGTATCCGCATTCATGATGTAAGGGTAGCTCTACAATGTATGGTGATCTGATAATCACTCAGTTACTGAATTGTACATAATTCTTGGGCCGGCTTCTTGACTTTAAGTCCACCGAATAAAACTATAAAATTGCACTCTGTGTTACGTCGCACGAGGATAGAGCACTGAGCACTGCGCCCAGTTCACGGTTCCGCAGTCTCGGTAAGCACTCGGTCCCACGCACGGTGTGCACGGCAGTAGGCTGTCTGCGTTCAGACAAAGGTAAAAGAACATTTTTCTCGTTGTTTGGAGGATTTTGTGAAACTTGGGCTGTATATAGTTGACATAAAAAATTTCCATTTAGAGCCAAAATAATAAGAAAAATCAATCTGTATGTACCTGAGTTGCACTGAGTGTATCTCTCCTTTATTTATACCTCCGCATTTCCTTCTGAGCTTCTCTGCTTGTTAAAATGCAGCTTAGTTTTAGAACAAAAGCCCATTTTGCGATTCTGCACAACACGCACTAAATACCAGCAGGGCAGCATTGGGGGTTTCAGCGCACGATCTGCAGAGGGGGGAAATGAACAGAAGTGGGCTATTTCCGCATTCCACTGCCAGTTACACCTATTTAAACATTAGTTGCAAGCTTTGATTTTTACTGAAACTCGCTTGTGGTCCGTATTTTGAAGAGACCCGGTCAAGGAGAGGAAAAAGAAAGTTCTTTAAATAAAAGAACATCAGTGGTAACTTACACCGGTGTCCGGCCACATCCATAGGAAGTCCTGGGTATTTGTAAGATGTCTGAGGGTTTCTGAGTGAAACATTAAACTTTTCAATGTCTGTATCAATTCTTTGTTCATTTGAAAGTTTCTTTTACAACGTAGGCCACATTTGGATGGGTAAGCAGTGAAATGTATCATAAATTCCTGCAGCTACTACCGGCTGCACCGTCCGTCATGGCTTCTGAGACCGAGGATGCACCTCATGTGGGGGGCAGTTTTGAGCCTTGGGTCTCAGACCCCTTTTGTGGGAACGAATGCAGGTTGATAGAGCCGCTGTTTGTCACATGGTCACAGCCGCTCGGGGTTCTGCAAACAGCACGTCCCTGGTCACACACAGGGCCTTCCTCCTGGGCAGAGACTTCGCATAGACGCAGCGCTCGCGTCGGCATGCCGGTGGCCGGCTGTGCGAGGCCGCGACGGAAGCAGGCCGCACACACGGAGGCCGTGCGCTCGCACTCACTCTGGTCGGGCCTTGCAGTTGCACTTGACATGTGGGTGACAGAGGCCCGGGGCCACCACTTCCTTCTTGTCAGGCCCCTTTACTCCATCTCACCTTACGGCCGCCCTGCAAGGGCCGTGGGACACGTTCATTATAGAGTTTCGTGAGGAGACGTAGCCAGTTCTTATCTTTAATTGGTTCTGCGACACTTAAATAATTTAAAATTAGACAGTTACAGATGATAACATTTGCAATTTTTACAGGTTTTTCCAAGTATCTCTGAGATTCAGTATTTACTTAGCTTTATATATATTCTGTATAAAAACAAACCTGCCGTCAAAGTGAAGCTATGTGAAAATTACACACATTTACACATGCGTACAAACACGCTCGCTCCTTCAGGGCCACACTGAGAGGCTGGCTGATCAGTGGACTCAAACAAACCTTCTGTGTGGTTTTGACTCTTGGATGTGTTAGCGGCTCGTGCTGCACACGCCTGATCCTTGGGCCTCAACGTCTGTGCCACGTTGCTGGAGCACAGAGACCCCCTCGTCCCCGTGCCTCCGTAACCTCGTAACCCACCTATGGCGTGGGCTTCCATCATTTGAGAACCCTCCATGGCTTTCTCGGGTGTTAGCATAGTATTTAATGTATAAAGATGGAATTCTTAAAATAATTTATTTTAAATATGAGTTTGTATACAGCACTGACTTTTATACTGAACACTGGTATGGGTTAGAGATGGTGTTCAGACACACTGGTGAATTACTGTTGTTCACTAGAGTGTTCTGTTTACAAATTATCTGTTGGTCTTGTTTGTTTCTATGAGACGCTTCTAGTGTGACCTTTTTAAATGTCTTAGCAATTAAAGTTTTACAAAAAGTGGTTTCCTATTTTGGTTTATAAGCATTCAGATGCGTTTTGGTTTTAGTTTTAAATCTCAAATACCATCGTGGCTAAAGCTTAAGCCTAAGCGTAGGTTACTTCCCTTTCAGTTTCCTAAAGGGCAGTAGTGATTCTGGTGGGGTGTTGAATTGAAGAAGTGACTGTTTTCTCCCTTTTTTTTTGTGGAGTTCTTGGTAGATCAATTTCTTGCAACCAATTACAGCTAAAATGTAGCATTAACAATTAAAGTCCTGGGTGTCATCTAATTTAGATGACATTTGTTTAGATGTATTTGATTTCTCTAATCTTTTCCATAAAAGGACTGAGCCACACCCGGTGGTCTGGGCAGCTTGCTCCACAGTTCCTGGAAGGGTAAATGGCAGTGGCACCTGGTGAATTCACTGGCAGACAGAAGCCTTTACAGCAGTGACTTTCCACCTCTTTGATGATAGGAGGAAGTACACTTTTCATTGCCCCTCCCCCCCAAACTTCTGTAACAAAAATCAACAGAGTAGCACCTACTTCTACTGTATGTGATGCATGCTGGCCTTTTCTATTTTATTTTTTAGAATATAGACAGAAACCACTAATGCTAATGGATCATAAACTTTAGTTTGAAAAATATGGCTTCAGGATCTAGTTGAATGATGAAGGAACACAAAAATATTTTGGCTTTTGAATATTATTTAGGTAAAATTCATCACTGCAAATGCCCCGGAAGTCAGAGTATTCTATGTGCAGATTATTAGTTGCGCTGCAAAAAATGTAATTAAAGTCAGTAGAAACTGCTAAAACTCTAAAAAAATGGATTAGAAAATTCCAAAACTAGGTGATCAATCCCTGTGTGTTGGAGGAATAGAGCTGGGAGCTAGTTTTGAAGAGAAGTTAGTTAACTTCCAGTTCTGCATAATTCAGTTAGGTAAACGTGTCTTCAAGTTCCAGTGTCATCAGATAGGAAATTCAGATGAAGCCCAGTTGTCCTTAGATGTGATTTTAGTGTTCTGTCCTCCTAAACGTACTGGAGAGTTGAGTTCCCAAACTTGGGTGATGCAGAGTAGGGCAGCAGCACCTGGTGTGGATGGCGTCAGGACCAGAAAGATCTTCAGTGTCTGAATGTTAGGAGGTAGAGATTTAATGTGAAGCTGAGGAACAAAGTTTGATCAGTTACTGAAACTCCTAGGAGAATGTCTTAATGTCTTCTTGAAAAGCTCTTCTTAAAAGATACACAGCTTACCAACCGTGGCCCCTGAGAACCCGGACACGCCGTAACGTCAAGTGGCTACAGCCGTTCTGTCCTGGTGAGTAGCTGTGGCTGCTGTATCCTAGTGAATGGCTGCGCATACTAACAAGTAGCTTTTTGCATATGTCTTAGCACACTGTTCTCTTCTCGCTTTAGAAACTTGTGATGGAAAACGTATCTTCTGTTCTCTCAATACTTCACTTTTGGCCCCCAAAGTGTGGGGGCCTTTCCTACACCAAGCTCTTCTCCCACTTCTCTGTGGAAGCCGCGTCAGTGTCCTACAGTCTGATTTCATCCTGACGCTGTCTCCCTAGAGTTAGTGCAGACCCCACAGGTGAAGGGTTCAGTTCCACAAGATTGGCCTCCACCGCCACCTCAGATGCCCGGGGCCAAGTCTGGGCTGTCCCCTGTGCTCTGACCAACGAGCTATAAATCCCAGGTTCCCACCACCCTCTCTGGCTCAGTGATTTGCTAGAGCAGCTCACAGACGCACTTTACTCACTACATTACCTGTTCATGACAGAGGACGCAGCTCAGGAGCATCAGGCGGAGGAGACGCACGGGGCGTGGGGGGGGGGGAGCAGAGCGTCCCTGCCCCCTCCAGGTGCGCCCTCCCCCCAGCTCCTCCGCGTGCTCCCCGACCCGGAAGCTCTCTGCACCCCTTCCGTTAGGGTGTTTTTTAAATGGAAGCTTCATTGCACAGACGTGATTGAAGCAAGGGTTGGCTGTTAGCGATTAGCTGGAGCTCTGGCCTTCCCCCCTCCCCGGAGATGGGGAGGCTGGGCCTGGAAGTGGTTGTTCCGCCCCCCCGCCCCCCCTTCCAAGAGACTGCTCACTAACCCAGGCTCAAGTGTGGTCGTAAGGGGCATCTCACGCGTATCAAAGGACACCTTTATCCTCTTATCACGTAGGAAGTTCCACAGGCTTTATTTCTGTGCCAGGAACCTGGAGAAAGACCAACTACATGTTTCTTACCGTAAGTTACACATTCACCTAATTCCTGGGTATTAAAGTCTTGGATCAAAGACAGTGCATATTTTCAGACTACTTCCAGAAAGATCCAATCAGCCTATGCTCTCATCGACAGCGTGTGAAGATGTTTCTGGAGCCAGCACGGACCTTGCCCCTCGTGTGGGAGTGCGCACCCGAGAGGCACGCGTGCGATTGTTGTGCTTTGCATTTCTAATAACTATCGGGAACTTGAAAAACATTTTATCAGCTGTTTGTATTTCTGCTTTTGTTAATTATCATTAAGTATACTTAGCCCATTTTTCTTCTGGTAGTTCATTATATCTTTATTGTTTTATAAAAACTGTATATCATGCTTATTAAATGTTTATCTTTCTGGTGTGTATCTTTTTCGTTTTCTAAACTTGTCAATATTGGGTCTTTGTGGTATGGGAATTTTAAATTTTAAAATATGCAGTTTCCCATAGCTTTTTGGTGTCATGCCGAGGCCCGAGACTTCTAAAGGTATTTCCCAGTTTTTGCCCCTAGCTACTGTGAGGTGTAATTCACATAGTATAAGGCTCACGGCGTCTGACTGGCTGATACGCAGCGTGTTCACAGGCCCGCGCGGCCAAACTCGTTACCCCAAACCCAACTGCGTCTGTGTCTGTATTTTCCTCTTTTTCGTACTTCGTCCGCCCTTTGCGTGCACTTGTGCTGCTGGAGGAGGCGGATGGTTGTGCAGGGACGCCACTGGCCACACGGCAACCGTCTGCCAGGCACCCCGGCGCCAGGTGTACTTGGGGGGCGCTGCGCCCGCCCCGTGGCACCTGGTCCCTCGCGGGGGTCTCCAGGGGCCTCTGCACACCTCCGTGCGGGGCCTCGGGGAAGGGGACGCAGAGCACACGACGACCGTTGACAGAGGCGATGCCCACCGAGTGCACAGCCGCCGGGCCGCCCGCCCGGATTCAGCCTGCGGCGCTCACGGGGTGGGGGGTGGGGGGTACCTCGGGGCGACTGGTTTTACTGTTTCGCCAAATGACAGAGCCGTATATCAGACCGTAATGTGATTTCAGCGCCGTTTCCATGAACTGCATGTCCGTAAAAATCGAGCTTTATTTCTAAATTTTACACCCTGAACCTCTAGTCAGTGTAGCTCATAAACTGATTTTGAAGAATATTCACCACTATTAACGTGACAGACACTAATCTTGTGTTTTGAATTGTTCATACGTGTCTTTCCTCTTCCAGAATTCTTGTCAAACTCATTCTGTCTGAAGCCTGCAGTTAATATGATGACTTTGCCGTACACCCTTCAGTTATAATTTGGAAGATGTATTCCTTTAGACAGATTAGCATTCACGTTGGCGAAGAAAATTTTTTTATTATTATTTAAAACATTTTTTAATGTTTCTTTTTGAGAGAGACAGAGTGTGAGCAGGGGAGGGGCAGAGAGAGAGGGAGACACAGAATCGGAAGCAGCTCCAGGCTCCGAGGTGTCACTACACAGCCTGACGTGGGGCTCGAACCCACGGACGGCAAGATCAAGACACTTAACCTACTGAGCCACCCAGGTGCCCCCAGCAAAGAAATGAAAATTCTTATTTATAAAACATCCTAGACACTGTTGACAAAATTGGAATAAAATCTGTAGATGAGCTAATACTTTTGTATCGTAGTTAATTTGTGGTTTAGATCATTTTACCGCGGCATGTTAACGCGAGAGGAAGCTGGCCAAGAGTATGAGGGAATTCGGTTTTCGCCTCTGTGTGTTTGCAACAGTTAAAAAATCCCAGAGACATCGTGTAACAAAGAATTACGGTGGGCGGGGTTCAGAAAGTACAAATATGATCGTGTGCAGAGTGCCCTGGAGGATGGGAGCGGTGTGCATGAGGAGGCTGGAACAGAGAGCCCCGCCCCGGGACAGGTGTCTGTGGTGCCTGACTTGCCCTCCTCACCCCTGCAAAGGGTCCCGCCAGCCTGCCTCCTCGCCCCCTCCTCACTGTTTACTAGGCATCCTGTGGGTGCTGTGTGCCAGCTGTTTCCTTGACAAATCGCAGCGTGTGTGTGTTTCTACATGGAGGCCTGAGAACCTTGCCATTTTTCGACAAAACTCACGGAAAATCTGTCACGGACAGTGCAATCTTGAATCTTTGATCTCAGGTCTTTCTTCCGTGGCTGGAAATAGGTCATGACTGGGGCTTATGCATTTAATATTAATCCTGACTATTGGGGCTCGTGGAGAACTTTATCCCGTAACACTACCATGAGAGCAAAGGATCAAATTTTAAACTTCTCACCCCATTTTAGATGAGTTAGATGTGTCCCTCCACTCCCTGCAGAAGGCGGAAAGCAAGCATTTGATGTGCTTCCGGACTCTTCATCGGCGTGTTGACTGTTTTAAGCTGAAGTCATTTGAGGTTTGCGCTTCTCCCCTGAAATAGGTCCTGAGACCCACTGGTGGAGATGCCCCCCCACAGCGAGGGGAAAGGGGCATCCAATCTCCAGGTCTTCACAGGCCTCGCCGAGTCCCCAGGTCACACCCCTTAACCTGTCGGGTTTCCCACAATTGTGCTTTGTCGGATGTAACGGAAAATAATCAGGCCTGTTTCTTCGGCTCTTTGTTTCTCCATGAAGGCTCCTGGGTCGTGTAAAACCTGTGCTAAATCCATCGTGCGCTTTTCTCCCGCTAAGCGGTCTTTGTCAGTTTAATTTTTAGACCCAGCTGAGGACCCAAGAGGGTCAAGGAAAACTTATTCCCCTTCGCTTTTTTTTTAATGCAGTTAATATTTTTATTATCTTGATCCAAAATGGATCCTAACAAATAATTGCACCTGTTACCTAATTGTTGGCTACTGATCAGCTCTGCTGAAATTCAGAATTTGGGGTGGGTGTGCTTCCCAGCTTTTAATAATCATCGCATCCACCAAGTTACTTTGGTTCATCTTGGTAAAAGGTTTTAGAAGAGGGCATTAAGGAACAGCGTTATGTGGGGGCGCCTGGCTGGCTCAGTCGGTGAAGTGAGCGACTCTTGATCTCAGGGTTGTGGGTTCAAGCTCCACACTGCGTGTAGAGATTCCTTACAAAAATAAATATCTTTAAAAAAAATAGCATTATTCAAAGCCAGTATGCTATGAGTGTTTTACTAAGATGTCACTGTGGTAATCTATCTAGAGGAAGACTTTCCAAGCCCAGAAAATTTTGGTCACATTCAAGGGAGCCGATCTTCACGGCCCTCTCCCCAGTGTGTTTTGTGTGGTACAGAGACCGCAAACAAGTGGCTCTGATCAGCTCAAAACGTGTGATTTTGCCAGTTCAACGTTTTAAAAATTTAGTCAACATTAGCGAATCACAAAAAGTGCACAATACCTTCGTTGTGTGAGGCGTTTTAATTTATATCTGTAACCTCAGTGTCTTTTTTTAATTAAAATGTAATTGTCAGACATTATTTTCAGGCATATAACATAATGATTATATACTTATATTGAATATATATATAGTGAAATGATCACCATTCAGCTACACACTTTTTTTCTTGTGATGAGAGCTTTTAAGATTTACTCTAAGCAGGGGCGCCTGGGTGGCTCAGTCGGTTAAGCGTCCGACTTCGGCTCAGGTCATGATCTCATGGTCCATGGGTTTGAGCCCCACGTTGGGCTCTGTGCTGACAGCTCAGAGCCTAGATCCTGCTTCAGATTCTGTATCTCCCTCTCTCTCTGACCCTCCCTTGCTCACCTTACTCATGCTGTCTCTCTCTCTCAGAAATAAATAAAACATTAAAAAAATTTAAAAAATAATTACTCTAAGCAACTTTTAAATACACAATACAGTCTTGTTAACTATCGTTGCACGCTGTCCCTTAGATCTGGAGAACTTATAGCTGGAAGTGTGTACTTTTGATCACTTTCACCCATTTCGCCTACCCCCACTCCCTGCTTTAGGCAACCACCAATCTGTTCTCTGTATCTGTGAATTTGTTTTTTGTTGTTTTTTAGACTCTACATGTAAGAGAGATCCAGTGGTACTTGTCTTTCTCTGACATATTTAGAATGCGGTCCATCCATGCCCCGATTGGCAGGATTTCCCTTCTTTTGTAGCCGAATGATATTGCGTGGTACATGTGCACCACATCTTCTTTATCCATTCATCTATCGACGGACCCTTGGGCTGTTCCCGTATCTCGGCTGTTGTGAATAATGCGGTGAACATGGAGGTACTGATACCTTTTTGAATTAGTGTTTTCATTTTCTTTGGACAAGTACCAGAAGTGGAATTGCTCAATGACATGGTAGTTCTATTTTTAATGTTTGCGGAACCTTCCGTACCGCGATCCACGGTGGCTGCAGCACTGGGCCCTCCCACCAGTAGGGGGCATCTCCCCGTGTGCCCTTTGACTGGCTGTGGGTCTTTGGGAAGGTGCCTATTTAGATTTGCCCATTTTTAATCGGATTGCTTGTTTTGCTATTAAGCTGTTTGAATTCTTTATATAGTTTGGCTGTTCACCCTGTAGCAGGTGTATGACTCGCCAGTCGGTTCTTCTGCTGTGAAGAAGCTGTTGCTTCATGTCGCCCACACTTGTTTATGTTTGCTTCTGTCATCTTTGCTTTTGGTGTCAGGTCCAAAAAGTCTTCGCCGAGACTGATGTCCAAGAGCTCAGCCTGTACGTGTTCCAGGAATTTTATGGTTTCGGGTCTTATGTTCAGAGCCCTAACCCATTTTGAGTTGTCGTTTGTGTGCGCTGTAAAAGCGTGGCCCGGTTTCATTCTTTTGCACGTGGCCGTCCAGCTTCCCCGCACCATTTTTGCAGAGAATGTTCCTTCCCCGTTGTATGTCCTCGGCTCCTTTGTTGCAAATCACTTGACCATATATGCGCGGGTTTGTTTCTGGGCTGCCTGTTTCACCGATTTTTTATTTAGCATATTGTCGTCAGTGCCGAAAGATGAAACACCGTTTGATTGAGACACATTCTTTCGAAACATTAGAGAATCTGACAACATTAAGTTCCACGTTTTGGAATCATGGCAATAACAGCTGCTTTCATCACTCATCTGTTACCTGCTTGGCTGCAGAAGGCAGTTGAGTTTGCCTAGTTTGCTAGAATAAGAGGTCAGAGGCACGTATTATTTATTTGTTTGAATTTTTTGTTAAAAACGGTTTTTGAGTAGAGCTGTCACACATGTTACATTCGTTTCGGGGGCACAGCACAGTGACTCAGCTTGCCTAGATGTTAGGCTGTGCTCACCCGAGTGCAGCTACCGTCAGCCACCACCGTAGGGATCGTTGACCGTATTCCCTGTGCCATGTTCTGTATTTATGTTGAATTCTGGTGCTGCTCGCGGCCCACCTCAGAGGGGGGTCAGAACAGCTCCCTGCAGATACCCTGCGTGGCATTCGGCCTCTCCAGGAGGTGGCCGACTATACCTAACATGCTCTTGTCCATCTGTGCACGTGCAGATGGCGTCGTGTGACAGGGGCAGATGTTCCTGGCACTCACCGGGGCGTGAACTGTGAGCTGGCCGCTAACCAGGATTTATGAGAACAGCGCGAGGAACGATTTCCCACCAGACCTGCGTGAACTACTCGCCCTGACGGGTATTCTAGACGGACAAGCGGACCCTCCGCAGGGAGGTGCCCGGTGGGCTGCCCCCGGCGAGCATTTTACCACCCGCCCCTGAAGCACGAGCGCCGGGGCACGTCCGGGCGAGTGCTGTCCGCGTGCTATGGGGCGCGGCGAGTGTGAGCAGCGCCGTCGCGAGGCGGGACGCGTGGCCGGTGCCCCCGTGGCCGGGCCCCGCCCGCGGTGCTGCTGGGGGGTGGCTCCCAGGGGGCGGCGGCCGGAGACGCGTGCCCCCGACCCCGCTCCGACCCCAGAGCTGCGGGCGCCCCCCTGCGGCCGCCCGGTCACCAGTGCGGAAACCGGAAGAGAAATGAGTGAAACGAGGAGTCCCTTTCTGATCACTTGCCTGTTTTCTAACTCACGGGCGTGATGCGTCGTGTAACAGACGAGGGCTCGGAGCCACACGTGCCGCGACTGCTCCGGACGGGGCGGGGGGTGGCCCCGTGGCCCCCCCGCCCCGCCCCCTCGGTCCCCACTCCTGTTGCTTCCTCCTCTTCGGCCCCACCTTCGCGGTGCCTCCTTGAATCCAGCTGACGCCCCGGTTGGAGCCGAGGCCCCCCCCCCCGCCCCCCCCAGCAAACAGGTCGCCGTGTGGCCTCGCGAGCCCTGTTCCAGCGGCGGCTCTGGCGGTCCCGGCCCCCAAACCGTGACAAGCCGAGCGCCCGGGGGTCGGCGGTGTGCAAACGGTTACGGTGATGGCGTCCAATAGCGTCACGGGACCCTCCCTGCCGCGCCCTCCGTGCCTCCCGCTCTCGGCCCTGAGGCTGTGAGGTGACGAATCACAGTCCGCCTGCTGTTTGTGACGCGACCTGGAAACGCGTCGCCGCCGCCAAGCTGCCCAGAGGCGGCTGCTCCGTGAACCCTGGTTTGTTGTCGCGGTTGAGACACGGGTCTCCCGGGGCCTTGGGGGGAGGCCCGTTCCAGAGGGAATTCCCGAGCTCCCGGGATCTTCGCTGCCCTCGCCCCCAGGGGCGACCGGTTCCAGGTGCCGCCCCCGGCTCCCCGGCGTCTCTGGTCCCCCACGTCCTTGGCCCCCGACGCACTCGGCTGCCCGGGGCAGACGGACGCCGCCCGCTCGGCGGGGGAGGCCGCTGGACGCGAGCCGCACGGACTCGGCGGGGCGCGGGGTCTGTCGTCGGGCCGAGGACCAGAGGCGCCGGGACGCGGCCACACACCGGCCTCGGGACCCGCCATCCCTGAGCGATGACCGTCCCTCCAGGTTCTGGGGGGGGGGGGGGGGGGTGGGTGGGGCGGCCCAGGCCTCGCTCACGGGCTCTGTCTGCCTGTCTGTCGGGCGGGCACGGACACCCGGCCGCCCCACCGGCCCTCGGGGGCACGTGGGAGGGTCTCCGTCAGGACGGAAGAGCTCACTGTCCACAGCTTGTCTCCCCGCCCCCCCCCCCCGCCGTAGTCTCGCCACGGACTCCGTTGCCCAGTCAGCCGCGACCCGGCGCCGCCGAGCCTCCTGACGCGAGAGCCGGACGCTCGGCCCCGTCTCGTCACCGGGGAGCCCGGCGCGGCCCGAGCTCTGCGGAGACCACGCTCCGGGACTTTTGTCTCCGCACGTCGTTCTCTTCATTTCTAGGCAGTTTTTACTACAGCCTGATTTGTACGTTAACCTGGATCACAGGCGCGAACGCGCAGGGGAAGATGTGCAGAAAACGAGGGTTCGGTACCGTCTGCCGGGCCCGGGACATATGGGGGGGGGGGGCTAGACTGTTAACACATTGTGGACACACTTTGTCCACATTTTGCCGTGGGACCATCATTTAAAAGATGTCGAGCGCACGTGTGTTCATGCATAAGGGATGCGTGTGTGTAAAGCTAGTGATGAAGCCTATCAGGAGCCTGTGCATTCTCGGATCTTCCCGCCTGAGGCCTGGATCGTTCTGCCCCGACACGTGCGCACCGGGCTTGGCGCCTGCGCTCTCGTTCTGCTGGGCTCCTGCTTGCGCCCCCTCGGCCCCGCGGGTGGCTGGTGCCGCGGGGACCGTGCCGGCCACAGAAGCGGCCCAGGGGGCACCTCCCCCCTCCCAGCGACCAGAGCGTCCACGGATTCCGGGCGGGGGAGCCGGGGAGCCAGAGGCCTCTTAGAGCTCCCCTCCATGTGCCCCTTGCACCCCTCCCTCTGCACCCCCGCCCCCCTCAGCACACCCTCAGAACCCCCCACACCCCCTCAGCACCCTCGCCCCCCTCAGCACCTCCTGCCCCCTCAGCACCCCCTGCCTCCCCCACACGCCCTCAGCACCCCACCCCCCTGCACCCTCTCCACACACCCCCTCCCTCCTGCAACCCCTACCCCCCTCAGCACCCCCTCAGCAACCCCCACCCCCATCCACATCCCTTCAGCACCCCCTGCCCCCCTCACCCACTCCACACATCCCCATCCCCCACACCCCTTCCATATCCCCGCCCCCATCTGCACCCCCTCAGCAACCCCCACCCCTCTCAGCACCCCCCAGCACCCCCTCTGCCCCCCCTGCCCCTCCAGCACCCCCTCACCGCCCACCCCCCCACAACTGCCAGGGTCTGTGTGGTTCAAACACCAGCACCCCCTCAGCACCCACCCCACCCCCTCTGCACCCCCTCAGCACCCCCCCCACCACGACTGCCGGGGGCTGTGAGGTTCAGACAGAACAGGCTTCCCGGGAAGCCATGGAGACCTGGGGCCTTCTCTGCTACGGCAGCGGGGACCTGGCTCGCACAACCCAGGGGCTTCAGGGTTCACACAGAACTCCCTACTGTGGAGAGCAGGGGTCCCAGGAAGAGGGAGCCGGGGCCACGCACTTCTGACCACAGCAGGTCCAGGGCCCCGCGTGCCAGCTATAGCGCGGTGGCTCCAGGCGGGAAGAATGTGACTCGCCGTCTCCTGAAGTTGAACGCCCGGAATAGTTTATTTTTGTACTTTGGGTTTACACGTGTGCAGCGAAGTACAGCAGTGACTTGTCACACGGAAATAAAGCAGTTCCTACAAAGCGAGAACTGGGAAGGGCAAGGGGCGGCCGAGAATGTAAGGCGTGTTCTTGGGTTCCCAGCCTGCGGGGCGGACAGCAGCTGTGCGGTGTCGCCTGGGCCCCCCACCCCTGGGGCCTCCGCGACTCGGGGAGATGGGCCAGCTAATCAGGTGACCCTGGAGGGAAGGGAAGGGAGAGACCCTGGAGGGAAGGGAGAGATTTCGCTGTTAGGAGCAATCCCCACTCATCGGCTAACTTACACAACCTCTGAAACTTGACTCCATCCATTCCTTACTTCTTTCAACTGATTAAGCTCATCAATTTGAAATTTTTATAGACTAAAGACTAAAACTGGGTATATTTAGGGTTCCCCCCCTACAACTACTGAGAACATATTTCATCAGAGAACAGATTACACCATAGCACTTAACTCCAAACTCATACAGTTTCTACGAAATTAAGGTAAACGTGACCCCCCACCCCCCCAGGAATGACAGTTTTTCTTCCGAATTCAACATTCTAGAATTTTCTTTTGATAACAAGAGCGGCAGAGGGGACAGGCATGGAAAAGACAGCTGTCCCCCAGGGAGAGCTCCTCCAGGGCGAGGAGACACGTGTGGTGAAACACGTGTGAGCAGGACAGGAGGACCGTCTCCCGGGAGGGCGGGCCGGGGGGCGTCTCCACGGCATCCTGGCGACGGCGGCCGAGGGTGGGCAGCGGGGCGAGGCAGATGGGGCACTCCCGCGCCTCCCGGTGCAGAGCCTGGGGCACAGGAGGGGAGTGAGTGTGTCGTGCGGGGCGTAATGGGACGATTCCTAAGTTTAAGGGAGAACCACACACCAAGAGACGCGGCCGTTCTCGCCGCGGCTATGATGAGGTTCCATCCTGTGTTACAGGAACACTAAGTACACAGACACTGTTACTCTTGGGAAACACGGACACCGATAGTAACTCACTGCGGTGAGCACTTTGTTTTAAAGGTTTGTTTTCTCCTTTCCTCCCTTCCTTCCTTCCTCCCTCCCTCCTTCTGTCTCCTTCTTTCTTTCTCTTTTCTTTCTTGTAATCTCTACACCCAGCACGGGACTCAAACTCATGACCCCAAGACGAGGTGCATGTTCTTGGGGCGCCTGGGGGCTCAGTCGGTTAAGCGTCCAACTTCAGCTCGGGTCATGATCTCACGGTTTGTGAGTTTGAGCCCCGTGTCGGGCTCTGTGCTGACAGTGCAGAGCCTGCTTGGGATCTTTCTCTCTCTCTCTCTCTGCCCCTCCCTCACTTGTACGCTCTCTCTCTCTCTCTCTCTCTCTTTCTCTCTCAAAATAAACTTAAATAAAGGAAGAAATGAGCAAAAAAAAAAAAAAAAAAGAGTTGCATGCTCTTCTGCCTGAGCCAGCTGGGTGCCCATTTACAAGCAATTTTAAAGCAAACAAAAGTACTTTATAAAATGCTGAGCATTAATGACATAGATTTCCTTTTAATTAAGCAATAAAGAGTAGCCTTTTTCAAAATCCTTGACCCTGGATAGCTGCTAAATTTCTGTATAGATTTTCCTATTTTCATGATCTTCTAAGTACGTTTTCCCTCTGTTGAGTTGAGTCTCCCGCCTTGCACGGCTCCTGCAGACACGGGGAGGGCGGCCGGGCGTGAAGGACACGGGGGCCGGGTTTCCCTTTGGTGCTTCCACCGCTCACAAAGAGGCACCATCAAAGCAGCCTGCAGCTGCAGGGCCTTGACCTCACCCCGGACCGGACGGCACAGCCAGGGCTGGGAGCGCGGGCCTGGCACCGCCGGGCCCCCACGCCACCCCCTAGAGTCCCCCAGACTCCCGGGGGCTCTGCCGCTTCCGGCTGGGGACCCACGCCTCTACCTGCATCTGGATCTTCTCCCAGTCTCCTTCTGTGAGCTCGCGGCCACACCTGGCCTCCAGCTGCCGGAGGACACTTCGGTTTTCGGCCAGGCAGTGGTCGATTTCCGAAAATAGCTCGTCTATGTCCGTGTGGTAGGAGCACAGTATGCGGTGGCTGATTTCTGTGAACTGGAAAGGACATGGAGGCAGCGCCCTGATGCAGGGGGGCGGGGGGAGGGAACACGGGAGGCAGCGCCCTGATGCGAAGGGGGTGGGGGGGGGACACGTGAGGCAGCGCCCTGGTGTGGGGGGGAGGACACGGGAGGTAGTGGCCTGAAGCAGAAGTGGGGGGCACGGGAGGCTGGAGGGAAGCCCCTTGAGTCCTCACGGCCTTTTTTACTAACTTTCCTCCGGTCTCAACCTTTGAATAAGCCTTTTTAGGGGAGCACCTGGGTGGCTCAGTCGGTTAAGCATCTGACTCTTGATTCCGACTTAGGTCATGAACTCAGGGTTTGTGAATTTGTGCCCCGCGTCAGGCTCTGGGCTGACAGTGCAGAGCCAGCTTAGGATTCTCCTTCTCCCTCTCCCTCTGCTCCTCCCCTCCCTCTCTCTCTCCAAAAATGAATAAACATTTAAATAAAAGACTTTTGGGGGAAATAGACATGAGGTTGTTTACTTAATAGAGTCATGGTCAGAGAGTTGATGCAAGGAGATTCAAAAAGGTTCGCCTGCTTGTGAGTCTTGGTGGCTGTTAACAAGGAATACGCTGCCATTAAAAGTTGAGAGCGAGTGAGAGGGAAAAGGAAGTGGAGAGGAGCGAGGAATCAGAACGACACAGGATTAGTGCTGTTATCGCCCTGCCCCGCAGCCGGTGCTCGCCAGCTCCTCCCTCTGTGGCTGCACGTTATGAACCATCATTATAGCACAACCTTAAAAAAAAAAAGGGAACCCAAGAGAAAGATCGTCCCCTTCTTTTAAACTACTTCCCCATTCTGCCTCCCTCAGGAAGCCCTAACATCATAACTGAAAACTCCCACTGCCTAAGAACCTCAAAATCTCTCTATAGGGGGTAACTGATGTATGGACAGCGCGTGCCCCCTTATCCCAATCTTTAGGAGTTACTTTAACTTTCTGTTTCCCTTGCTAGTCTACCATATGGAGGCAGCATATTACACTTTATCTCAAACTTTAAAAAAGTTTGCTTTTGAAAATATTGTCCTTAACTAGAGGTCTCTAATGCCCCTATCCTGCTCGGTTGTTTTTATAAAGTACTACTTTTTAAAAATATAAAGTACTGCCTTTTTGATGCAAAAGGATTTAGGAAAACAGTGATCTCAGGACAAATGGCTGTGGGTTGACGTGCTATCGCCTCCTGATGGCAATGGACTGAAATTGCCGGGAGAAGCAAAATGGTTACAGACTGTTCTGCTACGTGTGTGTGTTTGCAGCGGGAGCTCGCCCAGGTCCGGTGAGGAGGAAGACACTTGCTAACTGCAAAGTAGCTTCACACGGCACCCTTCACTCCCCTCCCCTCCCCAGACTCTGCTTGGCCCGTACGCTGATTTGCAAATTTTTGCTGTGTGACTCTCCCAGATTTCTCCGAAATTAGGAATCTTCAACTTTTCTGTATATGTTCTGCCATCAAGATGCTATTCCTTCTTTTCAAAAAGGGAAAGCCCTAGCATTATTGGTCTATTAGAAATCTAACATGTCTAAATCTTTAGTAGGGTTTTTATTAAGACAGTTACTATTTTGCTAGTCTTTTGATTACAGTTGCACAGGTTTTAGATGGTTTGCCCATCTTCCCATAAGTCCTGCGTGATTTTTCAGGAACACACACACTGGGAGCAGTGCCTCGATAGAAAAGTGATTTCGTGGTTACAGAGGGAGGCCCCCAAGAGTGCAGGAATCAGTCTTTACAGACTGTGGCCTGCGAGTATTCTGTTCTGTGGGTGCCTCGTGTGCCCGTGATGTGGGCCGAGCTGGCAGAGCAGGGTTTAAGTCACCCTGGGGCTGCGTCTCCATGGCCGGACCTCGGAATGTGCCCGCGGGAAGGGAGGGGTCGCGGTGAGGGAAGCGGCGCCCGGCCGACAGGCATCCACATGGCTAACGGTGCGGGTGTTCAATTGTGTGTGAATCTCCCAGGCACTTGTGTTTCAGGGGTTTGTTTGCAATTGTGTTTTAGCTGTACAGGTGCCCCCCAACTTACAGCAGCTTGACTTCCAATTTTTCGATTTTACGATGGTGTGGAAGCGATACACACGCAGTAGAAACCACGCTTTGAATTTTGAACTTGGATCTTCCCCAGGGCTAGTGACATGCGGTCTGATCCGCTGTGATCCCGGGCGGTGGCCGCAGCTCCCGGCAGCCGTGCGATCATGAGGGTCCACAGCCGAGTCACCTGCCACCATCCGCGCCCACACAGCCATTCCCATCACTTTCAGAACAGCGCTCCGTACATCACAGGCGACATTCGACTTTGTCGTCAAATAGGCTTGTGGTAGGCGATTCTGCCCAAGTGAGCGTTCCCACAGTCTTGGGGGGGGGGGGCGAGCTGGGCTGGGGTGTTCCCTCGGTTAGCTGTATGGAATGCATTTTTGGCTTAATGATATTCTTGACTTAGGACGGGTTTGCGGGGACCTGGTGCGTCGTAAGCCAGGGAGCACGTGCCCTGAGTTGTGTTCAGGAACCAGAGCGTCTTCCACGCGGCTGTGACTGGACTGTGGTTTGTGCTCTTCAGCAGGCAGTGTCTCCTAGGGCTCTGATGTTTATTTCCTTTGTGTTTTGGCCTTTCGACTATTTGACAATCTCTCTACGGATGAGTGAGGGCAGGAGCGCCCCTACTGTGCAGGAGGGACAATTCCAGAGAAATCTGTGAGACCGCCATCCAGTTCAGGTTGCACGATTCGTGTGTCCTCTGAGTTCTCTTTTGATTAAAAAAAATTTTTTTTGACTGTTTGCTTATTTTTGGAGAGAGAGACTGTGAGCAGGGGAGGGTAGAGAGAGAGGGAGACACCGAATCTGAAACAGGCTCCAGGCTCCGAGCTGTCAGCACAGAGTCTGACGCGGGGCTTGAACCCACGAACTGTGAGATCATGACCCGAGGGGAAGTCAGACGCTTAACCACTGAGCCCCCAGGCGCCCCGCCCCTCCACATTTTAAATGCCTTACGCTGTGATGAGAATTTTTGTGGTCAGTTCTTACAAGTGACGTGTCTGTATTTTGAAAGAGCGCATGTGCCACGGGTGCCGGGTGTCACTGTCCCCAGGGCCTTTGCCTCAGATCTGCTTTGTCTGACGTCAGAACCCCAGCTTTTCCTGTCTTCTGTGTGTGTGTGTGTGTGTGCACGCGCGTGTGTGTACACACACACCGTACACACTTTATCCTTGTTCCCCACACAGGAGCCCCTTCGAGGCCACGTGACGGGGCCAGTGCTGAGCGGTCCAGCCCGCGGACGCTGGTCCCTCCTCTTCTGTTTTCTAGTCGTCCTGCCGTTGGCTTACTTTTCTCTCTGCTCTTTTCTTCACTGACCTCTCTCTCTCTCTCTCTCTCTCTCTCTCTCTGCCGACTTGAAGGCTAACAGCCCACTTCAGTGGTTCCGGCAGTCACCTGGAAACGTAGAGTAAGATTAGTGAGGTCTGAAGTCAGTGGGAATTCTCACCCCGGCACGTAAGCCGGGCTCCTCGAGCACTTGGGTGGGGGTTCCCCGTGTTCAGCCTCTCTCTTCCTCTCCTTTAATCCCAGAGGACACTGGGAGTCTTGCCTCAGAGTCTGTGCCTCGTAGGTTTATCCACAGTGTTACCACCTTGTTCTTCACCCCTTCTTGCATCTTGGAATCTGGGATCATTTTCTTTCTTCACGAAAGGCAACTTTCAGAATTTCCTCTAGTGAAGGCATTTTAGTGACACTCTCAGGCATTTCTGTCTGAAATTGTCTTTCCTTTGCTTCTCTTCTTTTTTTTTAGTTTTTGCTTTCTTAAGTACTTTCTACGCCCAGCATGGGGCTTGAACTCACAGCCTTGAGGTCAGGAGCGCGTGCTCCTCCTCCCGAGCCGGCCGGGCAGGTTTGGTGTGTGCAGCACAGACACAGAGATGCCGCCCAGCCTCCTGGCTCCTGCCTTCACGTCTGACGTGTCTGTAGCGTCACTGGCCATGTCTTTTCTTGTCTTTTTAAAAATCCCATCGGGGATCCCGGGGCTTCTGAAGGCTGAGCCTCACGCTCCCGCCCGTCCACATGCCTTTCCCCTCCCCAGTTCTGGTTTCTGGACACAGCCCTTCATGTCCTGTCCTCGGCACGTCACTCCCCTGCGGCCCCTTACGCGGGAGGCGATGGCGCGGAAGCGAGGGAGATCGCGAGGAGGCACAGGGTCCCCTCCCTGCCACGAGCCGAGGGCTCAGGCCCAGGCGGGGGTAGCAGTTCACCTGCTGGGGTAAGAGTTACACACGCCTGAGCTAGGAGAGCCACCGTGTGCTTCTGCAGATTCACACATTTGTACTTAAACTTGGCATCACACAGCATAACGTTTATGCTCATAATTGGAACGTCTTCCTCTGCTTGGAGCAACACTAAATAGCAGGTAAAAAACACCAGGGCAGAACAAGGGGGGGGCGGGGGCGGTGGACGAAGAGCAGCCAGCGAGGAACAAGGGTCCCGATGGCCCCCGATTCTGCGTCAGCCCAGCCCTTTGCCGAGTGGCCTCACCTCAGCAGGGGCGGGCAGCTGCCCCCACCCTGCACCGGCGCGGCCCCCATCCGGACTGCTGGGGCCACGCGCCCACCCTGTGTCTGCTCCCTGTCTCCACCCACACCCAAGCCCCGTGCTCCCCACTTCGCTCCCCTGCATTTCTTTGTATTTCTGTGTCGCTCACTGCTTTTTGAATTTGACATTGTTAACGGCACCGGTTTCGTAGCCTCCCCCCAGGAAGGTGGGTGCAGCAGACAGGGACCCCTCAAGGAGCTGGCCCCAGGGATCTGGGGAAAGGGAGCGACGTGGACGGGCTGTGTAAGGCGCAGAACCAGGCCTCGGCCACTGGAAGCCACCCGGAGTGCTGTTCCCCACCGTGGGATTGAATCGGTATTTTCCCATCACTAGCCCGCCTAACAGCCGTGATCTCGTTTTCGCACTTGTTAACGAGTCATCTTCCTTAGTTGAAATTAAGAGCACTTCATAAATGAGAAAAGTAACAATTCCTTTTATATGTAATGGTGGTTAAGGACTATCCGGACGTAGTTTATTCAGTCTCGGCGAAATAACTTTACCTCTGAGCGTGTGCGTGCTGCACGGATAGCGGCCGGGAGCATGGCAGTGTGCAGTGTGGGCACGGCCGGGCTGGGGTGCGCAGTGCCAGCCCCGGCTCCAGGCAGGGCGGGAACAAGGCGACACAGGTGGAGGGCTCAGGTCACGACGGGAAGAAGGTGTGGGGGGAGGCAGCCGGTGGGAGGGGCCAGGCGCGCGGGGGGGGGGGTCCTGGGGGCCTGGGTGGCGGGAGGGGCCGGGCTGCCTGGAGCTCTCCTCTGATGCCCGAGGAGCACTGCCCTCCCACCTCTGACTTGATCCCAAACCCCCACCCTGGGCCTGTCTGGAGACTCAGGCCCCTTGGGGCCTGTTTACTTCCTGTAGGAATTTCCCAGCCGCCCAAGTCACTGACAGAATCCAGGGATGACTCTCAGGTTTCCCTGTCTCCACGGCCCCGGGCCCGGAGGACTTCTGCAGGCCGCGTGGCCGCCATGGGCGTGGGCTCATCGCAGACGAGCTCGCTCTCAGTCTCACAGGGCACTTCTGGCCCCGTCACGGGCACTTGTCATCGGCTGGCCGCTCCCCTCATTCTCCTTCCTGTGTGTGTTTCTTATCGCCTCGACTGGGTTCCTGAGATTCGGGGAGACTCCTGAGTCGCGCTGAGGCCTTAGCATTCGTTAAAAAAAATTGATTTTAAGTTTGCAGTAGATTAGAAATGAGGACACATATATGCCCCAGTGTACATATTCTCGAGGGGTGGAGTAAAGTATCTTTTCTGGGATTTAAAGCGAAGAACAGCGCCAGGGAGGGATGATTTTGAAGTTCTCCCCAACTATCAAGACTCCATAAGCCTTGGCACTGAGCTGGTGCTACCATCGGCCTTAGCGTGTTCAGGCGTGAAATCCTTCAGGGTAGGTCTACGGCGGGTTTCTAAACGTGACCCGGTGTGACTTTATTCTCGTAGCTTCACAGATTCAAAGTCAGCGAGGGGGACGTTTATAAAGTGACCTCAGCACGCACCTGCCGGCCACGTATGGTGGCCAAGTCAGAGCTATGTCCTAAGTGTAGCTCTGACTAGCGATTTCTTAAATCTCAAGTTCTTACGTGTTCAGCGTCCTTCTTTCTTTTTTGCTTCCTTCCTGTTATTCGGGTCAGTGCCCTTAGTAACTGAAAAGGTAAGTACTGGCCAAAAAAAAAAAAAAGTTAAATAAAAGACAAATGAGTTCTAGTTTTTAAACCTATGGGTAATATTATTAACTCTACAGGAACAAAATGTGTAAAATAGTCAATTTTCAAAAGAATGAATGTCTTCGTGTATGTTTCCTTTTAAGTCTCATATTTTGGAAATTTGATAAAGTAATTTAGAGTTCAGGTTATTGATATGTAAAGCAATTACTGGTCACTCACCAGTAACGTACTGGCTAAACATTAAAAAAAAGTACACTAACAAAAGGATCCAGGTGAACTCTGTGTGCCCAGGCGGCCTCTCTTAGCGATCCGTCTGGATGTCAGCAAATTGCTTACTAATGTGTTGACTTATGACCACCCTCAAAAGCAAAATGAAAAGCCTGGAATTTACAGCATATCAATGAATCAGTTGATAAGCTTTTACTGGTTTAATACCCTCCCAGGCTTGCTGCTTGGAGCCACTTCAGGCCAGCAACAGAATGTTTGCCATCTCCGTGCGATAAAGGCGGGCGCGGGACTAAACAAACTTTAAGACCATTATGCTGTTTGGTGAGATGTAAATGAAAAAAGTAAGAGAAATCTCCCGTAGGCGGGTGTGGGAGCGGGCAGCCCCCAAAGTCAACCACGGCCCCTGACAAATCACTAACCTCACTTTTTAAACAACGGTCAGGACTTTTAGCTTGGGTGGAGATAAAATAATGCATTTGAAAAGTTGTAATTGCGGCAATAAAAGACCATCCCTCACTTGTAGGACTTGTGCCGGCAGAATTTCTAGATAAGGATCAAAGGCATCAGCCGTTCTGGGCAACACAGGGGCTTTCTGTCCACACCGGGGACGGGAGCGCCCCAGCTTTCCTGACCTTTCTGGGCAGCTCTGATCCGAGTCCACTGAGCCCTGTTGCAGGAGAGCCCGGGGCTGCCGCGCCGTCCCCGGTGGCCCCAGCTTAAGTCTCTGACACTCTCAGGGACAAAATCCAACATTCCATCTGTTCAGTTCTTTCCACAGTCTATTTAAAAGAACCCACATTGTAACATGACCTCACTTTGCTCTGGGTCAGTTAGGAATGTGCCAGTGATCTTAAAAAAAATTTTTTTAATGTTTTATTTCTGAGAGAGAGAGAGGCAGTGTGAGCAGGGGAGGGTCAGAGAGAGAGGGAGACACAGAATCTGAAGCAGCTCCACACTCTGAGCGGTCAGCACAGAGCCCGACGCGGGGCTCGAACCCACGAACCATGAGATCATGACCTGAGCCGAAGTCGGTCACCCAACCGACTGAGCCACCCAGGCGCCCCCTATTTTTAATTTTTTGAGGAGCCTTCCAACCTGTTTTCCATAGGGATTGTGTCAATTTACATTCCCGCCAACAGTGCACGTGGGCTCACTCTTCTCCACATTCTCACCCACACTGTTATTTCTTGTCTTGCTGACCACAGCCACTCTGACAGCCGTGGGCCCGTCCGCAGTCCCTGAGGCTGGTGACGAGCCTGTGTCGTGTGTCTCGTAGCCATCTGATGTCTTCTTTGCACAAGTGTCTGTGTGGCACCTCTGCCTATTTTTTAATCAGACTTTTTGGGTAAGTTTCATGAGTTCTTTGTATGTTTTAGATATTAACTAAGCCCTTATCAGATATCCGATGAGCAAATATTTTCCCCCATTCTGCACATTGCCTTTTCACGGTGTTGACTGCTTTCTTTGCTCTGTGCAGAGGCTTTCGAGTTTTACGTGGTCCCATTTATTTACTTTTGCTTTTGTTGTTATATCCAGAAAATCATTGCCAAAGCCAAAGTCAAGCAGACATTTCCTGGATTTCTTCTAGAAATTTTGTGGTGTCAAGTCTTAAATTTAAGTCTTTTAAAAAAATTTCTTTTAATGTTTACTTTTGAGAGAGAGAGACCGAGTGCAACCAGGGTAGGGGCCGAGAGAGGGAGACACAGAATCCAAAGCAGGCTCCAGGCTCCGAGCTGTCCGCACAGGGCCTGATGTGGGACTTGAACTCACAAACAGTGAGATCATGACCTGAGCTGAAGTCGGACATTTAATTGACTGAGCCACCCAGGCGCCCCTTAAATATAAGTCTCTAATCCGTTTTAACTTCTGTTATATCCTCTTGATGACCTGACCCCTTTATCATTATATAATGACCGTTTTTTGCTTCCTGTTACAGCTTTTGAGCTACAGTCTAATTGTCAGATGAGAGGCACGGAGCACGTTCTCTGCCCTTCACTCGGAGCCAGTGCGTCCTGAACGGAGTCTCACAGGCTGCACGTAGTTTATCTTGTTTCCTCAGTCCGTGCGGCCATCTTTCGCCTTGGGACTGGAGGAGCGGCCTGTTGTCTGACAGTTCTTTTTGTATTCCCTGTTCCTTTCCTCCGCTCTCGCTGCTTTTCTGTGCGAACTGATGATTTTCCACAGCACTGCGCTCTGACCCTCTTTCTCTCCTGGTGGGGTTTCCTTTGGGGTCGCCGCAAGGCTCGCGTGAGACCCTGTGCGGCTGTAACAACCTATTTTACACCGATAACAACTTAGCTTCCATCCCAGACAAAAACTCCACTCTTTACTGCTCGCATTGTATGTTTTTGATGTCACAGTTGACCTCTTTTTATATTGTGTATTCATTAACAAATTACTGTAGTTATCATTATTTTTACGACTTTTGTCCTTTAATCTCGACACAGATGAAGAGTTTAACACGCCCCGTGTCACAGTGTTAGAGGCCCTGGCTTTCCTGCGTTCCTGCTTTCACTGGTGTGTTGTGTGCAAATACGTTCTGTTGCCCATCGGCCCCTTTCGTCTCAGCTTGAGGAAGGGCTGGCATTTCTTTTTTTTTTTTTTTTTTTTTTTTTTTTTTTTTTTTTTTTTTTTTTTTTTTTTTTTTTTTTTTTTTTTT